>NC_035436.2:97983849-98324573 GCF_002127325.2 Helianthus annuus | reverse complement strand
GGGTGTTAGAAGTGCCGAAACGTGACGAAACGCGCACAGGGACTAAAATTGTCATTTTGCAAAAGTTGCTGGTCTGCAGAAGCCATACGGACTGTATGGGGAAGTGATTACGGTCCGTAAGCATGTGCCAGCACCACAGAATCCAGAATCTTCAAAATCAGCTGCAGAACTTGTTTTTAACCATGGTTTTTGCAACTTGTAAGTGTTCTTTCATCTCTTGTTTATTTATTTAAGCAAGAAAGTCAAACAGCAGCTTTGACCATGATTTGGTCAAAACAAAGTTCGTTTGAACTTTGCAACGTGAGTGTAATCACGATGGTTATAGTCCCTTGTGACCATACCTACTGATTACCACGTTGACTAGTCGAAGTGACGAGTCAAAGTTTCGGTCAAAATGCATTTTGCGACAAGACTATTTTTGGGTATCAAAACACTTTGTTCTGATATCAAAACAGTTTTCTAACTTAGTTAAACATGTTTGAACATGTTTAACTTGTCACTTTTAGTATAGTGTTTGTTTAGGGTCGTAAGTCAAGCGGTCTCGACAACCACTTAGACTTTCGAACCCGACCCGTTTGGTCGATCATTAGAATCCGACCAAACATATTTTGTGACCATAGCTGTATAGGGAATAACCTTCCGAGGTTATACCTTATGGACGCTTAGTTTAATTAGTTGTATAATAGGTTGTTTATATGCCTTAGGAAAATGACCAAAATACCCTTTTCATGCATAATTTAAATTTAAGCCTATGTAACTTAAATTTTGACACTTAATCTGATTATGCAACAATAATAAACAAGTTAAGGCATATAATACTTGTCATAGGACTAGTTAGGCTATTCGAATATGCTTTTGCGCAAATGACGCGTTAAAGTAGCGTACACTACCTTAACGGGTCATAACGTGTCATAAACACTTAGGATAAGTTCCAAATCAGAATGTAGGCTTGTTTAGACCATATCATATGAGTTTCAATACTCATTTGTTTTACAAGACCTCATTTTACCCGATCTCCCGATTTAGGTTCTGGTTATTAACATAGTGATTCTAATACTAGGTGCCACTTGATTCCTTGATTGCCCGAGCTTTGATAGTTCACTTAATCGAGGATACCTTACAATCTCAAGTGAGTACATAGTTCCCCTATTTTACTGTTTTCAATTGTTTTGGGGTGATTCATATGTGCTAAACTATTTCGAGTTTACAAAACAAATGTTATGGTTTATATTAAACACAACGATTTCAATAATGTGGATGAAACTTCTTGGGGCGTTAATACATAACACGAATTACATTCATTATCCATGATCAAGCCGACCAATAGTATGTTATGCTACCATAGGGTCTGACAAATCCCGATATCAGACTATCGCCATGGTTATGGGGTATTATGGGTAACGACAGAACCTGATGAATTTTAACAAATCCTTTAGTGGTTTGTTAGACGATTTAAAGATACTGTTGGTGGTATAGTCGAGTCAGAACACAGGTTTGAATTTATTCATTAAAGAACGATGAAAAGTTGTATTTCACGATTAAAACACGAACGATTTGAACGATTGAATGATGCTTTATAACACGGATGAGTTAAACGATTTGAATGATTGGTTTTAATAACACGAATGATTTGAGAACAAGTACCATTGAACGATTAGTTTTTGGTATGTGATTAGATAACGGGACGGGTGTAAGGTGATAAAAGCATGGTAGATACGCAACGATGTTTATTAAATGATATAAACCATACGAGTTTTATTACAAGAACGATTTACAAGTTGGTTTACAAAAACAAATGTTTTAGTCAAGATTCATGGCAACGAGGTTTTCATAAATAGTTAACCAACTTGTTTAGGTTGGTTAATCATATTACCATACTAAACACTTTTTAATACAATGTTTTCAAGTATCGAATTTAGTAGTCGTACGAGATATTGTAACATGTATACAAGCCATGAATTTGACATACACGCAAAACCTATGTGCTTGCCGGCATTTTTATGCTAACTTTATTTTAACATATGTTTCAGGTGTTGTTGTTTGATGACTATGATGCATGCTCACATAGGAATGGACAAGGCCTTAGTGACTTAAAACAAGAAAGACAATATGTTGAACTTGTTTATTTTACTTTTAAGACAATGTTAAACACTTCATGATTCAATAAAACATAACTTCAATATCCATGTGTTGTGAAACAATGATTCTTCTAGGATCGTGTTTCGGCCCTGTTTGAGTCGATCAGAAGAATCCCTATCCAAATCAAGAGGCGGAAACTAATGATTTGGTGCTATTTCAGTCACATTCACTTTAATATTGCTGTTGTATTGATCAATAACTCGATTACACGTTCTGACAGCACTTCGGCAGCACTTCGTGGCTCACCGGAAGAATACACCGTAAACTATGTGTTTTTTAGTTCCGCTTGTAATGACTCCTATATATAGCTTGACAGGTTTCGCTTATACGTACATGCACGTATAAGCGAACCTACATTAATGACATACAAGCGAAACCACTAGAGTGACAAACAAGCGAAACCTAGACAATGACAATCAAGCGAAACCTATATAAACACTGTTTCTAGGATTTCGTGCCATGTCTATCTTATACAACTCTAAAACTCGATGTAAGACGTAGTTGACAGACATAAGTGCACCAAAAAACTCCCCCTCGGATGTTGATGGAGTCTTCGAGTCTTCACAACTGTCAATTTACAGTCTTTATCAGTCTTCAAATATTTTCTTAAAAATATATCATTTCAAGAATCCGCAAACTCTATCTTCATCACTAACAAGCTTCTCTTTCTTGATTGCAATTTCCAGGAACAGTACAGGCTCTAACTGCTTCTTCAACTTTCGTCTTCAGACTCCCTCTCTCAAACTGCTGGGATCATAGTCTGGAATTCGCAACTTCATTCTCAGATCGTGGACAGGCTTCTATCAGGTTCAAGATCGATACCTGACTCTAATCTCTCTCTGGATCATTACCTGGTAAATGTTCACCTGCAGAATACTCTACCCAACCATAAGTTTCTTCAAAGATTAAATCTTTTCTACAATTTAGAAACAATGATGGTAAACTACAGAAATGATTTTGCATTCAGAATCTTTTACTGTCTCTAATCAAGCAAACTTAACAACTTCAAATTCACTCTCCCAAACCTGTTCTTCATGTTCAGCACTTTGAACTTCGAAAATCAGCTTCTCAACAGCAGTTGTCGAAAATTTTTTGGATTTTTCAAAAACAAAGTGACTAACACTATATGTAAAAACACGAGAAAATGCAGAAATGAAATATTTACAGACAATATTTTTGTGAGTTCGTGCAAGAGGATCATATCAGTTTCTGAGACATATCATCAACACCGTTAAGCTTGATTTCATTTTAAGTTCTAAACGATTTTCCTAGATTGTCAGTATGTTTGTCCTCTTAAATTTTCACACAACTTTCAACTGTTTCGAGATACGTAATTAGTGTCTTAGATACTTAAACTTAACCGTGTGTCCCACTACTTGAATATACTCCCGTATCCAGATCCCAATATTCAGTCTTACAGGTGAGTATACCACAGATGATATCTGTAAAGGGGTTATGTGCGAGGGCCGTGAGAGCTCAGGTCGATACTTCCGTATACGCTGAGAGATGACGGCTTCGACTTTTGGTGGGTCCCCATTAGAGGATCTTTTGTTACAACAGCAGCGACTATCAATTTTATTGTTTCATCAGCTTGCTGAGGGCGAGCTTATATTTCAAAGCTTTTTGCAGAAAGCATTATCCAGGGACTAGGTCAGTATTTCCATACAGCAGAAGTCCCGGGATAATACCCCAGATATCACTGAGCATAAAGACCTAGTATCTCAGAATAAGGGACCTTTCAAACAAGATTTCAGGGGTTACCTATATATCCAAGTTTGTGTTAACCCACAGAACAAGCAAGTTTGATTTTAGGTTTATATCTCGTTACAGTTTACTAAATGTGCGAAAACCTACTGACACATCCACAGTAAGATTGTTTATCACATTTTGACTTTACATTTCTTTAGCATGTCATGATAGTCCACTGATGTACTATCATTTCCTCTTTTATGCAACAAAAACTCATTTTTCAGTTTTATCATGTTTTTGGCTTTTTCAAATTTTCTGATGTTTTTGGATTTTCTAAAATTTCTTACTCCCCCTAAAATTCAAATACATCTAATGAAAATGGAAAACAAACTATAGAGAACATGACAACTGATATCGAAATGCCTCAATTCTCCACCCGTTTGGCTTAAACTATCAGAACTCCCCCTCACAACAAACTATTTTCCCATAGTGATTTCAAAACACTCAACTTTGTTTTAATCAAAATGGTTTTTCGGAAAATAAGTTTGACGGATTTTACCAATTTTAGCTTATGGGGATCAAATCATCACATTGACTTTCAACCACTTGTAGGAAAAATTCAAGTACAAATTAATGTCCTTGAATTACCATATGCAGATATGCACAAACCAAACTTCAAACCTGTTTTTCAACCAATTACCATCTGTTGGTTGAAATTCCAAGGTGCCGATTCCTACTCCTCGCTTAACAACCTGGGAGTTCCGGCAAGTCCTGCAAAACTTCTCAAACACATTATACAAACATGATAAAAATGATGCCGATTCATGATCCACGATTACCAACTTGGGATCTCCGGTAAGTCAGGTTTTTATTCGTTGAAAAATATATCCACCCAAGCCTGACCTTCCTTGGGTGTAACAACATCTTCTTCATCTTTTCTTTCAGCAGACTTTAAACACGTCCTTTGGAAGCATAAAAATCTTTGATACTTTTGGCCTTACCGTTGACCATTTGTCCAAAGATACGTTTCACATTTCCGTTGAAAGTTTTTTTAACATCAAATTTCTTCTTGTCAGAATAAAATTGATTGGAAATTTCAACTTTTCCAACTTTCTTCATAAAATTTTCAGCACGCAATGGTGGAAAATTTTCATCGTTCATAGTTGGAACTTTCTTTTCAACCTTTTTCTCAACACGTGGCTCCTCTGATTTTATGGAATCAGATTCATCACCAGAACTTTTACCTGAACCTTTTACAACCCATTTTTGATTTGGCACATTATCTTTTCTTCTTGAAGCACTCTTTGAACATTCTCCTTTCTCAAAAGTTGAATTTTCAAAGCCAGTAAACTTCCGGGTTGACAGTTCAGTCTTCTCGACAATCTTTTTTTTCATTTTACCAGAGACTTCCTGTTTTGGCTTGAATGTCTTCGGACAATCCTTCACCACATGACCAGCAATCTTGCACTGAAAAAAGGTTCTCTTTCAATCTTCTTCGAAACTTCATTCTTCTTCAGTTCTTCTTGCTTCTTAGCAAGGAATTCCTGATTAGACTGCTTTCTGAATGATTGTTGTCACACCCCCAAAATCCACACGCGGGGTATCACCGCTTGGGAGCGTGACTGACCAGGATCAAGCCTCCAATCATATTGAACATGTACTTAATATCAAGTAAAATAAATGCAAATCAATCATTCAATACGATAGGTGTTCAAAACATAATTATAGTTTCAAAGTGTAGCGGAAGCATAAGTATGAAAACCCAATGTATAACATAAGTTCAAATGTTTAAATGATTTAACATGGCATCCACGATCCATGCTCCACAACGACCTGCTCCCCCCTGTGCAAGCTCCATGTATCTAATGACCTGCAAGGCATGTAACAGAGGATCAACAACTAGTTGAGCGAGTTCACAGTTTATAGTTCAGTAATTGTAATAGTATAGTAAGCCTTGTATTCGTTCACTAAGTCATGTATCGTAATAGTTCGTATCGCAGCCCTCCTAGGCATGTATGCGAAGATTAGGGAAAGTTCTCAAGTATTCTAGACTAGGTATGTTTGTATCGCGGCCACCCTGGCATGTATGCGAAGTTTTAGAGTATAGTTCGCGGCCTTCCTAGGCATGTGTGCGAAGATTAGTCATAATATCGCGGCCAACCCTGGCGTGTGTGTGAAGATCAGTTCAATTTAGTACCATTAGTCTAGTTGTATCTTATCAATAACCCTTCCTCACCCGAGGATCATATAACTAAGTTCCATGTGCTAGGTAATCACAAATAAATAATCCAACCCATTCCCACCCTGGGAACCTATGCCTTGGCTGTGTGAACTCACCTTGGTTTGCTCGGTATGCTAAGTTAAGTGCTCACAAGGAATCAATCAAAGCCTAGAGTATGCATGTGTTCACAGTCAGTACATGTTTGTAAGGTTTCGCATGCAAAATTCATCACATAGTGTGTGTAACAGTTAACATCAGGAATTACAACCAGTTAATCATCTTCATACGATTCATGCTTGATAGGAAGAACATGCAGTTAACATACTTCACCAAGTTAACACACTTAACAGTATTTACACACTAGCAATGTTACACGTCTACTGAGTTAACATCTTTACAGTCATAATGGAGTTAACATTTTTAACTGGATTTACAATCTAACGTAGTTTATCAATTAACAGAGTTAACATAGTTATCATACTTAACATACTTAAAGCGTTAATAACTTAACAGGTTTAACGGAGTTTGTGGCTTCATTTTAATCATACATGCCTTAACAGATTCAACATCAATTAACATACAACTCATGGCTTCATATTAATCATACACAAAGTCGGACAGGGCCTTGCCCTTCTTAAAATCTCGGACCAGTGGGGGGGGGGTTTCCCCTGTTCAAAAGTCGGACAAGAGTCCCTAGGCATGAAACTCGGACCTTTGTGGTGCTATAAAAGGTCGGACATAAAGTGGGGGGTAAAACTCGGACTAGGGGACATGGGGGTCAAAAAGTCGGACCAAGGGTTGGGGGTTTAAAAGTCGGACCCCTTGATCTCTTGCCAAAACTCGGACCATATACACTAGCCTTACAAAATTCGGACCACCCTCCCCCTTTAACAAAACCCGGACAGCCTATCTCCCTAACATAAAGGTCGGATAACAAGCACATTTAAAAGTCGGACCATAGTGCTCCTGGGCCCAAAACTCGGACCATTAACTTGAGTAAAGCTCGGACAACATGAATTATAAATAAAGGTCGGACTATCTCACTCTTAGGCAAAAGATCGGACAAGTAACATTGTGAAACTCAGACTTCATGTCATAACAAAAGCTCGGACCTTATGTGAAATCAAAGGTCAGGCACCAAACGTGCAAACATTCAACTCAATACAACAGTTACGCATACGAATATGAAAACCCTAATTTCATTCATTTAGACTGCAGAACTATAATCGATCAACCGATGATTTACAACCAATAATCATTACAAGAACAATCTAACGAGCATACAACTATTCATATTCGTTTCTCAATAATCAGAATCCATAGACACAGAAACATTACATGTAAAACTAGGGTTTTTCATGAATCACACAATCAACAATTAACAATAAACAATGATTAAGCATGTACCTTGGATTGATTCTAAATAGAAAGAGGAAATCAAGAGTGATTATGAACTTGTGCCAACAATGATGATGATGATGATTGCCAGAGAACCAGAGAATGAAAGTACGTGTTTTGTTTTGTGTAAATGATTAGTGAAAAGGGATTAGGGTTAAGTATCACTAGGATTTCACTAATTACTCTCTACATCCTCAAGTATTAACTTTTACAATAGTACACCATCTCAAACAATTTCACAGTTTCACCACCAAGTTCATGCATTTGACAAATCTTTCATAATTAACACATAACCATGCTCAAATACAATATACTTAACTGAATCAAAACGCTACAGTTTCACAGCAAATTAATTGTGCAAGTAAACGATTAAACAAACAGTGAATGTGCAATAAATGCGAAATTGGAATCTTGGAAACTCGAGTTGTCACAATTGTTCTTTTTCAGCTTCTGATGTTTTCCCTTAAACAAACACAGTTTTTGGTTTATACATTTTTTCATTTTTACAGTTTTTTGGTGGAGCAAAACCAAGACCTTTCTTTTTGAAATTATGATTATGGTTTGGTTTCTTTTGGAAAGTGTAACCACAATTGTAACCCATTTTCTTGTTGATTCTTTGTTGATCTCTTGAAGTGTATTGTTTTGGTTTTCCGATAAGATTTAAATCTTTTATTTCAGAAATATTAATTTCTGTTATTTTGAAAACCTTTTGAATCATTTCAAATCTGACACTTCTTATTGGAAAAGCTTCATCAGAATATAATTTGTCAGAATCTATCAAAGTATATGCCACTTTGAATGATTCATCATTCAAATTAGATTTTGACATAAAAAATTATTTATCATAAACCCGTTTGTCCTTTTTGAATGTTGGCTTTGACGTATTGGACCCTGACTTTGACTCGGGTTTGGACTCCATGTTTGACTCCTCACTGTCATCTTTATCTAACACCTGATCGACCACACTTTTTATCAACTTTGACTCATGATCAGTGTCGGATGACGTGTACGTGACATCAATATTTTCTGGCAAGTTATCCGATGGCCCAGACTCCCATTCTAAGTTTATTGCTTTTTCGACTCTCTCAGAATTTGGATTTCGAGGTGAATATACATTTTCGACCGGGGGCGGACATCTATTGTAGACCACACTTGATTTCTTACCAGAAGTCTTCACTTTTTCTTCGTCTTTTGTCACAGATTTCTTTTTTTCGGACGTCTTCACTTCTCCAAACGTCTTCAAATTTTCCACAACCGGATAAATCCTGTCAACAACAAAAGTAGAACATGAGTAACTATCTAATAACTTTTTCACCTTCTCAGTTTCTATCTTTTGTGTTGCTAACTCCAACTCCAAATCTGCACACTTCTTTATGCGAAAATTTGCATCATCAAGCTGTCTCAGATATGCTATCTTCAATGTATTCATTGCCACAGCTTGTTCACCACTCGAATCAGTATACTTGTTGATTTCTCTGTTCATTGTATCATATGATTCTTTCAATCTGTTTATGTTATGCAGCAACTCATTGTTCTGCTTGATTAAAGAATCACAGTTCATGCATTTTTCTGGAACTTCAACAGGTTCAGCATTAATTTTCACTTCAAATTCAGGAACCTCTTTGACTTTTCTGTCTGGTTGGAAAAATTCAGCTCTCCTTTTTCTTTCAGCTTCAGCTTCAGCTTTTAATCTCTCTTCCTCTTCTTCCTCTTCTTCGAGCTTTCTCCGTCTTGCTTCAGCAGCTTCCATGACTTTCCTGCTTCTTTCTGCACATTTCAAATCATCGGCATTAGCAAAGAAAGCATTTAAAGTGTTTTTGGACATCTCTTTGGCCATGAGATCTTTATCTGGGCAAAAATCATTCCAACAAAAACCTTCAGCCAACTTCTCATCATCTTGTTCTGCCAAACACACTTTGTTGTTTGTTGGAATATATTTATCCCATGAAAAGTTTTCATATTTGCTTAGACATGCTCTTTTTGAACTATCAATCACATCTCTCCCATGAGCAGTTTGCGCCTGATGCTGTGCTGGTGGTGTGACTTGATGATAAATCGCCTTTTTGTGATAATCGTTGTTTCCAAAAGGATTTTGGGCTCCAGTAGCTTCACGATTTTTGCACTCCCTCTTGAAATGCCCCTTTTCCATGCAACGAAAACATGTAACTTTAGATTTATCAAAGCCTAAAGTTGAAACATTTGCATCACGGAAATCATCTCTTCCCGTGATTTGTTTAAACTTTTCAGCTCGTCGCATCACACTAGCCATGCACCATTTAATGTCCATCAATTCCATTTCTTCAGCATCAATTTGATCGTAATCCTCTTTCGTGAGCATTGGATTACCGATCTTTCCGGCCACAAAACTACTATAAGACTCAAGAACCATTCCTAACAAAGACATTTGATTTTTAGCAATCTCTTCAGTGTAATCTTGATCATTTTCAATACTAAGAACACTATTGCACTGAAGTTTTCTTCCGTTCTTTGTTACAGAAATATTTGGATCGAATGATGAAAATCTTGAGCTGCTGGATCCCTGGGATGACTTCTTTTCAGAAGAATCTTTCACACTAAAAGCAGTTTCGATTTTCGGAGAATGATTTGTTGATCCAGGAACACCACCCTTGTAGTATAGGCTGATATCCTGTTCTCCATCGTAATTCTTCATCCTGTCAATCTTTCTCTGCTCCATCTCTTGAGCTTCCAGGTGTTTGATGAAATCTCCCAGTGTCATATTCTTGTAATCTTTTCTGTTGGATCTCAGCATCATCAGAAATGTTCCCCATGTTTCATGTGGTAGCGCATCTGCAAGTTTTTCAACCAATTCATCAGTATCTTTCTTAATACCAAGTTTTGTCATGTTTCTCACCAAGTTACAATATCTATCTATTATCTGCTTGGTGTTTTCAGTTTTAAACCACAAAATAAATCGAATTCTTTCTTCATGAGAGACATTTTATTCTTGAGCATATCATCACTTCCAACAAACTTTGCTTCCAATTTTGTCCAGATTGAATAAGCAGTTCCATCATGTTGAAGCAAGATCAAAATATCTTCTTTTATCGCTTGCTGTAGCAGACTCACCATGAGTTTCCCATCTCGATATTTCTTTTTGTCCTTAGTACTCATTTCCTGAATTGGTAACTCTTTGTTGTTTCTTGTGGGTCTTTCATATCGCTCATCAGTGTGTTCCGACGCATCTAGGTGACAAGCCTCGACCCAGTTTCCAAAACGTTCAGACCACACGTTATAATCATCGATATCCATGAGTTTAGGCGGTTTCTGAGACGTTCCAGTTTCATTATCAATCAAAGCATTCTGAGTAATAGAAATCGGGCTAGCAAAAGCAGTATAGAATTCAGTGTCCATTGTTCGATTGTCCAAAGTTCACCAATTACCAAGTTTAGGCAAGATTAACCCTTGAAGCGAAACTGTTCAGTAAAGCGAAACTACAATTTGTTCACAGAAGCGGATCACACAAGTGAAACCAGATAAGCGAAACCTCACTTGTTCAAATAAGCGAACCAGTCAAGCGAAACCACACTTGTTCAACTAAGCGGACCAGTCAAGCAAAACCTCACTTGTTCAAATAAGCGGAACTAAGTGATCAAACAAGCGGAACTAACTGTCACTGAAGCGAAACTACTGAGATTTGAAGCGAAACCTCTGTTAGCTGTCCAATCAAGCGAAAAACACCCTGTATCTTGAAACGAAACTATCAAGTGTACGTTCAAGCGAAAGCTATTCACGAGCAGTTTTGACCCATTTTTAATGTGAATTTTAACATCAAACTTTCCAGGGTTTGTCTATATCCTATTAGGCACAATCCGTGAGATTTTGAGCTGGTTTTACCGTGAAAAATTTTGAAAATATGAAGAAAGTGTAGAAAAATTGATGAAATGTAGCAGAAGTGGCAAGAACTCCTCCTCCTGAGCTCTGATACCAATTGTAGGATCGTGTTTCGGCCCTTTTTGAGTCGGTCATAAGAATCCCTATCCAAATCAAGAGGCGGAAACTAATGATTTGGTGCTATTTCAGTCACATTCACTTTAATATTGCTGTTGTATTGATCAATAACTCGATTACAGGTTCTGACAGCACTTCGGCAGCACTTCGTGGCTCACCGGAAGAATACACCGTAAACTATGTGTTTTTTAGTTCCGCTTGTAATGACTCCTATATATAGCTTGATAGGTTTCGCTTATACGTACATACACGTATAAGCGAACCTACATTAATGACATACAAGCGAAACCACTAGACTGACAAACAAGCGAAACCTAGACAATGACAATCAAGCGAAACCTACATAAACACTGTTTCTAGGATTTCGTGCCATGTCTATCTTATACAACTCTAAGACTCGATGTAACACGTAGTCGACAGACGTAAGTGCACCAACAATTCTGTTATGACACTCCCCGACGTTTCCGCTGCGGTTTGTTGTATTACGCGGTTGGGGTGTGTTAGGATCTGAGTTTGGATTGATTGTGATTTGTGCTTGAATTTAGATGAACAAATGAAAGAGTAGTGCAGCGGAATTTAATGGAACCAAACTTTTCACAATCAAACAGAAGAAATGCTATCAATCATATATTTTCTAACACTGAATCAAATGATTAAATTTATTTTTAAACTCTGATTAGAATGCATGTATGATATGCAAACTCCCCCTCAGCCTGAGCTCAGTGTTTGTTCGTGCAGAAAGAAGATGGTGAATGAGCTAAACAGAACAGTACAGAGTACTGTTCTATTTATAGGCACTTGCAAACCTCTGAGCATCAAAGCTGACGTCACCATGAAAGTGACATCTAACCTCCTAACAAACTCTAACATCTTATCTATACAAACACTGCTATGCTAACTACTGATATTACATTTCAATGCATAAACTAAACATAAACTGCTACTGCATCCTTCCACTACTGTGAACCCAGCAGATGTTGTCATGATCAGCAGTGCTTGAACCAAGGTAGTAGATTGAGCAGCAGAGCTTTAGTTCTTCTATCAGACTTTGTCTTGGTCAGCAGTTGTAGGTCAGCAAATTGTATGATCAGTAGATAGGAGGTCAGCAGATGTTGAAACCACTTTCAAGGGGAGAGACTTGCAACCAAACATCTGCTTATTCTGAACCTACTGCTGTGATCCAGTTTTGGCTTTGATTATCTGTTCCTTTGGTAGGGTTCAATCCCAACAATCTCCCCCTGGAACAGATAATGCCAAAACTCTCCATTATTGTAGATTTTTATTGCCTTAACAACAGTTCCCTTATTTGCCCTTTGAATTGTAGTTCAAAGGTTAAGGCATATGTATCATCTTCATCCCTGCTAAGTGGAAGATCAAGGAGATCCTGCAAATCTTCAAGTCTCAGGCCAAGAGCTTGTTCCCTTGTAATTTCTTCACTTCGCCATCTGCCCTGACCATAGTCAATACGTGGTTCTGTTTGTCAGTTTTCCACTCTTGTATTTTTAGGCGAGATGGGTTGCTTAGGAGATTTTTATTTGTTGAGGAGTTTGGTGAGGCTGGCCTATTGATAACTGGCTGAGCAATATGTGCAGATTTTTCCAGTTTAGATTCTTCTTTCAACATTAGCAACGTGCCCTTTCTCATAATGGCATTTCCAGTAAGAATCTCTTGAACTGTTTCAGAACCTAACTGGCTTTGTCTCCGTCTTTTGTAGATGGCAGTACCAGCAGGAGCAGTGGTTCTGTTGGGATGTGGCTTTGATGATCCTTTCGAAACCTCTGCTTTGTAGTAGTCAGGCTTTTGTGGAGCTTTTGGATCTTTCTTCCTTAGCTCTTCCAAACTTTTGTAGGTGGCCCTGACCCTCGCTTCTCCCCACTTAGACACAGAGTTCTTTGACCCATATTTAGCAATTATCAGCTCCTCTTTCATTCTCTTCAACTCTAAGGCCTTATCAGCTTCAACCCTTTTGAATTTTTCTGGGGGAGTCTGCTTGACTTTATTCTTGATCATTTCATGAATCCTGGCTACTTCCTTTTCAAGCTCAGGAATAGTCCAGTTTCTGAACATGTGCTTCTCCCCCTTGTATGTCTTGTAGGTCATGATGTTTTCAATGTAGTCTTTTCTCAAGGACTCATCTGCCTTCTCTGAGATTTGCTGACATACATTCTTTGCAAACTGTTCCAAAGCTTTGACCTGTGTAAGTAGAAACTGATAGTTTTGTTGATACTCTCTATCAGATTTCCCTTGTTTGTTTTTGATTGAGATATCCTCTGCTTGCTTGGCCTTGATTTTCAAGTATTCTTCAATATTAGTTGGCCTGGGATATCCTTCAGTCGATGGCAAGCTCTTTTTGGCAGGGTCATCCTCATAGTAGAAGGACTTAATTTCTTCTCTGACTGTTACAAGTTCAAGAGGAAATTGAACACCTGCAGGAGGTAAGGGTTTGTACATTTGAGCTGAAAAGAAAGGAATGGGTTTTGAAACTGTGACAAGTGCTTGGGACTTAGAAGCTTTTGGTGGTGGTGATGGAGAATCATCATCTGATATGACAACCCTTTTACTTTTTATTTTAGGGAAGCCATACAAAGCTTTGTTTAGCTTGTAGACATGATCTGGATAAAATGGATCCTCAAAACCTGGAGGTTGACAGACATATACCTCTTCTTGAATCTTACCATAGAGGAATGCACATTTTATATCCATTTGGTACACCTTGATGTTGTGGTTGACAGTAAAGGCCATGAAGAGTCTGATTGCTTCAAGTCTTGCAACAGGAGCAAATGTTTCATCATAATCAATTCCCTCTTCTTGTCTGTAGCCTTGAACCACAAGCCTGGCTTTATTCTTGACAACAATGCCCCTTTCATCAGTTTTGTTTTTGAAGACCCACTTTGTGCTAATAGGACTTACATTCTCTGGCAGTGGTACAAGCTCCCATACTTGTTGTCTTCTGAACTGTTGGAGCTCTTTGTCACACCCCCAAAATCCACCTGCGGAGTATCACCGCTTGGGAGCGTGACATGACCAGGATCAAGCCACCAATCATATCGAACATAGCATTTAATAATAAAATTAGAATATGTAATTCATCACGACATTATTGATGTTCAAAACCAAACTTTGTTTAAGTAGCGGAAGCATGTAAGTAAACCCAACATAAATAATAATGTATGAAATGTCATAAGAGTTTAATTAAGCATTCATGATCCATGCCCACAACAACCTGCTCCTCCTTGTGCAAGCTCCATAAGTACCTAAGGTCCTGCAAGGCATGCAGCATAGAGTCAACAACTAGTTGAGCGAGTTCACAGAAAGAAAGTTCACTAACAATTTCATATATGCATTTAGTGGGGGTTCCCATGTAAGTATGTACTAATAGTGGGGGTTTCCCAGGGTCATATGTATTACTAGTGGGGGTTTCCCACGTTTATCTTTACTAATGGGGGCTTCCCATGTTTGTACTTACTAGACTATTTGCAACCATGTGTTCTTCCTAATCCGAGAACAGGAATACGTACAAGGTCACGTAGGATTTACGTGAGTGCCCTTCCCCGAGGACAGTGGTACGTGTGGGGTTTACGTAGGATTTACGTAAGTGTCCTTTCGACCCGGAAGACAGTAGTAGGTATTACTTTACGTAGGTTTTACGTAAGTGTCCTCCCGACCCGGGAGACAATGGTAGATACTAGGTTACGTAGGTTTTATGTAAGTGTCCTGACTATCCTGAGGACGATGGTCTATAGTCTAGCGATTGCGTAAGTACGAGTAATTATCCATTTCCAATATTCCAACCCAATTCCCAACCCGGGAATCCCATGCCTTGGCTGTGTGAACTCACCTTGGATTGCTTGGCAGATACACAAATAGGTTATCTTGAACTAAGAGTGGTCAACCTCGTCCTAACAGGGTTACCATACAAGTCAGGTTTTGACTTAAATAATGCATGTATGTTTCACACAAGTTAACACGTTACAAACACGTATAGATCATGGCAACACTTAACAGTCAACAATACATACAACTTGTGCGAATAAACTAAGTCCAATAGTAACCGGCCCAATTAGTTAAGCAGTCCAACAGCCTACTCGGCCCAATTAAAAACATGCAAAAGTGACTTGTGTGATCCGTTGGATTTGTGCGATCGGACTAGCCCAGCCCAAAATATACACCCGGCCCAACAGTTAACAAACATAATACTTGTGTGGTCCATGCATCTTGTGCGACTGGAAATCATGTTGTGCGATCAGATTGGGTTGTGTGCTGTGATTTGGGCTGTCCGGCCCAACAGCATAACAACTTGTGTGATCCATTACTCCTTGTGCGACTAGAAACACCTTGTGCGACCAGGTTTTCCTTGTGCGTATGGATCATCTGGTACGATCAGATCAGATCGTGTAGGATCCGATCTTGTGCGGTTTGGAGTTGTGTGCGATTGATGAATTATTTCTGGATATTATGCAATCGGTTATACAACCAATTAAATGGTTTCCAAATTTACGATATCAATCAACAGAAACAGTTTCTAAACCAAAACAATTATCGATTAAACAAGCACATCTAGCACCCAATTCACATGAACCCTAATCGAAACATAATCATGAACAATAATCTATCAATTCATATGAACATGTAGCCGAGAATATCAACATAACCTGATTCACTTAGCACATTAACAAGCTACGATCCGAATCATATAACGTACACGGATTAACATCTATCTCCAACCGATTCATGTGAACATTAAATCAACATACACATGTGGCCGATTAACAAGAACACTACTAATTAGCATCATAGTTCACCATGTTAATAAGAATACTATCATTAAACATCATTAACAATCATGTATCTTATTATCATCAATTTCACTAGCATGAATCCTAAACGATTTTACTTAATCACATACAATCAAAACATCATCTATCAAAGTAAATAACAGCAACACTAACCGGTTGAGAGGATGATCCGAACAAAGGTCCTCGAAAGAACGGTTGTGCTTGCCGTCAGGTTTGAGAGAGAATGAGAGAACTAGGGTTCTTGTGTGTGAGAATGTTATGGTAAAAGTGTAGAATGGTTACAACACATCATGTGCTAAACGACTAGGGGGATGGGCCGAACCCAACTTGGGCTGCCCTATGGGTCCGCGTACAAGTGTAAAGCCCGAGTGGCTTGTGCGGTCGGTGAGTCTTGTGCGGTTTGGGCTCATTATATACATATAAGCATTTAATTCGCAACATTCAATAAAAGCACATACCACATAAACACGCATTCATTCAATTAGTATAGTTCACATAAACACGTAACGTTACACAAAAATGAGTTCGAAATACGGGTTGTCACACTCTTCTTGCATGGCTTTTACCCAGCTGTTGTCTTTCAGTGCCTCTTGGTACTTGACTGGCTGATGGAGTGATAGAAAGCCAGCAAAAAGACAAATGTTTTGGGACTGCTTTCTTGTGAGCACCCCTTCATTGATGTTGCCAATGATTTAATCTGGTGGATGAGATTTCAAGAAGATTAGCTCTCCTTGGTAGGGAATGATGGCATTTTGTGGTGAAGGCTGCAGATATGTAACATCTGAGCTAACCACTGCTGGTGACTTTGATGACCCAGCAGTGGCTTCAAAAGGTGGAGGCATTGGAGGTAAAGGTGTGAACACCTGCTGACTTTGATGCACTGTTTGAGGACTTTTGTCAGCAGTGTTTGATGAGGTGGAAGCAGTGGTTAAGGGGCTACTTTGGTCAACAACTGTTAAGGTAGCAGTGGTTGAGCTTTGACAACTGTTTTGAACAACTGATGCTCCCCCTCTTGAGGCAGACTTTTGAGGAATGATGATTTCATATCCATAGTCTGGTGATGAATCCTCTGATGGACCTGCAGTGTTAGTCTTGACAGTAGTATTTTCAAAAGTGAATTTTTCAAGATCAAACAGTTCTGCAGGATTTGCAGGGATTTTCAGTGATGAAAGTTGTCACACCCCGACCACGTAGGACAACAAACCGTGGCGGAAACGTCGGGGAGTGTTGTAACAGAAGCTATCGTTTCACAACCATGGATACAAAAAGTGTTTCGTTTTATTGATATAATTAAACATTACATTGTCTTGACACAGAATAAACAAGTTTTACATTGTCTATCACTATTATTATGTCACTAAGGCCTCGTCCAGATCCTATGTGACGCATGCATCCTAGAAATCAATCAAGCATCAACACCTGAAACATATGTAAAAACTTAGTCAGCAAAGAAATGCTGGCAAGTACATACGTTTTATAAGAGTATCAGAATCATGGCTCGTTTATATGTTGCAGTACTTTATTAGAGTCCAAGAGCCAAAAAAACGCAAACCTCGTTTTGAAAAGTGTATTGCAACATAGTTAACCAACTCAAATCAAGCGGGTTATAGTTTATAAAACCTCGTAGCCGTGATTCTTAACCCAAAAACATTTGCTTTAGAAAACCAACTTGTAAAACATCTTGTAAAAACTCGTTAAAAATTCGTATAGTTTATATCTCTTAGAAAAACATCGTTGTGTGACATCGTTTCAAAATCGTTTACCCAAGTGAACTAAATAACGCCACGATATGTAATATGATGAAAACACTTATATATAAGAAGTACCAACGGTGTATCTACCATGTTTTCACCACATTACCCCCGTCTCGTTATCTAAACACTTAACCAAAAACCAATCGTTTATCGAAATCATTTAAGATCGTTTCCAAATCGTTCCCAAATCGTCTACTCGTTCCCAAATCATTTCCATTCATTCCCAATCGTTTACTCATTTCCAAATCGTTTAAATCGTCATCGTTTTAATTGTGAAAACTTATATATGGTCGTCTCGTTAACAACATTCAAACCTTTGTGACTCGTCCATCGTTCAACTCGTTCTCATATTAACAAACCACCAAAGGGTAATTTAACAAACATCAGATTCAGTCCCTACCCACAACCCCCACACATAACCATGGGTGTAGTAAAGTAACGGGATTTATCAGATCCTATGGTACCATAACCTAATACTGGTCGGCTTGATCAATGCTAATGAATGTCATTCGTTATGTAACTACAACCAACAAGTTCGTTCACTTTATCGAAATCGTTCTTAGTTTAGTAAAAATCGTTTAATCGTTTTTGAAATCATCGTTTAAACCTTGAAAACATTTCGTATATATGAATCACCCCAAAACATTTAAAAACAGTAAAATAGGGGAACTATGTACTCACATGTAGTGCAAAGTATCCTCGATCAAATAGAACTTCAACAAACTCGAGCAAACCAGAGAAATTAAGTAGCTCCTAGTAATCGAACCACTAGTCAAACAATAGACGCCTTAATCGGACGATCGGACAGGATGAGGTCTTGTAAACCAAATGAGTGTTGGAACTCATGTGATATGGTTTAACAAAGCCTACATCCTAAATCGGAACCTAACCTAAGTGCTTTCGACCCATCGCGACCCATTAAGGTAGCTTATGCTACTTTAACGTGTCGTGCACGCAAAAGCGCGTTCGAGACGTCTAACTAGTCCTATGACAAGTATTATATGCCCATACATGTTTAATTATGTTACATAATCAGTTACGTGTCAAAAGTTTAAGTTACATATGCTTAATTACCAGTTATGTATGAAAAGGGTATTTTGGTAATTTACCAAAGGCACATAAACTACTTATCATGCGACTAATCAAACCTAAGTGACCATAAGGTATAACCCCGGAAGGTTATTCCCTACGCTACTCTGGTCACTAAACGTGTTTGATCTGATCCTAATGATCAACCAAACGGGTCGTGTTCGAAAGTCTAAGCGGGTGTTTAGTCCGCTTGACTTACGACTCTACATAAGCACTAAACTAACAAGTGACGAGCTAAACATGTCGAAACATGTTTAGTTAAGCTAGAAAACAGGTTTCGATATCAAAACAAACGGTTTTGACATCCGAGAGTAGTTTGGTTACAAAATACGCGAGAAAACGCATTTTGGCCGAAACTACGACTCGCCACTGAGTCTAGATAACGTGGTAATCAGTAGGTATAGTCACTAGGGACCATAACCATCGTGATTACTGGTCATAAACTGGTCAAAGCAGAAAGTCAAACACAGTTTGACGTTAACGCTAAAACGAACGCTAAACGCGAAAGAATACCTACAGAAGGTCCCCGCAACATTCGAACCCGATTCACTCTTAGGTAGGAAGCACAAACTTCCACTTAGAGAGTGTAGAATCAGATTCAAGTGTGAGAGAAATGAGTGAAGGGTGGGAGGTATTTATAGGTGAAGCACAACCTTTAGGATCGTTTCTTGGAAACCGAGCCTCGATCTGAGCCTTACACATCATACCCACTGATTTGAATACCATGGGAGCCTTCAAACCAGCCCATAGAATGGCCAAAACCATGAGCATAAGTGTGTAACAGCTGGAACAAGCTGGAAAACACATTCTGCTGATCTGGGAGGTCCTTACGGACCTATGAAGATGTGCTTACGGTCCGTAAGCCTTGTGCAGATCAGCCAAGTTTGAAAAATGGCAGAACAGGCCCCTGAAGCCCCAAACTTGATTTTTAAGCATTTTTGGCACGTTTAAACCCCGTTAACCCCATTTCAAGGATCTAAAATGAAGTTAAAGTATAGGGAACTTATAATGTGCTCAAAAATATCTCGGATGTCGGCTCGTTTGGTCGTACGATTGCGTTGTTCGGTTAATTACGACGGGAGTCGTAACGAACGCAAAAAACGATCCAAATTGCGCGACGAATGGATTTTTATTATGCCAAACACTAAAACATAATATTTTAATGCTTACATAAATTTTTGGATGTCCGGATGTATTCAGAACGTAAGATATGCGCGAAAATGCAAACTTGTGCACTTTTTGACGCTTTTAGTCCCTATTGATCAATAAAGTTTATTTTAGCATACCGAACCACTCAAAGCCTATTTCTAAGCTATGTAAAGGTTATTTAGGGTATGTTTAACTTATGAACAAGTTCCGGAGTGTTCGTTACTATACAAATCGGTATAGTTTCGCAATTTGACACAAATAGTCCCTGCGATCGAACAAGGTTGATTTTAACACACCGAACCATCCAAAACTTATTTCTAAGTTATATGGAGGTTATTTAAGGTATGTTAAGCCTATTTCACTATTCCGGAGTGTTTGTTGCATTAAACTGGTTATATTTACGCATTAGTGTGCGTATAACCTTCCAGAAAGCGATTTAGAGCTTGAAATTGGAATCGAATCGAATTGTAAAATCACCAAACACAAATACACACAAAATAACACCAAAACACATAGTTTTATTAATAATCAACATTGTTTTATATCGTACATCGATTACAGAGCATAGTTGTCACAGTCTCCCCTACTTTAGGAAATTTCGTCCCGAAATTTTAACTAGAGGAAGCTTGTGAAAACAAATGTGGATATTTGGTCATCATCTGGTCCTTATGTTCCCAAGTAAATTCTGGGCCACGTTTGGACTCCCAACGAACTTTAACCAAATGAATCCGTTTGTTCTTCAACTGCTTGAAAGTACGGTCCATTATCTCCACGGGTTTCTCGACAAAGTGCATCGTATCATCGATTCGGATCTCGTCGAGAGGTATGTGAAGATCAGCGTCAGCTAAACACTTCCGCAGATTGGACACGTGACTCCTTTCTTTCCATGATCTTGAATGGTCCCACATATCGAGGCAACCTTCCCAATTCTATCCATGATCTTGAATGGTCCCACATATCGAGGTGCAAGTTTTCCTTTCTTTCCAAATCTCACGACTCCTTTCCAAGGTGAAACCTTGAGTAGGACACGGTCTCCGACTTGAAATTCCAAGGGCTTGCGTCGCATATCCGCATAACTCTTTTGACGGCTTCTAGCTGTCACAAGATTATCGCGAATTTTCTTGATTTTATCTGTTGTTTCCAGAACGAGCTCAGGTCCAGTAAGCTGAGCTTCACCAGTCTCGTTCCAACAGACAGGTGAACGACATTTTCGACCGTAGAGAGCTTCGAATGGTGCCATATTGATGCTAGCATGATAACTATTGTTGTAAGAGAACTTGATCATTGGCAGATGAGAATCCCAATTACCACCAAAGTCTATCACGCATGCTCTAAGCATATCCTCCAAAGTTTGAATCGTTCTCTCGGATTGTCCATCTGTTTGGGGATGATAAGCAGTGCTTAGATTTAGTTGGGTTCCCAAAGCAGATTGCATGGTCTTCCAGAAATGAGATGAAAATCGAGCATCACGATCAAAAATGATATCCAAAGGAACACCATGTCGAGATACAATCTCATCAACATAAATCTTTGCAAGTTTATCAGCAGATAGATCCTCACGAATTGCAATAAAATGAGTTGATTTCGTTAATCAATCGATAACAACCCAAATAGTATCGTGACCTTTAGAAGTACGCGGTAGCTTAGTGATGAGATCCATCGCAAGTCTCTCCCACTTCCAAACTGGTATCTCTGGTTGTACAAGCAAACCAGAAGATCGTTGATGTTTAGCCTTGACTTTAAGACAAGTTAGGCATTTCGCTACATACAAGGCAACATCTTTCTTCATACCAGGCCACCAGAACTTAGTACGAAGATCCTTGTACATTTTATCAGCACCAGGATGGATAGAATATCGAGACTTGTGAGACTCGTCCATCACTAGGGTGCGAAGATCGTCTTGTTTCGGGACCCACAAACGATCCTTGAAATAAAGCAAACCATCGCCTTTCCTTTCGAGCTTAAGCTCAAGTTGAAGCGGTAGCTCATCTTTCAAATTTTGTGAAACACAAAATTGCTGAGCTTGAAGAACACGAGGTTGGATATCAGATAGAACTTGGACAGAATGAAGCTTGACTCGCTCTTTTCGACTAAGCGCATCGGCCACGACATTCGCCTTTCCAGGGTGGTAGCGAATCTCGCAATCGTAATCGTTCAAGAGTTCAACCCAACATCGTTGCCTCATGTTCAGCTCTTTCTGATTAAGAATATGTTGGAGACTTTTGTGGACTGTGAAAACCACACACTTCGTGCCATAGAGGTAATGTCTCTAGATTTTAAGTGCGAAAACCACAGCTCCTAACTCAAGATCATGACTCGTATAGTTCTTCTCGTGGATTTTCAGCTGTCTAGATGCATATGCAATAACTTTACCTTGTTGCATGAGGACACAACCAAGGCCTAAGTTGGATGCATCGCAATAGACAACGAAATCATCGTTTCCCTCAGGCAGAGATAGAACAGGAGCATTACATAACTTTTGCTTCAGCGTTTGGAACGCTTCTTCTTGCTTGGGTCCCCACTCAAAAGGCTTATTCTTCTGAGTCAAAGCAGTGAGTGGAACCGCAATTTTCGAGAAATTGGAAATGAATCGACGATAATAACCAGCAAGACCAAGAAGAGATCGAATCTCTGTAGGCGTCGTTGGCGTACTCCAATCCTTAATAGCAACAATTTTGGACGGATCCACATGAATACCCTGCTTGTTGACTATATGACCCAGAAACTGAACTTCTTTAAGCCAGAATTCACACTTGGAGAATTTAGCGAAAAGTTGTTCCTTCTTAAGGAGTTCCAATGCTAAGCGAAGGTGTTGCTCGTGATCGGCTCGAGTCTTCGAATAAATGAGAATATCGTCGATGAACACAATAATGAACTTGTCTAAATAAGGTTTACAGACCCTATTCATTAAGTCCATAAAGATAGCTGGAGCATTTGTCAAGCCAAAAGGCATGACTGTGAACTCGTAATGCCCATATCTCGTGCGGAAAGTAGTTTGGGGAATATCTTCTTCGAAAACACGAAGTTGATGATACCCAGAACGCAGATCGATCTTAGAAAAACATGAAGCACCTTGCAGCTAGTCAAAGAGATCATCAATTCGAGGTAGGGGATATCGATTCTTGATGGTAAGCTTTATTAAGCTCACGATAATCGATACACATTCGAAAAGATCCATCTTTCTTTTTCACGAAGAGGACAGGAGCTCCCCATGGTGAATAACTCAGACGGATGAATCCTTTATCAGATAACTCTTGAAGCTGTTTCGATAACTCTTGCATCTCTGAAGGTGCAAGACGATATGGTGCTTTCGCAATCGGGTTGGCATTGGGTACAATGTCGATATGAAACTCAACTTGACGAACTGGAGGCAAACCAGGCAGTTCATTAGGAAACACCTCCGGATAATCCCGAACAATCGGAATATCCTGAATACTCTTGCGCTTGTCTTTCTCCTCGGTGACATGTGCTAGAAAAGCAACATATCCTTTTCTCAAATAACTCTGGGCCTTTGTACACGAAATAAGCTTCAAACCGCCTGAAGGTTTCTCGCCACGAACTTCCAAAACATCGCCAGGCGGAAGAGGAATACGAACAATCTTATCGAAACAAACCACCTCAGCATGTTGTTTGGTTAACCAATCAATACCAATGATAACGTCGAAGCTCCCAAGTTGCATTGGCGTGAGGTCAATAGGAAAAAGATGGTTATCAAGGTTCAACTGACAATCACGAATAACAGAGTCGAGGACAAGAGGTTTACTCAATTTAGTTCTAGGTATCGCAAGCAAAGGCTCAAAAGATAACGAAACAAAACTTTTATCAGCACCAGAATCAAAAGAATAGATGCAGGTCGATTGTTAACAAGAAATGTACCATTGACAACAAAGGTACCATTGACAACGAGGTTGTCAGCTCGAGCCTCGTTTGCATTCTGATTGAATGCCCGTCCATGAGCGGGATCGTCGATTGGAAAAACAAAAGAGGCATTGAAAACATCAACAAAACACAAGGAAGGCGATCATTTGTTCGTTACCTCGAACAGACAAACGACACGCGGTGACTAATCAAAGTAAGTGAATCAAAATAATGTATCGCGAAGACATGCTTGCCTATAAGTGAACACTCACCCCAAGAGTTCCCAGGTAAGAGTGACTGGTCCGATTATGTGGATTTGTACGAACACTCTAGCCTTAGACAGAAAACTCAGGGTACAGGCATTCACTCTTCCAGTTTGCACGTGTTCACATTATTTTAACCCAAACTTTGACGAGATTTTGAAAATTTAAAAGGCACTAAGCCAAATATGAATCAAACTTGATGGGTTCAAAACCATATAACAGAGGGTTCAAAACCTAGTAATCAATCATCCTAGAACGGATGATTAATTTTCGAAGCAGATTCGGATTTGTATTCTCGTTGTGGTTATCACCTAAGGATAGGTGACGGTTTTGTTTTAAAATCTAAACACAAGTAAACTTGTGTTAGGATCCTAAAGTTATAGTCTAGGTCAAAGTATTACTAATAACCTAATTCCCTATAACCATTGGCTCTGATACCAACTTTCTTCTGTCACACCCCGACCACGTAGGATAACAAACCGTGGCGGAAATGTCGGGGAGTGTTGTAACAGAAGCTATCGTTTCACAACCATGGATACAAAAAGTGTTTCGTTTTATTGATATAATTAAACATTACATTGTCTTGACACAGAATAAACAAGTTTTACATTGTCTATCACTATTATTATGTCACTAAGGCCTCGTCCAGATCCTATGTGATACATGCATCCTAGAAATCAATCAAGCATCAACACCTGAAATATATGTAAAAACTTAGTCAACAAAGAAATGCTGGCGAGTACATAGGTTTTATAAGAGTATCAGAATCATGGCTCGTTTATATGTTGCAGTACTTTATTAGAATACAAGAGCCAAAAAAAATGCAAACCTCGTTTTGGAAAGTGTATTGCAACATAGTTAACCAACTCAAATCAAGCGGGTTATAGTTTATAAAACCTCGTAGCCATGATTCTTAACCCAAAAACATTTGCTTTAGAAAACCAACTTGTAAAACATCTTGTAAAAACTCGTTAAAAACTCGTATAGTTAATATCTCTTAGAAAAAACATCGTTGTGTGACATCGTTTCAAAATCGTTTACCCAAGTGAACTAAATAACGCCACGATATGTAATATGATGAAAACACTTATATATAAGAAGTACCAACGGCGTATCTACCATGTTTTCACCACATTACCCCCGTCTCGTTATCTAAACACTTAACCAAAAAACAATCGTTTATCGAAATCATTTAACCTCGTTTCCAAATCGTTCCCAAATCGTTTACTCGTTCCAAAATCGTTTCCAATCGTTCCCAATCGTTTAGTCGTTTCCAAATTGTTTAAATCGTCATCGTTTTAATTGTGAAAACTTATATATGGTCGTCTCGTTAACAACATTCAAACCTTTGTGACTCGTCCATCGTTCAACTCGTTCTCGTATTAACAAACCACCAAAGGGTAAGTTAACAAACATCAGATTCAGTCGCTACCCACAACCCCCACACATAACGATGGGTGTAGTAAAGTAACGAGATTTGTCAGATCCTATGGTACCATAACCTAATACTGGTCGGCTTGATCAATGCTAATGAATGTCATTCGTTATGTAACTACAACCAACAAGTTCATTCACTTTATTGAAATCGTTCTTAGTTTAGTAAAAATCGTTTAATCGTTTTTGAAATCATCGTTTAAACCTTGAAAATATTTCGTACATATGAATCACCCCAAAACATTTAAAAACAGTAAAATAGGGGAACTATGTACTCACATTTAGTGCAAAGTATCCTCGATCAAATAGAACTTCAACAAACTCGAGCAAACAAGAGAAATTAAGTAGCTCCTAGTAATCGAACCACTAGTCAAACAATAGACGCCTAAATCGGACGATCGGACAGGATGAGGTCTTGTAAACCAAATGAGTGTTGGAACTCATGTGATATGGTTTAACAAAGCCTACATCCTAAATCGGAACCTAACCTAAGTGCTTTCGATCCATCGCGACTGTCACACCCCGGCCGCGTATAACATGCAACCACGGCGGAAAACGCCGGGGAGTGTTGAGGACAGAATTAAATTGTTTCATAACCATGGCATACAAGTTGTATTTTATTTATAAACAAAGGTGTTACATTGTCTTGGAAATAGAGTACGGAAATCAAAACATAATTAAGCTAGTTCAAATTTCATTTAGGCTCTAAGGCACAGGTCCGCCCTAGAATCATGATAATCGTCCTATGGAATAGCTCCTGAAAACACATGTGAAAGTAGGTACGTCAGCATAAAAATGCCTGTGAGATACATAGGTTTTGTGAAAATGGGTTTCATGACTTGAGTTTTAAAGAATGTTTAATAACAGTCAGTCATGAACCTTGTAATTTGTTTTGCTTTGTAAATCATTTGAAAAACGATAACATCAAACGATATGTATAGATAAGTGCAAGGTTAAACGAATAACCAAGTAAAATGAGTTGAATAAGATAAGTTGTTTGTGAAAATAATGTCTTGTGAAGAATATGTTACTTATGTAAAGTGTAATGTGTCTAAACTGAAATGACTTAGATAACGCCACGATATGTAATATTATACAAACACTTATATATAGGAAGTACCAGCGGCGTATCCACCATGTTTGTATCATATTATATACGCCACGTTACTTAAATCATTTACCCAAACCAATCCACCATGTAAATTGTTCATACCATGTAAATTGTTCATGTGTAAACCAAATGTCAAGTGTTATTGTAATCCATGTCAAGTGTTTATGCTCAAGTGTAAACCACCAATTGTATATGTCAATGTCGACATGTTTATGTTCAATGTAAATCATGTAATGTGTAATCCCAAAATGTATCATGTATGGTAAGCGAAATGTATCAACTTAAACCATATGCACAAAACAAGTCGTTGAAGTAAAACGTGGTTTAAATCAGCGTTATGTTCTTGCGGGAAATGCATGCTCTATTGATATTAACATTTATGTGGTATTGTAAACTATGCATACATCCAAGCCTTGAGACTGCGGCGATAAACCCTTAAACAAATTAAAGGTTTATCTAAGTTATGTATATCGAATTCGGTCATTCCTTCCAGTCCTATCAAACCCAGGACTTCAGGAATGGGAGTTGTCAATTCCTATGGTACCACTACCTACTAACGAACGGCGTAGCTAGTGTTAATGAATGTATTGTCCCATGTTAAACAAACCAAATGTCATAACAAAATGAAGGCATGTGATGTAAACAATTGTACTAAGTATGCTAAGTAAACATACGAAGCAGAAATGTTTATGTAAATCAATGTGCCTATATGCTGAGTAAACATATGCAGCAGAAATGTTCATGTAAATCAATGTGTCCATATGCTGAGTAAACATATGCAACAGAAATGTTCATGTAAATCAATGTGCCCATATGCTGAGTAAACATATGCAGCAGAAATGTTTATGTAAATCAATGTGTCCATATGCTGAGTAAACATATGCAACAGAAATGTTTATGTAAATCAATGTACTAAGTACGCACACAATGGGCATACATAGCATAAAATGTAATGAAATCGTGTACTATAATGTACTAACAACATAGCAGGCATATGATGTGAAAACATGGAAAGCATGAAAGTAGCAGATAGGCACATGTGTTTCACCCCAAAACAGTTGGAAAACAGTAAAAGAGGGGTTCTATGTACTCACCTGAGATTGCTTTGAGTTCCTTGTATAATAACCAGATAATGCTAAAGATCACGGAATATCAACGGCACCTAATAGGTAGCTTATGTTAATATACCGGACCAAATCGGAAGGATCGGACAGTACGCGGGTTCTTAAACCAAACGAGTATGGAGACTCGTGTAATGTGGTTTAACAAAGCCTACATACTAAAATGAAACTTAACCTAAGGGCTTACGGTCCATCACGACCCGTTTAGGTAGCTTATGCCACCTTAAGCGTCGTTCGCGTAGAACGCGTCTGGAACGCCTAACATCGTGACCACAAGGTATAACCTCGGAAGGTTATAGCTATGGTCACCTAATGTGTTTGGTCAGGTCCTAACGACCGACCAAATGGGTCGGGTTCGAAAGCATAAGCGATGGTTTAGATCACTTACCTTACGACCCTATATAAGCACTAAACTAAAAGTGACGAGCTAAGCATGTTAGAACATGCTTAACTAAGTTTGAAAACAGGTTTGACATCAAAACAAACGGCTTTGATGCCCACGAGTAGTTTGGTTACAAAACATGCAAGAATGCACATTTTGGCCGAAACTACGACTCGTCGCCGAGCCTAGATAACGTGGTGATCAGTAGGTATGGTCACTACGGACCATGACCATCGTGATCACGCTCACGTTATGAAGTTCCATGAACTTCGCATCGACCATAAGCTGGTCAATGCAGAAAGTCAACAAAACGTTGACTTTCGGACTCGAAAAGCGAATAAAAGAGCGAAAGAAGACTTACGGAGGGTCCCCGAGTGCAAATCAAGATCAAATAGCTCAGGTATGAAACAATGGTTTCAACTTAGAGCTTCAAGATCTGATTTTGTGATTTTTACACTAAAGGGGGGGGGGGGGGGGTATTTATAGGAAAAGTGGAACCGTTAGGATCGTTTTATCGAATATCGTGCCTTGATCTCGTGCGTACATGTGTCCAAGTGGATAAGTTCAGTGAACTTGACCCTTGGCTCTTCATTGGGTGAAAAGGCATTGCCCCTTGATCGAACGAAAGGCCAGATTCTGCATTAAATGCGAAATCTTTCTGTCAGACATCCCCACGCAGCCCGCCTCACATTTGGGCAAAACTCACGCGGGCCGACTGGCCCTCTCTGATCTGCACCACTTGCAGAATTTACACATTTGGTCCCTGTTGCGTGTTTAAGCTATTTCCAGCCCTTCTAAGACCTGTAAAGCCATCTTTAAGGCCCTAAAATGATGCCTAAACATTGGGGACATGAAACATGCCCAAAAATATGTCGGATGTCGGTTCGTTTGGCCGTACGATCGCGATGTTCGCTTAATTACGATGAAATGCGCATAAGCGTGAAAGACGATCCAAATGACGCGACGAATGGATTTTTCTCATGCCAAACACTAAGGCATAATATAAGGATGCTTACATAAATTTTTGGATGTCCGGATGTATTCAGAACGTAAGTTATGCGCGAAAGTGCAAACTTATGCACTTTTTGACACTTTTAGTCCCTGAATGATCCAAAAGTTTGTTTTAGCATACCAAACCCCTCAAAGCCTATTTCTAAGCTATGTAAAGGATATTTATGGTATGTTTAACTTATGGACATGTTCCGGAATGTCCGTTACAGTTCAAATTGGCATACTTTCGCAGTTTGTCAAGTTTAGTCCCTGTAAGCGAATTAACTTGTTTTTGCTATACCAAAGCCTTCAAAACTTATTTCTAAGTTATGTAAAGGTTATTTAAGGTACGTTGAGTATATGTTGATGTTCCGGAGTATTTGTCGCATTAAACTGAGTACGTTTACGCACTAGTTAACGTATAACTCTCCAGAAAGCGATGTAGAGTTTGAAATTGAACAAAAGTCAAAACACGAAAAATGTAAAACACAATGAAACAAACATTGGGATCAAATAACATTATTTTATTGATAATTGAACTGTTCACAATGATTACAGGCACAGATGTTACAGTCTCCCCTACTTGTGGAAATTTCGTCCCGAAATTCATTTAGAGGAAACTGATTGAAAAAGATGCGGATATTTTGCCTTCATTTGATCTTCACGTTCCCAAGTAAACTCGGGTCCACGCTTAGATTCCCAACGAACCTTGACCAAAGGAATGCGCTTGCGTTTAAGCCACTTGACTTCACGTTCCATGATTTCTACCGGTTTCTCAACAAACTTCAGTGTTTTATCAACACGAATTTCGTCAAGCGGTATGTGGAGGTTTTCATCAGCTAAACACCTCTTGAGATTGGACACGTGAAAGGTTGGATGAACATTTCCAAGTTCAGGAGGTAACTCAAGCCTGTAGGCTACCTTACCGATTCTTTCAACGATCTTGAATGGTCCAACATATCTAGGTGCAAGTTTTCCTTTCTTTCCGAATCTGATCACACCTTTCCAAGGTGAGACCTTAAGTAATACACGATCACCGACTTGAAAATCCAAGGGTTTGCGTTTTAGGTCCGTCAAACAAAAAGCTGACATAGATGTTATGGGTATACTTTTTTTTAGATGGGTATCATTTTTTAACTCTTTTGACGGCTTCTAGCTGTCTGAAGGTTATCACAAACTTTCTTTACCTTTTCTGTTGTCTCTAAAATGAGGGCAGGTCCAGTAAGCTAAGCCTCGCCAATCTCATTCCAGCAGACTGGTGAACGACATTTTCGACCATAGAGAGCCTCGAAAGGAGCCATGTTGATGCTGGAGTGATAACTGTTGTTGTAGGAGAATTCAATCAATGGAAGATGTGAATCCCAACTACCACCAAAATCTATCACACAAGCTCTAAGCATATCCTCCAGTGTCTGGATTGTTCTTTCAGATTGACCATCCGTTTGCGGATGATAAGCTGTGCTCAGATTAAGTTGAGACCCCATAGCAGATTGCATGGTTCTCCAAAAATGAGAAGTGAAACGAGCATCCCTGTCAGAAATGATGTTCAAAGGAACACCATGTCGTGCTACAATTTCATCCACGTAGATTTGAGCAAGTTTGTCAGCCGAAAAATCCTCACGGATTGGCAAGAAATGCGCTGACTTTGTAAGACGATCAACGACTACCCAGATGGCATCGTGACCTTTCTTTGTGCGCGGGAGTTTGGTAATGAGATCCATAGTAATGTTTTCCCATTTCCAAACTGGGATCTCTGGTTGCTCCAATAAACCGGAAGGACGCTGATGTTCAGCTTTAACCTTAAGACAAGTAAGGCATTTTGATACATATAAGGCAATGTCTTTCTTCATACCAGGCCACCAATACTGTATACGAAGATCCTTATACATCTTATCTGAGCCAGGATGAATGGAATAACGAGATTTATGGGCTTCATCCATAAGCAAGGTACGAAGATCATCTTGGCTTGGGACCCACAAACGGTCCATGAAATAGTACGATCCATTGTCTTTCAGTTCAAGAGCAGGTGTTATGTGATAAGGAAATTCCTTATCCATTAAACCTTGTGAAACACAAGCTTGTTGAGCCTGAGAAATACGGGCTTGGATATCGGTTTGAATAACAGATTGGACACGTACACAATGAAGCTTAGTGCGTTCCTTGCGACTCAATGCATCGGCTACGACATTCGCCTTACCAGGATGGTAGCGAATCTCGCAGTCGTAGTCGTTTAGAAGTTCAACCCAACGTCGTTGTCTCATGTTGAGCTCTTTTTGATTGAAGATATGCTGAAGACTTTTGTGGTCTGTGAAAACCACACATTTTGTTCCGTACAAATAGTGTCTCCAGATCTTAAGAGCGAAGACAACTGCACCCAACTCAAGATCATGAGTGGTGTAGTTTTTCTCATGTATCTTCAACTGCCTTGATGTGTATGCTATGACTTTGTTTCTTTGCATCAGGACGCAGCCAAGTCCTAATTTAGATGCGTCGCAATAAACGACGAAATCATCATTGCCCTCAGGCAATGTTAGGACAGGCGCGTCGCAAAGCTTTTGTTTCAAAGTCTGAAACGCTTCCTCTTGTTTGACTCCCCAATCAAATGGCTTGTTCTTCTGAGTTAGAGCAGTTAGAGGAACTGCAATCTTCGAGAAATTTTCTATGAAGCGGCGGTAATAACCCGCTAGACCAAGAAAAGAACGAACTTCAGTAGGGGTAGTAGGTGTATCCCAATCCTTAATCGCACTGATCTTGGAGGGATCTACATGAATACCTTGTTCGTTGACAATATGTCCTAAGAATTGAACCTTTTTAAGCCAGAATTCACACTTGGAGAATTTGGCGAAAAGTTGTTCTTTCTTTAGGAGTTCCAAAGTAAGCCGAAGATGTTCTTCATGGTCGGCTCGCGTCCTAGAATATATCAAAATGTCATCAATGAAGACGATGATGAACTTATCTAAATAAGGTTTGCAGACCCTATTCATCAAGTCCATGAAAACAGCAGGAGCATTAGTCAAACCGAATGGCATGACTGTGAACTCGTAATGTCCATAACGAGTACGGAACGTTGTCTTTGGAATATCTTCTTCATGCACACGGAGCTGATGATATCCAGATCGTAGATCAATCTTTGAAAAGTATGAAGCACCTTGCAATTGATCAAAGAGATCATCAATGCGAGGTAGGGGATATCGATTTTTGATGGTAAGCTTGTTAAGCTCACGATAATCGATACACATTCTAAAAGATCCATCCTTCTTCTTTACAAAGAGAACGGGAGCACCCCAAGGTGAAAAGCTAGGACGGATAAAACCTTTGTCGGAGAGTTCCTGCAGCTGTTTAGACAACTCTTGCATCTCGGACGGTGCAAGACGATATGGAGCTCTGGCAACGGGATTTGCACCAGGTACGAGATCAATACGGAACTCGACTTGGCGTGCTGGAGGTAGACCAGGTAAGTCTTCAGGGAATACTTCGGAATAATCCCGAACGACAGGAATATCTGAAATAGACTTACCCTTGCCTTTATCTGCTGTAACATGTGCTAAGAAAGCCACATAGTGCTTTCGCAGATACTTCCGTGCTTTAAAACAAGACATGAGTTTGAGACCACCGGCAGGCTTCTCACCACGAACTTGTAGGATCTCGCCTGTCGACAGCGGTATACGAACAATCTTCTCAGAACATACTATCTCTGCGCGATGCTTAGATAACCAATCCATTCCCACAATAACATCGAAGCTTCCAAGTTGCATTGGCGTGAGGTCAATAGGAAAAATATGGTCGTTAAGGTTCAACTGGCAGTTGCGCAGAACAGAATTTAGAACAATGGGTTCACCACTGGCAACCTCTACTGTCAAAGGTTTACCTAGTTTCGTTCTAGACACGCGAAGCATTGTCTCAAAAGACAATGACACAAAGCTCTTGTCGGCACCCGAATCAAAAAGAACAGATGCTGGTTGATTATTAATAAAGAACGTACCGTTCACCACCTCGTTGTCTGCTTGTGCTTCTTGTGCATTCATGTTAAAGACTCGACCTCGAGCCGGTGCCGGATTCTGGTTTGCATTCTGGTTCTGGTTGACTAGTCTTGGAACCGATTTCTGTAGTGGGTCAGATCCCCACAATTATAACATGCACCTGTTGGGTAGTTTGGTCGTGCAGCCTGACCCTGTTGTTGAGCAACCTGTTGAGCAGGGTTCTGGACTGCGTGATTCTGAGCAAACCGACAAACATCGGCAAGATGACCCGATTTCCCACAGTTAGTACAGAAACGACACTGATATTGTGGTTGGTGGTGACTGTTGCATCGATTGCACAAAGGTGCATTTCCTGAATAGCGTTTCTTGGCTGGAGGCTGTGCGGCTTGGTTGGGAGCTACCTGGTTAGCTTGGGCAGTCACAGCAAAATTTTGGGAAGCCTTACGCTTCCTTGACCCCCTTGAGGAACCAGAGTCCTTTCCCTTCTTGTTCTGACCTTTCTTACTGTCCTCCTTGTCTGCCGACTGCTTCTTGCCCTTGTCACCCTTCCTGTGTAGTTTATTCTTTCGGATCTGCGACTCAGTCAACGTCGCCGATAACTCGATTGCCTGACGGAGTGTGGTAGGGTTGCTACCAGTAAGGATATCTTGTACTGAGTCAGGTAGGCCGTCGATGTATCTTTCGATGGCCTTATCGAGTGGGGTAACCATAGTCGGGCAAAGAAGACTCAGCTCCTCAAACCTATCTGTATAAGCCCTGTGCTCGCCACTATCTTGCTTCAACACATCAAATTCTTTCTCCAACGCTCGTTGCTCATGACGAGGACAAAACTCCCTCATCATAAGAGCTCTCAGTTCAGCCCATGTTTGAGCTAGAGCAACTTCTGCACCTTGATCTCTCATAACCCCATTCCACCATGTAAGAGCCCTCTTCCGAAACACGCTTGAAGAAAACTCGACTTTGCGATTGTCAGGACACTGCACATGACGGAAAGTGTTCTCGATGCTCTCGAACCACTGAAGAAGCCCAGTTGCTCCTTCAGAACCACTAAACTTGAGTGGCTTAGCCGAGCTAAAATCCTTGTATTTGCATGTACCATTGTTGTTGTTGGCCTGGTTCCATTGAGCAAAGAGATTCGGAAATTGAGCAGCCATCTGCTGCGCAATAATCTCCGCCAGCTCGGCAGTAGCTATCTGGTTGTCGCGTCAAGGAGGCATTCTAGAAGAGAAAAACATGAAATGAAACGAGTGAGATGATTGGATGAAGAGAATGAGATGAAGCAAAAGCAATCAAAAGCAAAGATGGCGGTTATGCATCGCAAAGCAAATAAGCGACGTGAAATGTCTAGTCAAAGTAAATGGGTCAGAATTAGTGTATCGTGAAGACATGCTCGCCTATAAGTGAACACTCACCCCAAGAGTTCCCAGGTAAGAGTGACTGGTCCGATTATGTGGATTTGTACGAACACTCTAGCCTTAGACAGAAAACTCAAGGTACAGGCATTCACCCTTCCAGTTCGCACGTGTTCACACTATTAACCCAACACTTTGACGGGATTTTTGAAAATCCAAAGGGGTTCAAAACCTTATAATAGAGGTTTCAAAACCTAGTAATCAATCATCCTAGAACAGATGATTAATTTTCAAAGCGGATTCGGAACCGAAGTTCCCGTTGTGGTTATCACCTAAGGATAGGTGATGTGCATGTTTTAAACTCTAAACACAAGATAACTTGTGTTAGGGTCCTAAAGTTATAGTCTAGGTCAAAGCATTACTAATAACCTAATTCCCTATAACCAATGGCTCTGATACCAACTCTTCTGTCACACCCCGGCCGCGTATAACATGCAACCGCGGCGGAAAACGCCGGGGAGTGTTGAGGACAGAATTAAATTGTTTCATAACCATGGCATACAAGTTGTATTTTATTTATAAACAAAGGTGTTACATTGTCTTGGAAATAGAGTACGGAAATCAAAACATAATTAAGCTAGTTCAAATTTCATTTTTAGGCTCTAAGGCACAGGTCCGCCCTAGAATCATGATCATCGTCCTATGGAATAGCTCCTGAAAACACATGTGAAAGTAGGTACGTCAGCATAAAAATGCCTGTGAGATACATAGGTTTTGTGAAAATGGGTTTCATGACTTGAGTTTTAAAGAATGTTTAATAACAGTCAGTCATGAACCTTGTAATTTGTTTTGCTTTGTAAATCATTTGAAAAACGATAACATCAAACGATATGTATAGATAAGTGCAAGGTTAAACGAATAACCAAGTAAAATGAGTTGAATAAGATAAGTTGTTTGTGAAAATAATGTCTTGTGAAGAATATGTTACTTATGTAAAGTGTAATGTGTCTAAACTGAAATGACTTAGATAACGCCACGATATGTAATATTATACAAACACTTATATATAGGAAGTACCAGCGGCGTATCCACCATGTTTGTATCATATTATATACGCCACGTTACTTAAATCATTTACCCAAACCAATCCACCATGTAAATTGTTCATACCATGTAAATTGTTCATGTGTAAACCAAATGTCAAGTGTTATTGTAATCCATGTCAAGTGTTTATGCTCAAGTGTAAACCACCAATTGTATATGTCAATGTCGACGTGTTTATGTTCAATGTAAATCATGTAATGTGTAATCCCAAAATGTATCATGTATGGTAAGCGAAATGTATCAACTTAAACCATATGCACAAAACAAGTCGTTGAAGTAAAACGTGGTTTAAATCAGCGTTATGTTCTTGCGGGAAATGCATGCTCTATTGATATTAACATTTATGTGGTATTGTAAACTATGCATACATCCAAGCCTTGAGACTGCGGCGATAAACCCTTAAACAAATTAAAGGTTTATCTAAGTTATGTATATCGAATTCGGTCATTCCTTCCAGTCCTATCAAACCCAGGACTTCAGGAATGGGAGTTGTCAATTCCTATGGTACCACTACCTACTAACGAACGGCGTAGCTAGTGTTAATGAATGTATTGTCCCATGTTAAACAAACCAAATGTCATAACAAAATGAAGGCATGTGATGTAAACAATTGTACTAAGTATGCTAAGTAAACATACGAAGCAGAAATGTTTATGTAAATCAATGTGCCCATATGCTGAGTAAACATATGCAGCAGAAATGTTCATGTAAATCAATGTGTCCATATGCTGAGTAAACATATGCAACAGAAATGTTTATGTAAATCAATGTGTCCATATGCTGAGTAAACATATGCAACAGAAATGTTCATGTAAATCAATGTGCCCATATGCTGAGTAAACATATGCAGCAGAAATGTTTATGTAAATCAATGTGTCCATATGCTGAGTAAACATATGCAACAGAAATGTTTATGTAAATCAATGTACTAAGTACGCACACAATGGGCATACATAGCATAAAATGTAATGAAATCGTGTACTATAATGTACTAACAACATAGCAGGCATATGATGTGAAAACATGGAAAGCATGAAAGTAGCAGATAGGCACATGTGTTTCACCCCAAAACAGTTGGAAAACAGTAAAAGAGGGGTTCTATGTACTCACCTGAGATTGCTTTGAGTTCCTTGTATAATAACCAGATAATGCTAAAGATCACGGAATATCAACGGCACCTAATAGGTAGCTTATGTTAATATACCGAACCAAATCGGAAGGATCGGACAGTACGCGGGTTCGTAAACCAAACGAGTATGGAGACTCGTGTAATGTGGTTTAACAAAGCCTACATACTAAAATGAAACTTAACCTAAGGGCTTACGGTCCATCACGACCCGTTTAGGTAGCTTATGCCACCTTAAGCGTCGTTCGCGTAGAACGCGTCTGGAACGCCTAACATCGTGACCACAAGGTATAACCTCGGAAGGTTATAGCTATGGTCACCTAATGTGTTTGGTCAGGTCCTAACGACCGACCAAATGGGTCGGGTTCGAAAGCATAAGCGATGGTTTAGATCGCTTACCTTACGACCCTATATAAGCACTAAACTAAAAGTGACGAGCTAAGCATGTTAGAACATGCTTAACTAAGTTTGAAAACAGGTTTGACATCAAAACAAATGGCTTTGATGCCCACGAGTAGTTTGGTTACAAAACATGCAAGAATGCACATTTTGGCCGAAACTACGACTCGTCGCCGAGCCTAGATAACGTGGTGATCAGTAGGTATGGTCACTACGGACCATGACCATCGTGATCACGCTCACGTTATGAAGTTCCATGAACTTCGCATCGACCATAAGCTGGTCAATGCAGAAAGTCAACAAAACGTTGACTTTCGGACTCGAAAAGCGAATAAAAGAGCGAAAGAAGACTTACGGAGGGTCCCCGAGTGCAAATCAAGATCAAATAGCTCAGGTATGAAACAATGGTTTCAACTTAGAGCTTCAAGATCTGATTTTGTGATTTTTACACTAAAGGGGGGGGGGTATTTATAGGAAAAGTGGAACCGTTAGGATCGTTTTATCGAATATCGTGCCTTGATCTCGTGCGTACATGTGTCCAAGTGGATAAGTTCAGTGAACTTGACCCTTGGCTCTTCATTGGGTGAAAAGGCATTGCCCCTTGATCGAACGAAAGGCCAGATTCTGCATTAAATGCGAAATCTTTCTGTCAGACATCCCCACGCGGCCCGCCTCACATTTGGGCAAAACTCACGCGGGCCGCCTAGCCCTCTCTGATCTGCACCACTTGCAGAATTTACACATTTGGTCCCTGTTGCGTGTTTAAGCTATTTCCAGCCCTTCTAAGACCTGTAAAGCCATCTTTAAGGCCCTAAAATGATGCCTAAACATTGGGGACATGAAACATGCCCAAAAATATGTCGGATGTCGGTTCGTTTGGCCGTACGATCGCGATGTTCGCTTAATTACGACGAAATGCGCATAAGCGTGAAAGACGATCCAAGTGACGCGACGAATGGATTTTTCTCATGCCAAACACTAAGGCATAATATAAGGATGCTTACATAAATTTTTGGATGTCCGGATGTATTCAGAACGTAAGTTATGCACGAAAGTGTAAACTTATGCACTTTTTGACACTTTTAGTCCCTGAATGATCCAAAAGTTTGTTTTAGCATACCAAACCCCTCAAAGCCTATTTCTAAGCTATGTAAAGGATATTTATGGTATGTTTAACTTATGGACATGTTCCGGAATGTCCGTTACAGTTCAAATTGGCATACTTTCGCAGTTTGTCAAGTTTAGTCCCTGTAAGCGAATTAACTTGTTTTTGCTATACCAAAGCCTTCAAAACTTATTTCTAAGTTATGTAAAGGTTATTTAAGGTACGTTGAGTATATGTTGATGTTCCGGAGTATTTGTCGCATTAAACTGAGTATGTTTACGCACTAGTTAACGTATAACTCTCTAGAAAGCGATGTAGAGTTTGAAATTAAACAAAAGTCAAAACACGAAAAATGTAAAACACAATGAAACAAACATTGGGATCAAATAACATTATTTTATTGATAATTGAACTGTTCACAATGATTACAGGCACAGATGTTACAGCGACCCATTAAGGTAGCTTATGCTACTTTAACGTGTCGTGCACGCAAAAGCGCGTTCGAGACGTCTAACTAGTCCTATGACAAGTATTATATGCCCTTACATGTTTAATTATGTTACATAATCAGTTACGTGTCAAAAGTTTAAGTTACATATGCTTAATTACCAATTATGTATGAAAAGGGTATTTTGGTAATTTTCCAAAGGCACATAAACTACTTATCATGCGACTAATCAAACCTAAGTGACCATAAGGTATAACCCCGGAAGGTTATTCCCTACGCTACTATGGTCACTAAACGTGTTTGGTCGGATCCTAATGATCGACCAAACGGGTCGTGTTCGAAAGTCTAAGCGGGTGTTTAGTCCGCTTGACTTACGACTCTACATAAGCACTAAACTAACAAGTGACGAGCTAAACATGTCGAAACATGTTTAGTTAAGTTAGAAAACAGGTTTCGATATCAAAACAAATGGTTTTGACATCCGAGAGTAGTTTGGATACAAAATATGTGACAACTCGTATTTCGAACCCGTTATTGTAATAAATGTAACGTATGTGGTCATGTGAACTTTGGTGTATTGAATGCTATTGTGTATGTATGACGCGTGAACTTTTATGTGCTATATGTGTTACGAGTATGTATGACAAACACACAACCCGAACCGCACAACATGTATCACTCGCACAAGGCCATTGGGCCGTAATGTTTGCAACCGGACCAAAAGGGCAGCCCATGATTGGGTTCGGCCCACCCTCCTCACACGCATAACACTTAGGAGAGTTGTAACCATTCTCCACTTTTTACAAAATCACAACACACACAAGAAACCTTAGACTCCTCTCTCTCTCTCGTTTGCTTGGAACCCGACGGCACAAGACCTTCCTTGTCGGATCACCCTTTTCTGCCATTAATCGGTTAGTGTGTTTATGTTTGTATTCATGATTAACGATATGATTCATATGTGAAATTGCTCATGTCCATCGGCTTGTTCTTGATGTTGTATACCGAATGATTTTAATTGACTTGTATGGTTATTATGATTGATTGTGTTATTGGATTTGTATAAATGTAAATCGGCTCACATGTATGGTTAATGTTCACAAGAAATCGGATTGTATGATATAAATCAAAGGGGTAATTGGTAATGCTTGAAAATCAGTCGATGTGCTAGATGGTTCGGATTGAATGTTATGATACATGTTCATATGAATTGTTGAGATGCTTGTTCATGCTTTGATGTTTACTAGGGTTCATATGAAATTTTGGTGAAAAACTCTTGTTTAATCGATATTAGGTTAACCGTATGTTGGATATTGTGTTGATTGACCTGTTTCCGAAACTGCCAAAGATGATTGCTAGAATCACGGAATAATTGTTGCATGAATTATGGAAACCAGTTACACACCTAGTTGCGACATAGATTGCGAGTCGAGACCTCATAATCTCGACTCGAGACCACAAGCAGCATAACCCGAAACCATGGTTGCGAGTCCCGTTGCGACTCGAAACCTCACAAAGCAGCACGAGCCGAGACCACGGTTGCGAGTCCTGTTGCGACTCGAAACCGGACCATGACAAGCTGAGACCGAGGTTGCGAGTCCTCTTGCAACTCGAGACACTCCTGTTGCGACTCGAGATCGCTGGTTGCGACTCGAGACCAGTTATTCCGCACACACTGTTTTGGACCCTACACTAACACGGGCCCAATCGATTGGGCCAAGTAATTGGACTTACGTACTTGACTGTTAATCGGACTGTTTATGTTAGCTGGGCCGGTATAGTTTGGGCTTAGACATCCGAATCGCACACATGGTGAATTGCTATACTTTGATCGTTACATGCTTGCAACGTGTTAATTTATGTGATACGTACGTGCATTACTTGAAGTCAAAACCTGACTTGTATGATAACCCTGTTAGGACGTGGTTGACCACCTTTAGTTCAAGAAACCCTCTCTGTGTATCTGCCGAGCAACCCAAGGTGAGTTCACACTCTTACCAAGGCATGGGATTCCCGGGGTGTTGGGAATGGGATTGATAAGGATAAGGTTGAATAGACTCATACGGACATTGTTACTAGACTACCATACCATCGTCCTCGGTTGTGCAGGACACATACGTAAGACCTACGTATAACTAAGTTACTCACTATCCTCGGTTGTGAAGGATACTCACGTAAAGCCTGCGTGAACGGATACTTACTACTGCCTCGGTTGTGTCAGGCACTTACGTAAAACCTACGTAAACCCCCACGTACCCTATCCTCGGCTGTGAAGGATACTTACGTAAATCCTGCGTAAACTTGTGCGTATTACTGTTCTCGGTTGTGAAGAACACTTATGGTTACACATAGTCTAGTGGATTAACAACATGGGAAGCCCCCACCAATAGGAACCTATACTGGCCTAGTAGAGCCACCTGATACTCATGAACATACTATTACGCATTTACTTTCTGTGAACTCGCTCAACTAGTTGTTGACTCTCTGCTGCATGCCTTGTAGGACCTTAGGTACTAATGGAGCTTGCACAAGGAGGAGCAGGTCGTTGTGGGCAGATGGATCGTGATTACTTATTGAACACTTATGACGTTTCAAAACATTTATACTTATGTTGGGTTTTACATAAATGCTTCCGCTATACTTAATTATGTTGGTTTTGATAAACACTTTTCGTATTGATGGATAACTTTTACTATTTATATACATGTTCAATATGATTGGTGGCTTGATCCTGGTCATGTCACGCCTCCAAGCGGTGGTACTCCTCGTGTGGATTTTGGGGGTGTGACAAAATACGTGAGAAAACGCATTTTGGCCGAAACTACGACTCGCCACTAAGCCTAGATAACGTGGTAATCAGTAGGTATAGTCACTAGGGACCATAACCATCGTGATTACGCTCACGTTATGAAGTTCAAATGAACTTCGCGTTGACCATAAACTGGTCAAAGCAGAAAGTCAAACGCAGTTTGACTTTAACGCTAAAACGAATGCTAAACACGAAAGAATACTTACAGAAGGTCCCCACAAGATTCGAACCCGATTCACTCTCAGGTAGGAAGCACAAACTTCCACTTAGAGAGTGTAGAATCAGATTCAAATGTGTGGGAAATGAGTGAAGGGTGGGGGGTATTTATAGGTGAAGCACAACCGTTAGGATCGTTTCTTGGAAACCGAGCTTCGATCTGAGCCTTACACATCATACCCACTGATTTGAATACCATGGGAGCCTTCAAACCAGCCCATAGAATGGCCAAAACCATGAGCATAAGTGTGTGACAGTTGGAACAAGCTGGAAAACACATTCTGCTCATCTGGGAGGTCCTTACGGACCGTATGAAGATGTGCTTACGGTCCGTAAGCCTTGTGCAGATCAACCAAGTTTGAAAAATGGCAGAACAGGCCCCTGAAGCCCCAAACTTGATTTTTAAGCATTTTTGGCACGTTTAAACCCTGTTAACCCCATTTTGAGGCTCTAAAATGAAGTTAAAGTATAGGGAACTTAAAATGTGTTCAAAAATATCTCGGATGTCGGCTCGTTTGGTCGTACGATTGCGTTGTTCGGTTAATTACGACGGGAGTCGTAACGAACGCAAAAACGATCCAAATTGCGCGACGAATGGATTTTTATTATGCCAAACACTAAAACATAATATTTTAATGCTTACATAAATTTTTGGATGTCCAGATGTATTCAGAACGTAAGATATGCGCGAAAATGCAAACTTGTGCACTTTTTGACGCTTTTAGTCCCTATTGATCATTAAAGTTTATTTTAGCATACCGAACCCCTCAAAGCCTATTTCTAAGCTATGTAAAGGTTATTTAGTGTATGTTTAACTTATGATCAAGTTACGGAGTGTTCGTTACTATACAAATCGGTATAGTTTCGCAATTTGACACAAATAGTCCCAGCGATCGAACAAGGTTGATTTTTAAACACCGAACCATCCAAAACTTATTTCTAAGTTATATGGAGGTTATTTAAGGTATGTTAAGCCTATTTCACTATTCCGGAGTGTTTGTTGCATTAAACTGGTTAGATTTACGCATTAGTGCGCGTATAACCTTCAAGAAAGCGATTTAGAGCTTGAAATTGGAATCGAATCGAATTGTAAAATCACCAAACACAAATACACACAAAATAACACCAAAGCACATAGTTTTATTAATAATCAACATTGTTTTATATCGTACATCGATTATAGAGCAGAGTTGTCACAAAAGTCCATTGAACTTTACCTTCAATGTCTCTTCCACTGCTTTGGTCCGTGTATTAAACACTTTGTAGGCCTTAGCAGTGGATGAGTATCCCAAGTGATATCCCATATCGATTTTTGCTGCAAATTTTGAGATAGAATCTTTTAAGTTCAAAATGAAGCATGGGCAACCAAAAACTTTGAAATATGAGATTAATGGCTTTATTTTATACAGAATTTCATAAGCAGTCTTTTTGTGCCTGGAGTTGATTAAAACTCTGTTTTGGACATAGCAAGCAGTGTTTACTGCCTCTGCCCAAAAAGTTAATGGCAAACCTGAATCTGCAAGCATGGTTCTGGCAGCCTCAATCAGTGTTCTGTTCTTTCTTTCAACAACCCCATTTTGCTCTGGTGTTCTAGGAATACTGTACTGCCTTACAATTCCTTTCTTCACACAGAAGGCATCCAACTCCTTATTTTTGAATTCTGTGCCATTGTCACTCCTGAAGACTTTTACTAGAAGGTCAAATTGCTTTTCAACCTGTATCACAAAGTCTTGCAAAATACCTGCAGTCTCATCTTTAGAGTGTAAAAAGAAGGTCCATGTAAACCTAGAGAAGTCATCAACGATAACCAAACAGTATCTTTTCTTTTTGAGACTCATGACTTGCACTGGGCCAAACAAATCCATGTACAACATTTGCAAACACTGGGTTGTTTTGGACTCTTCAATGGACTTAAAAGAGCTCTTGTGCTGTTTTCCTTTTAAACAGGAAACACAGTGTTCAGGACATGAAAACATTTTTTGTGGTAAGCCTCTTACTAAGCTATTTTTTGAAATTTCATTTATTGTTTTGAGATTTGTGAGTCCCAGTCTTTTGTGCCATAACTCTGTCTCTTTGTTAGAGGCAGCTGAGAACAGACAGGCATCAGCTCTGGGACACTCTCTTGACATGTCAACAACATAAACATTGCCACTTCTTTGAGCAACAAGTTTTGTTGAGCCTTTCTTGATTATTGCTTCAATCCTACTAACCATTTCTGGTCCGACAATCCTACAACAATCCTTTGTGAAAAATGATCCAAACCTTTTATCACTCATTTGAGACACACTCAGGAGGTTGAATTTCAGATTATCAATAAGATTGACATTTTCAAATTTTACATTTCCAGACTTTACAGTACCAGACCCCAGAACTTTTCCCTTACTATTATTACCAAAGGATATATCACCCCCTCCATGAGTTTTGAAATCTTGAAGAAGGGCTTTACATCCTGTCATGTGCCTGGAGCCTCCACTATCTACATACCAAAGACTATCTAAGCATGCAGAAGCTCCCTGCACATGAAGTAAAGGATTAGTTCAAAAAGGTTTCCAAAGCCAGCAGGGCTTTGGATGGGGTCTCAACAGTGTCTGGGATGGAGGCAGATGCATGGACAGTGGTTAGCTTAGGGATTTGTACATTTTTGGGAATGTATTTCTCTAACCACTGTTGGGGGTCTTGACCTATCATCTGTTGATAACCAAAAGGATGCATGTTCACTTTTGGTTTAGAGGGCTTTTTGTAAGTCTCATAAACGTGTGGAATCCTTTGGTATGATGCTTTTTCCTTGCCTTTTCTGAATTGATTGGCTGGAGGTGCATCTGTCACCTGTACATCCCTTTGAACAGATGTTTGGTTCAGCTGTTTTGTGACAACAGTTTGGACAGGGATGAACAGTGGTTGTTTCTTGGTGAACTTAACAGATGATGCTGATGAACTTAAGGATGTTTTTGCAGTGTACTCTTTCTTCTTTTCATCAAAGTTTTTGAGATACACACATTCCTTAGTTTTGTGGTTATTTTTACCACAGATGGTGCAGCTTGCAGCAGGTGAAATATTGCTTGTTTTGTTTATATCATATGCTTTTAGATGAAAACAATCTTTTGTTAGATGATTCTTCTTTTCACAGAATTCACAAAACAAGTTTTAGATCTTTTCTCTTTTCTTTCTTTTCTCAGATTCCTTTGCAACAGAGTTTTGAACCTCTGTTGGGATATCTTTGATAGGAATGACTCTTGCTTTTGGAGCTTTTACACCATCAGTGGTTGTGAAATTCATTGGTTTGAAATTTTCAAGGATATCACACTCATCAGACCATGTGGGTTTAAATTGGTATTTCTCAATTTCCTCAAAAGTTGAGGATCCCACAGATCTTTCCAGAGTAATTTTGTTACCAATTTTGTCGGAACCTCTTGGCCATTTTTGTTGGTTGGTATGATTTCAGAAGAAACAACTTGCATTGCAGCAGTGCTTGCAATGTCATCATATTTTCTATAACCTATACCAAACTTGACATTGCTTTTAAGCTGTTTCTCAAGCATAACCTCATACCCTTTGCAAGACTCCACCCACCTTTCACAGGTGATCTGGGTAGACTCTAACTCCTTTTTGCAAACTTGGTATTTTTCTACCATAGTTTGGAGTTGAGTTTTGGTTATGCTTTGTTCTTCTTTCAAACTGCTGATCTCTTTATCTTTTTCAGCCAATTTGTTTCTAAGTTCTTTCAATGACTTTTCAAATTTGACCTCATCAGACAAGATTTTATCTCTAAGGTTTTCATTCACCTCTTTAATGTTAGCAAATGCAATAATACAGTTGTCTGAACACAGTTTTTCAAGAACTTGAGGTGATACCTTAGCAGCAGCCATCATGGCACAATCACATAGATGATTATCTTCTTCATCAGCTCTCTCTTCTTCATCACCAGCTTTCTTCGGCTCTTCTTCCTCTTTGTCTTCTTTGGACCAAGGGTCGGTCAGTGGTTCAATCAGGGTTTCTGAATTTTCTTCCAGCAGTAGTTCACCAGCAACTGCAGTAACCACTGCTTTAGCAACTTCATGCACTGTTTCAGCACTTAGCTGCTCACCTTCAGCTTCATCCCCTTCTGGTATTGACTCTAATGCCATCAAACAAAATTCATCATTAAAAGCATCATTAGAAGCATATAGAGCAAAATTTTCATCACTAAGCACTTCAGGCATGCTGCTCCAATCAACAAAGCCTTGTGTGAAAAAGCATTGCTGATCTGGTTGTGTTACAGTTGGAGCAGCTGTTTGAGGTGCAGCAGGTTGCACTTGTGCCTGAGGGACAGGGGCTTGAACATACTGAATTTGTGGAATAGTGGTTTGAACATAATGCACCGGCACAGGGGTTGCAGCATAATGAGCAGTGTTAACATGTACTGCAGGGGCATATTGGGTATAGTGCACAGTGTTTTGTTGTTGTGGTCTAGGATTTGTGCTAGGGTGAGTTATTATGGGACAAGTAGTTTGACTCCTACATTCTCTAGCAAAGTGACCTAGCCTACTACACTTGTAATACTTGATTTTCCATTTATCCAACCCCACCCTTAAATTTCCATGAAGCCCTGGAAATTTTCTCCCTGATCTTTTGTAGAACTTGCTTATTCTTACACTAAGCAAGGCCAACTGATGTAGGATATCCATCTCCTCTAAGTCAGTGGGATCAAAATGTTGCAAATCATTCAGCTCAAAACACAAATTATCTGACATCTGGTTCTCATTATTTGCTGTGAAAGCATAATTTGTAGAGTGAGAATCAGAGTTGACGAAGTTAGCCCCAGCTGTTATGTCAATAAAGTGATCATAACTCTGATCCTTACTGCTACTGCCAGATTCTTCCTTACCAAACAGAGCTGTGCTGCCGAATGAATAATCATCAGCAACTTTACCAGACTCTTGCAACCTCCTTCATAGGTCAGGAGTCTACCATGCAGTTGGGTCAGGGTCAGATCTTTGAATTCAGCTGAATTCCTGGTGACAAAAACAATTGTGTCCCATTTTTCTGGCAATGATCTAAGGAACCTGCTATTTTGAGTTGCATTTGGAAATGTAACCTTAACAAGCCTTAGCTCACTGATGAGACAACTGAAATGTTCAAATTATTGGGTCAGTGATTCCCCTTTGATGTGACAAAACGTTTCATACTGCTGATTCAGAATTTCCCTATTGATTTCGATAACCTCTTCTGTTCCTCCGAACTGTTCCTTCAATGCATCCCACAATTCTTTTGCACTGTCACAATGTAACAATCCAGCATAGATTTCGTTGGGGAGTGCAGAGGCTATGATGCTAAATGCTTTGGCATCCAGTTCAAACTTCTGAAAATCCAATTAAGTGTAATTTTCAGTTGGTTTAGGAACGGATTTTTTGGCGTCCTCTGCGCTTGGCACCATAGGAACATGAGGACCGAAAACGACAGACCTCCAACATCCAGTGTTTTGTTGAGCGAGGATGTGACGCATCCTTCGCTCCCAGATGTTGTACTCATTTCTTTTCAGCATAGGTGGTTTAAACAAAGAGCCAATGTTATTTTTATCATCTTGAGATTGCGACATCTTTCCGGTTGTTTTACAGGTACTGATTAATCAACTTTATCGGTGATTAAACCTTACTCTGTTTTTCAACACAACGAACAAACGATCAGTATCAACAATTTCGAGCTGAACTATTTACGTCAAAATGATTGTTAGATCAAGTTTGACTGTCCAAGCTCTGATACCAATTGTTAGGATCTGAGTTTGGATTGATTGTGATTTGTGCTTGAATTTAGATGAACAAATGAAAGAGTAGTGCAGCGGAATTTAATGGAACCAAACTTTTCACAATCAAACAGAAGAAATGCTATCAATCATACGTTTTCTAACACTGGATCAAATGATTAAATTTATTTTTAAACTCTGATTACAATGCGTGTATGATATGCAAACTCCCCCTCAGCCTGAGCTCAGTGTTTGTTCGTGCAGAAAGAAGATGGTGAATGAGCTAAACAGAACAGTACAGAGTACTGTTCTATTTATAGGCACTTGCAAACCACTGAGCATCAAAGCTGACGTCACCATGAAAGTGACATCTAACCTCCTAACAAACTCTAACCTCTGATATATACAAACACTGCTATGCTAACTACTGATATTACATTTCAATGCATAAACTAAACATAAACTGCTGCTGCATCCTTCCACTGCTGTGAACCCAGCAGATGTTGTCATGATCAGCAGTGCTTGAACCAAGGCAGTAGATTGAGCAGCAGAGCTTTAGTTCTTCTATCAGACTTTGTCTTGGTCAGCAGTTGTAGGTCAGCAGATTGTATGATCAGTAGATAGGAGGTCAGCAGATGTTGAAACCACTTTCAAGGGGAGAGACTTGCAACCAAATATCTGCTTATTCTGAATCTACTGCTGTGATCCAGTTTTGGCTTTGTTTATCTGTTCCTTTGGTAGGGTTGAATCCCAACAGGGTGTGACATTATGGTTGCCTTTAATGAATGTTATTACATATCAACCTAATAATAAAACGAATTCTTAAAAGTTTTTTTTTAAAAATGAAATCGAGAAAAGCAAGTTCTAGCAACTTGTAAATTTTAATAACCACTAGAGTTTTAAAACATGTTTTCTCACATCTTTAAATTAAAACCGACTATAACGACCCAATTTGTTGAAAATTAAAACCGACTATAACGACCCAATTTATAGGTTATCTAAAACTAATTGTCCCGAGAGGTGAAAGGGTCCTTTTGATATAATCACAAATTTAATATCTAAATTAAAACCAACTATAACGACCCAATTTGTTGAAAATTAAAATCAATGGTCTATGCCATCCTACTACTAGTATCACTTGGGGCATAATGCCAACCATTAATGTTGGAGCCATAACACGACACTTGGTGTCTAGTTTATCCTTCCAAGGTGCAAGGGCTTCATCGACACATCCGACCCTTCCACATGTGACCCTTTTAGGACGACTATTACTTTTCTTCTTGTGTTATGTGCCACAGCTGTCTCGAGAACAAAAGTGGCATAGATGAGGCCAAACATTTCAATGCAAAGGCAAACGGTTGTCCTCGCAGCCTCCTAAACCCCGTGAGTTGTGCATTTCTCACAACTGAGAATCATTGTCAGTCCGCTTGAAACTCTTGCTAGTGTTGCGTGCTACAGCTGCATTTAGAAAGAGCTTCTAACCGGATTCTTATCTCACCTAACTATTTAAGAAAAATACATTAAAAATACTGATTAAATAATTTTGCTTAATAGATGTCATCTGAAAACAACTCCTCTTTTTCTCTCAAGTCCATACTTGAGAAAGAGAAACTGAATGACATCAATTTTTTAATGGCACCGCAACTTGAGAATCGTTCTTAAAATGGCTAAAAAGCTTTATGTTTTGGCAACCCCAATCCCAACTGCACCCGAAAACAATATTGTGGTTATGAAGAAGGCTTTCAATAAACATAGAAAAGATGCCCTGGAAGTTGCTTGCCTCATGCAAGCCACCATGTCTCCAGATCTTCAGAAGAATATGGAAGACATGAATGCCTTTAACATGATGAGAAACTCAAAGGCATGTTTCAGAAACAAGCCCGTCAAGAACGCTAGGATTCCATGAAACAGCTCATAAGTTGTAGAATGCAAGACGGTTCCTCAGTTAGTGCTCATGTCCTCAAGATGAAAGGCTACATCGACCAATTAAAGAAACTTGGTTATCCTCTCCAAGATGAGATGGCTGTTGACTTCTTTCTAATCCAGATTCTGCGAAATGGCTAGAGGCCATGGAAGCTGATATGCAATCCATGCGTGATAATCAAGCCTTAGACTTCGTTGAGCTAACCCCCGAATCTCGGGCAGTAGGGAGCAAATGGGTTTTCAAGAGAAAAACTGACGTGCATGGAAATATACAAACCTATAAAGTACAGCTAGTAGTGAAGGTTTCACTCAAACTTAAGGTGTTGACTATGATGAAACCTTATCGCCCGTTGCTATAATCAAATCGATTAGGATATTACTTGCAATAGTTGCGTACTTTGATTACGAAATTTGGCAAATGGATGTTAATTAAACCGCCTTTCTTAATGGACATCTTTCTGAAGATGTTTATATGGTTTAATGACGGGTGGTCCGTAGGACATCCCTTAAATGATATAAATATATGCACATCTCATGCTAAAAATGGTTAATTGTTGGAATTTGGTAACTACGGTACATGTGGCTTTGCAGGTATTAACGGGCGTAAACAAGGGGTTTTATGGTGCTTGGATAGGAGCTCGGACCTTGCGGAAACAAACTGGAGCATAGAAGATGTCACAAAAGAAATCAAGGACGGAAGCCAGTATTGAGAGCCCCAAGCCGCCGTACGCCAGTTTTGTGTCGCCGTAATGTTTGCTAGGCGCCGTAGCCTACGGCTGGCACCGTAGATTACGGTGCCAACCTGCGTCAATTTGATTGAGACTTTGACCTCACGTCAATTCTTGTCCAAATCAGTGATTCTTGGGTCAAACATGGCTAAAATTTCACAAGGAATTCAGATTTGTGGTTGCATTTTGAAGAGTCCTATGTTTTGGTGGTCGATTTTGGACATTAAGGGTCCGAAAATTTGGGGCTTTTAGTGGGTTTTTGCTTAGATTGAAGTTCTTGTTATCCTTATCCTCTTCATAGCAAAGGTATGCAACTTATGTTCAATATATGAAGTACATTGCAGAATTGCAAGTTTTCATAATTGTTTTTGCTTACACACTTGCTTGTAGTAGTTAGATAATGTGAATTCGTTGAGTTTATGAAGTGTATGGTTGTAGATGTAGATGATGTCTAAGTAGAAGATTTTGGGAAATCTTTCTATTGTAGAGACATCATGCCCAAATTTTTTTTGAAAAGATAAAATTTTGTTTTCTTACATCTACAACTATAGTGTCAAGCCAGTGTGGGGAGGTTTTTGAATGAGAACTTATGGGGTTTTTGTGTGTTTTTGCGATGTGTGTAGGAAATGGGAAAGAGCAAAGGAAAAGGAGCTGCTAGTTCCTCAAGCCAACCCAAGGCTGAAGCTCAACAAAAACAAAGAAGATTGATCCGAGCGGGTGACCCGGACCCGGAAGAGGATGCACCACCACGGGGCCCAAAGCCGGATTAGACATCCGGTTCCTTACTTGATCAACCTGTGGAATGGCATGAGGATTTATTCCACGAGTAGATGAACAAATTACAACAACACAAGGAAGCGTTTATCTGCGAAAAGGAAATAAGAGAGGTTGATTTTGGTCCATTCAGGATCACTGATAAGTTCAGGGCATTAGGATGGGAAGCTGCTTTAAGTGTTACGTTGGGGAGGTTAAAAATCTGTATGATAGAGAAATACAAGAGTGGATGGCCACTCTTACATGTCCTCCTTTCAAAGCCCCATCAAAAATGAAGCTCATAGAAACGGTGAATTGTGTAAGTGTTGAGATGTCATACGATTCTCTACACCGAATTGCAAAGTTCAACAGTAAACCGGCGAATCAGTACATTTTCCCATGGCTAGAGAATTTATATTTTACCCTCAAGATCACCCACAGTGGCAACACATGCTTGATTATCTCTTCGTCACGGGAACCACTCACGGGAAGCTTTTAAGGAGGAACTTGAGGATCGAAGCGAAGTTGATGTTGGTTGTGTGCACACACAGTGTTATCCCAAGGCGGGGTGACAAGGTAGAAGTAAGGTTTGCGGAAGTTCCGGTGCTCTACATGCTATTAAATGGGTCGCCACTTGTCCCTTTTCGGTTTCTTGTGTTGAATTATATTTGGATCAGTCAGAACAGTGAGGAACGAAAGATTGTCCCACACTATCGGTTAATCACCGCTTTGCTGAAGTTATACAAGGCAATTGGAGCGGAAGACAAAGGGTCTTACAAGAGGTTTAAACTGTTCAACATGCAACACTTGGGACTAGGTTGGGAGTACAAGAAGTCGGAACGATATCACAAGCTGAAAAGTGATTGGCAACGGTGGAGGGCATTGAAGGCGGATGCCCGTCCACTATAACCGGGTGAAGCTGATGAGCCCGAGAGTGGCGATGAGGTTGAGAGTGGTGACGATGACTATCGAGAGGATACATTTACAGTTGATGTAGAGATGGGGGGAGCCGGACCAAGTGGCGGTGTTCAAGGAGTAAGAACACAATCGGGATACACTGGGAGTGCATTTGATTATGCACAATAGCCATAGATCAATACTGGGCTCATTCGGGTACAATGGAGCAAGTAGTTGAACGAAGACGGCCTCCCACATTTGCCAACTGGTCTGAATCAAATCAGATGCTTTTCGATCAACAAATGTATATGGGGGCAAGCATGGAAAGGGCTTTGAAGCAGAATTACGAACGACAAGAACAATGGAACCGTGCCCACATGTATGCCCACCAAGAAGAGATGAACAATCGTTATCTTGATGATCGACAGAGACGCATGCACGACGCTTGGCATGCAGGCCAACCGATTGTATCAGACCCACCAATTATGGACTACTCCACACTATCGCCGTAGATTGTAGTGTCACATACCCCACCTAGCCATTACACCATTCACAGTGGGTGGATCCACATTCGGGCATGGGTCATCAACAAGGTGATCAGGGTGGTAGCAGCAGTGGCTCATTCGGATTTGGAGAGTTCACGGATGTGATGACATCTATCCTCGGGCCTCCGCAGCCAAGATACTACTGATCAGGTCGTGTCTATCTCATCTTGTATATTTTTGTACTTTATTATGTTTGATGTTTTTCGTTGGGTGGTTAGGGGTGTTTGATGTGTTTTTGTTTATCGGGTGTGATAGAATGGTGATGTTGCTAGTTATAATTATAAAAAAAAAAAGAAATTTGTTGTTTGAGAAAAAAAAGCAAAAGTTGATGTTCTTGGTGTTTAAGCGATCTTCCCTTCAAAACCATACATTGGGGACAATGTATCCCAACTGTGGGGATGAAGGGAAATTTTGAAAAAATTGTGAAAATTGTAAAATTTTTAAAAATCAAGTGAAAATGGTCCGAATTGAACGTTTGAATACTAAACCGCATGGTACACCAGCAACCCATATCCCATTGTTTTTTTTTTTTCTTGGTGAGAGCTTGAGCCATCTTTTTGAATTTATTAGAAATATTTTTCTTTGATGAGAGTGGCAATGACTGGGGGTACATTAGAACTTGTACATAGATGCGGTTTGAAGCCTTAGCTTTGCATGAATGTGAAAAGGATAAGGGCATTTAGGTAGCCTCGTCAAGGTGTGTGCGAGTGTGGGATTTGGGGGGTTGGACCTCATAAATTACATATATGAGCATGGTAGCGAGAGGGGCGGGGGTTTAGATTTTAGTAGCCATTTTGAGCTTTAAGCCGATTGTTTGTCAACCCTTGCCTACTTCGTTGAAAATTCACCTGTATTCGACCTGGTCTAGTAATATTAGCATTTTATAGTAGTATGTTTAATATGTGATGTTTCAATTGTGTTGAAAAATAAAATAAAAAAATGAAAAATGAAAAGAAAGAAAAAAGAGAAAAAGCAATGACAAAAAAGAGAGATTGATGTATTATATATAGTTGTTATGTTTAGATAGAAATAAAAGACCGGGTCGAATCATTAGCTACTACATAGATTTCCATTTCCTACCCGTATGCCTAGCCGTGTTACAACATTTAAAGTCCCTTTGATTCGCATGCATGTTTATCACATTCTTTAGACGAATGACCGATTTGAGTACAAGCATATTATTGTTCAACTACCCATTTGCTTTGAGTGTGATCTAGCTTCTTTTTGCTAGTTATTCTTTGCCACCGAGAAGAGAGTTATTGTGAGGGGTGTGTTATATGCGAGTTTAGGAAAGAATTAGTAAATGCGGACATTTGTTGCTTGATTTGTACTTGATCACTTGGGTAATTGTGTTTTGTTTAGATGAGTTGCTTGGGACAAGTAACGGGTAAGTGTGGGGATCTGACGGGTGGTCCATAGCACAACCTTTAAATGATATAAATATATGGACATCTCATGCTAAAAACGGTTAATTGTTGGAATTTGGTAACTACGGTACATGTGGCTTTACAGGTATTAACGGGCGTAAACAAGGGGTTTTATGGTGCTTGGATAGGAGCTCGGACCTTGCGGAAACAAACTGGAGCATAGAAGATGTGACAAAAGAAATCAAGGAAGGATGCCAGTCACCGCCGTAGCCTACGGCTAGGGCCGTAGGTTACGACACCTGTCACACCCCCAAAATCCCACCTGCGGAGTACTACCGCTTGGAGGCGTGACTGACCAGGATCCAGCCACCAATCATACTGAACAAGCATATAAACAGTTATAAAAGTTAACCAATACGATTGGTGTTTTAAAAATAGACAAGTTAAGTTGCAAGCGGAAGCATAAGTTTAAAGTTATAGCATAAGTTCAAAAGTTTCAAGTTTAACGTAGCACGTAGCAATCCGCGTCCCACAACGACCCTCCTCCATGCAAGCTCCAGCTGAGTACCTATGGTCCTGCAAAGCATGTAGTAACGAGTCAACAACTAGTTGAGTGAGTTCACGGTTGGGTGTTCGTTTTAGTTGTTTCGAAAACAGTTTACTTTAACTGGCATCCTGCCGTGGGGGTTACCCCATAGTTTAAAAACGTGACATGTTCATTCCCAGTTACTCCGGCACTCCAGCCGTGGGGGCTACCCCATGTTTAGTTATCAGGCATTTCGGCCGTGGGGGCTACCCCATGCGTACACTAGACTCGTTACCATATCGACTGCTGACTGTAGTCATGTTTATGTGCCCTGAAAACATCAATGTCTATCATCATTGACGTGCCCCAGATCCATTAGTTCACGCCCGTCCTCTACGGCACGGTGTGAGGCTTGTCAGACCTAAATAGCGCTATCTAACTAATGACCCGCTCGCCATTGGCCCGGCGATTAGTCGATACAAAAAAAGGAGGGACTTCGTGATAGAGTTTTAGTCTAGTACGTTTATCCGTCCATCCGGACGAGGAATCACATTCCTGAACCACTGACGTCCTACCCAAGGAGGACGAGGAATCCACGTTCCTTAACCCCGTTCCCAACCCAGGGAATCCCATGCTTTGTAGAGGGTGTGAACTCACCTTGGTTTGCTCGGCAGTAAATCACAGAAAATCAATCAAGTCGCAAGTAGTCAATAACGTCCTAACATGGATACCACTTATAATCAGATTCAAACCAAGCAGTGTACGAATGTTCAACACGTATGGCAAACACGTTTAACATACACAGTTCACAGTTACAGTCAAGTACAACCCAAAGTCCAAGTGTGAGGCCCAAACGGTTGGGCTCGTGATAACAGGCCCAAACAGCACGTCAACAGTAGCACAGAAGTTCATAAGTCCGGCCCACTAACTTAGGCCCAAAAGTGTGGTCTCGAGTCGCAACCGGACTCGCAAGCATGGTCTCGAGTCATGCTGTTTGTGCTGATCATAAATGGTTGCGAGTCGCAACCTGTGTCGCAACCGTGGTCTCGGTTCATCATGCTAAGGTCTCGAGTCGCAACGGGACTCGTAACCTGTGGTCTCGGCTTGACCTGCTATGGTTGCGAGTCGCAACCGCGTGGTCTCGAGTCATCACGCCGTGGTTGCGAGTCGCAACTGGGTGATTGCGAGTCGGTATGCTGTCATTTTCACGTTCAGTGTTGATGCAGATATGGTCAGCTTAATGGTACAATGTAATCAGGCCCAAATCAGGAAACAACCAATAGAATTTCACTAACAAGTTTTCCTAATCAGGCCATTAGTAAAAATGGATCAAATTTACAAGGGTTTTCACATCTTCAACTATCATTCAAAGTGTTCTTCATATATTCAAACATGTATTCAAGTTCTTCATAACATAAACAACACTTATTCAACCAAAACTATGAACAACCATTAAACTCTTGAGCATAACACCACAAGCTTGTCTCTATACTAAGCCGATTTCATGATATATGTAAACCGATTTCATGAATCATCAAAATCTAGTAGTTTAATCAAGATATCATAACCCATCATGCCATGTATCCGATTTGTCACAATCATGCATATAGTTCAACACATAACAAAGAACATTCATGAGCCGATTTCTTTTCAAAACATCATGCATAACTCAACAACTAACATATTGTCATAATCATTAATTCAAGCACAAAACTCAACATGATTCACTAAGCATTTAACAATAATCATTAAGAACACTAACCGGTTAATGGGTTTCGAGGGTGTGTGTAAAGCTTCCAACCGGGTGTGTGTGTGAGCCGATCCAAGTCCAAATCCGAGAATGAGGAGTGTGTTTGTGTTCTAGAGTTTAAGTGGGAGAGAGATAGGAGAGTGTGTGTTGTGATGTTTCAACAAATGACAATGGTTAACTAAGGGTGGTTTATATATGCTAGTTCCAAGTGTTGCACCCTTAATGGGTTCGGTTAAGGGTTTACGGCCCAATGGCCCAACCGGCCACTAGGTTCTCGGCCCAAGGCCCATTCGGTCACTATTCACTCGAGACCTCATGGTCTCGAGTCGGGTTCTTTGTTCTCGGGTTGGGTTCTCGGCTTGCATATAACACATACATATACATACAATGCACACATAATAAAGCACATATCACATAAAGGTTCACGTTATCATTAAGTTTAGTCAGTCAACTAATCACATAACGTACAAGCAAGCTACATCAAGACACAACGAAAGGTTCTAGATTTCGAGTTGTCACATCATCCCCAAGTTGAAAGAAATTTCGTCCCGAAATTTGATGGCACTCACTGAGGAAGCTAGTCAAGTTGTAATGTTTTCCCGGTTATCCTGGGGTGTCACATCCACCCCCCGTTGATCTGGAATTTCGTCCCGAAATTCCGTAGCTTCAGCCTCAGTAGCGTTTGTACTGTTCTCAAACAGTTGGGGATACTTTTGTTTCATCCGATCTTCGCGCTCCCAGGTAAACTCTGGGCCGCGACGTGAGTTCCAACGAACTCGAACGAGAGGTATTCTAGTGCTCTTGAGGACCTTAACATCCCGGTCCGTGATTTCGACTGGTTCTTCGACGAATTTCAACTGTTCGTCGATCGTGAGTTCCTTCAGAGGAACTACGTGCGTCTCATCTGACAGACACTTCTTCAGATTCGACACATGGAAAACGTTGTGAACTGCACCGAGTTCTGCTGGTAAGTTCAGTCTGTAGGCCACCTTGCCTATTTTCTCAAGGATTTCGAAAGGTCCAACGTATCGTGGGTTGAGTTTGCCTCGTTTACCAAAACAAACAACACCCTTCCAGGGTGAAACTTTGAGTAATACCCGCTCCCCAACCTGGAGCTCAAGTGGTTTCCTGCCCTTATCGGCGTAAGCCTTCTGACGGTCACGAGCGGCCGCCATGCGTTGTCGTATTTGAGCAATCCGCTCAGTAGTGTCTACCACATGTTCTGGACCAGTGATTTGACTATCCCCCACCTCTGCCCAACAGAGGGGTGACCGGCATTTACGTCCGTATAATGCCTCAAACGGAGCAGCTTTAATGCTGGTGTGGTAGCTGTTATTGTATGAAAATTCCACAAGTGGCAGATGCCTTTCCCAGCTGTTGCCAAAGTCGATTACACAAGCGCGAAGCATGTCTTCTAATGTTTGGATAGTGCGCTCGGACTGCCCGTCCGTCTGTGGGTGATACGCTGTGCTTATATCTAGACGTGAGCCAAAAGACTTGTGCATTGCCTGCCACAGTTCCGAAGTAAAACGCGCATCCCGATCCGAGATGATAGAGGTGGGCACCCCGTGCCTCGAAACAACTTCCTTGAGGTATATCTCCGCCAGAGTGGAGAATTTATCTGTTTCTTTAATTGCCAAGAAGTGTGCGGACTTCGTGAGTCGATCCACGATCACCCAGATAGTATCATTTCCGCGCTGTGATCTAGGTAGGCCAGTAACGAAATCCATGGAAATTTGCTCCCATTTCCATTGTGGTATCTCTGGTTGCTGAAGTAGGCCTGAGGGTTTCTGATATTCCGTCTTGACTCGCGCACAAGTCAAACACTTGCTGACGTAAGTTGCTATGTGGGCCTTCATGCTAGGCCACCAATACGTAGTTTTAATATCGTGGTACATCTTATCCGAACCAGGGTGTACCGAGTAGCGGGATTTGTGCGCTTCATCCATCACAAGTTCTCGTAAGTCGCCATAGAGTGGGACCCAAATGCGTCCTGTTACATAATAAGCACCGTCTTCCTTCTGTTCTAAGCGTTGCCTTGACCCGCGTAGGGCTTCAGCTCTAACGTTCTCTGGTTTCAGTGCTTCTATCTGAGCAGCTCGTATCTGCGAAGGTAGACTAGAATGGATCGTGAGTTGTAAAGCTCTTACGCGCTTAGGCGTAGTGTCCTTCCGACTCAGGGCGTCGGCCACAACATTGGCCTTGCCCGGGTGATACCTGATAGAGCACTCGTAGTCATTCAGCAGTTCGACCCATCGTCGCTGTCGCATATTCAGTTCCTTCTGCTTGAATATGTGCTCTAGACTCCTGTGGTCGGTGTAGATGGCGCACTTGGTTCCGTACAGGTAATGCCGCCATAACTTAAGTGCGAAAACAACAGCTCCCAGCTCTAAATCATGCGTCGTGTAGTTCTTCTCGTGAACTTTAAGTTGTCGTGAGGCGTAGGCTATGACTTTATCTCGTTGCATCAATACACAACCAAGACCTTGAATTGATGCATCACAGTAAACCACAAAATCATCTGTGCCCTCTGGCAGTGAAAGAATAGGTGCACTACAAAGTCTATCCTTTAGATGCTGAAAAGCTAACTCTTGTGCATTTCCCCAATGATAAACAACGCCTTTCTGCGTTAGTAGGGTGAGAGGCTGCGCGATCTTAGAAAAATCCTTACTGAATCTCCTGTAGTAACCTGCCAATCCCAAGAATTGGCGAATCTCCTTTGGTGTGCGAGGCGCATGCCAGTTCTTAATAGAGTCCACTTTGGATGGATCAACGTGAATCCCATCCTTGTTCACCCCATGCCCTAGGAAATGGACTTCACGAAGCCAGAAGTCGCACTTCGAGAATTTTGCGTAAAGCTGTTCCTTCCGAAGGAGTTCCAGAATAAGTCGTAGGTGCTGTTCGTGCTCCTCTTTACTCTTAGAATAGATCAGGATGTCGTCGATGAAGACTATAACAAACTTGTCCAGGTACGGTTTGCAAACTCGGTTCATCAAATCCATAAAAACTGCCGGTGCGTTCGTCAGCCCAAACGGCATGACCAAAAACTCATAGTGCCCATATCGAGTCCTAAAGGCCGTTTTAGAGACATCCTCTTCTCGAACTCTCAGCTGGTGATATCCCGATCTCAGATCGATCTTTGAATAGTAGCTCGACCCCTGCAACTGGTCGAATAAGTCGTCAATGCGCGGTAGAGGATAACGATTCTTCACAGTCACCTTGTTAAGTTCGCGATAGTCGATACACATTCTGAAGGTACCGTCCTTCTTCTTCACAAATAGTACTGGAGCTCCCCAAGGCGATGAGCTAGGACGAATAAAACCCTTATCCAAGAGTTCTTGTAGTTGCGTGGAAAGTTCTTCCAACTCAGATGGAGCTAGACGATAAGGTGCACGGGCTACAGGCGCAGCTCCAGGAGCAAGTTCAATCTGAAACTCGACTTGGCGATGGGGCGGAAGACTAGGTAATTCCTCAGGGAATACCTCAGGATAGTCACGGACAACTGGAAAATCTTCTAGCTTCTTCTCTTTCTCTGTGGTATCAGTAACTAGAGCCAAAATCACAGTGTGGCCCTTTCGTAAGCATTTCTGAGCCTTAAGAAGAGAGATGATGTTCGCAACAGCACTTCTCTTGTCGCCACGAATCATGAGAGGTTCACTACCTAAACCAGGAATACGAACGATCTTCTCGTTGCAAAGAATCTCTGCTCGGTGTTGGGATAACCAATCCATCCCAATGACAACGTCGAAACTACCCAAGACAATAGGAATAAGATCGATAGAGAAGGTCCGGTTAGCGAGAATAAGCTGGCAACCCTTGACTACGTGTGAGGCTTCCAAACTCTTACCATTAGCTAGCTCTACAGTGTGCTTGTCGCTCAGGGGTGTAGGAATACGCTTAAGCATCTTACTAACTTCTAGTGACACATAACTAGTATCGGCACCCGAATCAAATAAGACTGTAACATAAAAGTCGTCGAGAAGGAACTTACCCGTCACCACGTTGGGATCATTCCTTGCTTCTCCTTGACCAATCACGAACACTCGCCCCCTTGCACCGTTGTTGTTGTTGTTGTTCCCATTGTTACCATTCCCCTGATTGTTGTTGTTGTTGTTCTGATTCAGTTGGGGACAATCTTTCTTGAAATGACCTTCAGCTCCACACTGAAAGCACCCTTTGTTGTTACCCTGCTGCTGTCGCTGATTCTGCTGAGGTTGCTGACGATTCTGATTGGCGGGGTATGCGCTCCTGCAATCCTTTGCAACATGACCAGGCTTGTTGCATCGATGAAAGTTGCCCCGGGTGCATGGCCCACTGTGGTGTAGGTTGCAACGATTGCACTTGGGGTGATTCCCCTTGTACCCACCATGACTTTGACCACCAGACGACTGCTGACTGGGGCTCTTGTGATCGTCCGTCTTTCTCTGCTGAGACTGAGTTTGCACCGAAGTTGAACCCCTGCTTGAAGTTCCATCCCATTTCCGTTTATCCCCACTAGAAGTACCAGAAGTAGTTGCAGCACCTATGCGCTTCGGTAACTTGTTCTGCTCCACCGCCTGATCAGTGAGACGGTGAGCCAACTGTACAACCTGTTGGATAGTAGTCAAGTTCGCTGAAGTCACATGACTTTGGATCTCTGGCACCAAGCCCTTGAGATAGAGTTCAATTCGCTTATACGGAGGATCCACCATAGTAGGACACAACAAGGCAAGCTCATGCGATCTCTTAGTGTATGCCTCAATCTCTGACCCCGACATCTTGAGGTTGTAGAACTCATCTTCCAGCTTGTGAATGTCATCACGACTGCAGTATTCCTCTCTGATCATTTCCTTGAAGTTTTCCCATGGGGTGGCATTGGCAGCAACCAACCCTAACATCTGTACTTGAGCATTCCACCACGTGAGGGCCAAACCCTCGAGAGTACCAGTAGCATACTTCACCCTGCGCGCTTCAGGGCATTCACACATTTCGAACACAGACTCCAGTTTCTCAAACCAGTGTAGGAGACCTACTGCTCCTTCAGTTCCGCTAAAAGTAGTGGGTCGACAGTCCATAAAGGTCTTAAAAGTGCACACCGGTGCCTGAGCATATTGACCTCCTGCGTGTGCAGCTGCGAGCGCTGCGGCAACTCGCTCGTTGATCAAAGCCGTCAACTGGGCTTGTGTCATGTTAACGCGTCCAGACATGATTCTTCATAATAAGAGTAATACGTGTGAGAGAGGTTCGCGAAAGTACGATAGTAGGACAGAGGAAGCACACACGTGTTCAAACAACAGTAGTTATACTAACCAAGCATACCATGAGCAATGTACTACGTAACTAACAAGTAGGCAATACACGCACATCATATTACCTAGAATGTTGAGCCTTGCATGAGGAGCGATGTGTCGTTGTGGACCGTTGTGCACTGAACCGGTTATAGTCTGGTTTTAACAAAAACGTTTCTCCTTTATTAAAACCAAGTTCACTATAACCAATGGCTCTGATACCAATCTGTCACACCCCCAAAATCCCACCTGCGGAGTACTACCGCTTGGAGGCGTGACTGACCAGGATCCAGCCACCAATCATACTGAACAAGCATATAAACAGTTATAAAAGTTAACCAATACGATTGGTGTTTTAAAAATAGACAAGTTAAGTTGCAAGCGGAAGCATAAGTTTAAAGTTATAGCATAAGTTCAAAAGTTTCAAGTTTAACGTAGCACGTAGCAATCCGCGTCCCACAACGACCCTCCTCCATGCAAGCTCCAGCTGAGTACCTATGGTCCTGCAAAGCATGTAGTAACGAGTCAACAACTAGTTGAGTGAGTTCACGGTTGGGTGTTCGTTTTAGTTGTTTCGAAAACAGTTTACTTTAACTGGCATCCTGCCGTGGGGGTTACCCCATAGTTTAAAAACGTGACATGTTCATTCCCAGTTACTCCGGCACTCCAGCCGTGGGGGCTACCCCATGTTTAGTTATCAGGCATTTCGGCCGTGGGGGCTACCCCATGCGTACACTAGACTCGTTACCATATCGACTGCTGACTGTAGTCATGTTTATGTGCCCTGAAAACATCAATGTCTATCATCATTGACGTGCCCCAGATCCATTAGTTCACGCCCGTCCTCTGCGGCACGGTGTGAGGCTTGTCAGACCTAAATAGCGCTATCTAACTAATGACCCGCTCGCCATTGGCCCGACGATTAGTCGATACAAAAAAAGGAGGGACTTCGTGATAGAGTTTTAGTCTAGTACGTTTATCCGTCCATCCGGACGAGGAATCACATTCCTGAACCACTGACGTCCTACCCAAGGAGGACGAGGAATCCACGTTCCTTAACCCCGTTCCCAACCCAGGGAATCCCATGCTTTGTAGAGGGTGTGAACTCACCTTGGTTTGCTCGGCAGTAAATCACAGAAAATCAATCAAGTCGCAAGTAGTCAATAACGTCCTAACATGGATACCACTTATAATCAGATTCAAACCAAGCAGTGTACAAATGTTCAACACGTATGGCAAACACGTTTAACATACACAGTTCACAGTTACAGTCAAGTACAACCCAAAGTCCAAGTGTGAGGCCCAAACGGTTGGGCTCGTGATAACAGGCCCAAACAGCACGTCAACAGTAGCACAGAAGTTCATAAGTCCGGCCCACTAACTTAGGCCCAAAAGTGTGGTCTCGAGTCGCAACCGGACTCGCAAGCATGGTCTCGAGTCATGCTGTTTGTGCTGATCATAAATGGTTGCGAGTCGCAACCTGTGTCGCAACCGTGGTCTCGGTTCATCATGCTAAGGTCTCGAGTCGCAACGGGACTCGTAACCTGTGATCTCGGCTTGACCTGCTATGGTTGCGAGTCGCAACCGCGTGGTCTCGAGTCATCACGCCGTGGTTGCGAGTCGCAACTGGGTGATTGCGAGTCGGTATGCTGTCATTTTCACGTTCAGTGTTGATGCATATATGGTCAGCTTAATGGTACAATGTAATCAGGCCCAAATCAGGAAACAACCAATAGAATTTCACTAACAAGTTTTCCTAATCAGGCCATTAGTAAAAATGGATCAAATTTACAAGGGTTTTCACATCTTCAACTATCATTCAAAGTGTTCTTCATATATTCAAACATGTATTCAAGTTCTTCATAACATAAACAACACTTATTCAACCAAAACTATGAACAACCATTAAACTCTTGAGCATAACACCACAAGCTTGTCTCTATACTAAGCCGATTTCATGATATATGTAAACCGATTTCATGAATCATCAAAATCTAGTAGTTTAATCAAGATATCATAACCCATCATGCCATGTATCCGATTTGTCACAATCATGCATATAGTTCAACACATAACAAAGAACATTCATGAGCCGATTTCTTTTAAAAACATCATGCATAACTCAACAACTAACATATTGTCATAATCATTAATTCAAGCACAAAACTCAACATGATTCACTAAGCATTTAACAATAATCATTAAGAACACTAACCGGTTAATGGGTTTCGAGGGTGTGTGTAAAGCTTCCAACCGGGTGTGTGTGTGAGCCGATCCAAGTCCAAATCCGAGAATGAGGAGTGTGTTTGTGTTCTAGAGTTTAAGTGGGAGAGAGAATAGGAGAGTGTGTGTTGTGATGTTTCAACAAATGACAATGGTTAACTAAGGGTGGTTTATATATGCTAGTTCCAAGTGTTGCACCCTTAATGGGTTCGGTTAAGGGTTTACGGCCCAATGGCCCAACCGGCCACTAGGTTCTCGGCCCAAGGCCCATTCGGTCACTATTCACTCGAGACCTCATGGTCTCGAGTCGGGTTCTTTGTTCTCGGGTTGGGTTCTCGGCTTGCATATAACACATACATATACATACAATGCACACATAATAAAGCACATATCACATAAAGGTTCACGTTATCATTAAGTTTAGTCAGTCAACTAATCACATAACGTACAAGCAAGCTACATCAAGACACAACGAAAGGTTCTAGATTTCGAGTTGTCACAACACCCATTGAGAGCCCCAAGCCGTGGTACGCCAGTTTTGTGTCACCTTAATGTTTGCTAGGCGTCGTAGCCTACGGCTGACGCCATAGGTTACGGTGCCGACCTATGTAATGGGTGTAACTGCCACTTTTATTGTGGTTTTAAGGAGTCTCTTCATGTCTAATCATTATAAGTCGGTTACCACAGAGTTCTAGACGAATTTTGGGTGTTCTTGAGTGCTTGAAACAATTTCTAATCATTTGGTTAGTGTTTTTAATACGTATGAACATTGATACTTATGTGAAGATGATTGTCCAAGTCATGTGTGGCTAAACTTATGGTGATCATCTTAGGTTGAAGGTTTGTCTGCGTCATTTGTGTTTTGATTCGTATTTCTAGAATAATAGACTTGCTATGATGGTTTGTTTATTATGGTGTGTTGTTTGCTTGTTCGTAAGTTGTTAATTTTATGTTAATCTTAGTCTACACCATACGTTCTTGGTGCCGTTGGCAATCGAGATATCATGGGCGGAATTAGGATTGGGTATTGATTAATTGGTCATCGGGTAACAACCTCGCATACTTCTAATTTGAGTACTTAGTTTTCTTTCATTACGACCAGTAACAACACATGAAGCATGTCTATGTGGTTCTTTCTAGTTGAATGTTAACATGAATGTCAAAGCAAACCGGAAACCTTGGATGGTTATTTGTTCCTAAACTGTTTACAAACCAACTTTTCTTTGCAAATTAATTAGTAATCTTAGCTTTCAAAATCAAACAATCCAAATCCTTTAGTTTATATTTCTACAATTTAGTTTAACTTAGTTAATTTAGACATACATTTAGATAACATATATTCCACAAACTCCCTGTGTTCGATACCCACTTACCGCTATCTAATAGTTGTTTTGGTTTAAATTTGACTGAGACTTCGACCTCACGCCATTCAACCTCTTGACGAAATTCGTATTGATGACACTATGCACTTTGTTGAGAAACCTGTGGAGATACTGGACCGTGAAGTCAAGAAACTCAAGCATAGACGGATACCAATTGTTAAAGTTCGCTGGGAATCCAAGCGTGGCCCAGAGTTCACCTGGGAGCGAGAGGATCAAATGAAAGCGAAATACCCACATGTTTTCTCACAAGTTTTCTATATTTAAATTTCGGGACGAATTTTTCTAAAGTAGGGGAGACTGTGACATTTGCACATTTTTAATCATTGTACAATTCCGATAATTTTCGTATTCAATAAAATGTTATATTTTATTTACGAAATACGTAATCGAATGATCAAGCGAAACGATGTTCGTAATATTTCTGGATAAAAATCCAAGTCACACATGCCTTAACACCTTTATATAACCTAAATATTAGGTTAAAAGGGGTTAAAAATGAAAAAATGCGATAATACAAGTTTAGGGGCTGAAACTGCCAAAATACAAAACTAATGCAAGCAAAGGGTCTTACGGACCCTAAGACCTTATCCCTTATGGTCCGTAAGGGACACTCAACATAGCAGAAACCACATGGCAGCAACCTACTCACTTCCTTGGCCCCCAAGTCGTGATTTTTGCCACTCCTCTTCTTCTTTGGACACCTGGAAGGACACTAAGCATTGCCCTTACACCCGGATGGGCACTTATCATGAATTGGTGGCCTCTTAATCAATATAAATAGGTGTTTGTGCACGAATGGGACACCAATCCATCCGAGTCACATTCGCACTAGTGAACCCATTCATCCCAGGCAGGTTCGCGTGAATAGCCATTGCCAATAAATATAGGACTTGGGCTCCTCATTAGTTTAGTTTTTGGTTCCTAGAGGGGAAATGCTGGCGAAATTTCTTCAGAGTTTCGCCAGCTTGTAAAAGATGTAAACTTGTTCGGTATGAATGAAGCAACCATTCAATCAATGTCTATTCTACTTCTACTCCGTTCTTATCAATAATATTCTACTGAATCGGTTCTATCGGGGCCAAAACTCTGTCAAACCCGTCGGATCCTGGAATATCAATAGGTGATCAAATTCCTCATTCTAACTTGCTCATTTCAAAATTTCTTTCTCTCTATCTTGGAGCTTGTTTCTAGGTGACCCTCCTAACTGAGTTCTGAAAGTGTTCTTCAACATAAGTAAGTACTCTCCCTAGTTCTTTCATTATTTTGGCTATTTATGAGCCAAAAGTCAAACAGTTTGACTTCGGTTATTACCATTTTGGTCAAGTAAAAGTTCAAATTGAACTTTGCAACGTGATCATAATCACGAAGGTTTTAATCCCTTGCGATTACACATTCTAATTACCACGTTTGTAGGCGAAATGATGAGTTAAAGTTTTACGAAATAAAAGTAAAAAATGCACAAAAGTGCATTTTACGACGAAATTATTTTCGGGTATTAAAACTTAAAGTTTTGACACCAAGTCATTTTTCTAACATTATTAGACATGTTCAAATATGTCTAACTCGCCATTTCTAGTTTAGTGCTTATTTCTTAGTCGTAAGTCGAGCAGTTTGACTACTGTGTTGACTTTCGAATCTGACACGTTTGGTCAATCTTAGGATTCGACCAAGCGCATTTTTATGACCATTGTAATATAGGGAATAACCCTCTAAGGTTATACCTTATGGTCATGTCGTTTGGTTAGTCGTTTGACGAGTTGATTATATGTACTTTTAAATTGCCGAAAATGCCCTTTTGGCGCATAAATAGTTTTAAGCATATAAGACAATTGTTTCGACATCTAAACTGATGCTGAAACATAATTAAACCTGTTTTGACATATTAGACTCGTCAAAAGACTTATTTAACCATCCGAACTCATAGTTACACTTACGACCCGTTAAGGTGGCGTAAACCACTTTAACAAGTCGTAACGGGTCAAAACACTTAGAAACTCTTTCTAATCAGAACAAAAGGCTTAGTAAACCATGTTATACGAGGCCCGACACTCATTTGGTTTATAGCCCCCATTCTATCCAATCCTCCGTTTAAAGTCTCATTATACGCTAACACATAGATATCCGTCATATTAGGAAACTCTTGAACCATTGAGCTTTGCTTAGTCACTGAACAAGACATATACGCAATCCAAGTGAGTACATAGTCCCCTCTTTTACATTTTTCAAATGTTTTGGGGTGATTCATATGTGCTTACCACTATTTTCATGATTTCAAAACGCTATACATGGTTTAATGCCTAGTATACATAGTACATGGTTTCAAAACACTGTACATTGTTTAAATACTTAGTATGCATGTTTTAAAAACATTACACGACATGCTTACATTGTACTAGACTTATTGGTACGTTGAACTCGACAATGATACATTCATTAACACTGATCATGCCGACCGGTAGTATGTTATGGTACCATAGGACTGACAACCTCATTCCCGCTTCCTAGGTTTGTTTAGGAGTTACCCCTGAGAATGACAGAAACTGAGTGACATTATTGATAAACCTTTATCTTTATAAAGGTTTGTCCAACAGTCGACATTGCTTAAATGTATTCGCCAACAATCCATATTTGTTTTATACAATAAAAGCAATTGTTTTACACAAGACAAAACATTTTTGTTTAAACAAGACATTGTGTTTACAAAAGACATTGGTTTATACAAGACAAGACAATTGTTGGTTTATACAAGACAAGAAATTTGTTGGTTTATACAAGACAAGACATTTGTTGGTTTATACAAGACATAACATTTGTTGGTTTATATAAGACAAAACATTTTGTTTGGTTATTTCAAAGACATATTTGGTTATTAAGTTAACTATACATTATTTTTTTTTAATCAAATGATTTTTCATATGATTTTATTAAAGAAACACTTTTTGTTAAAGATTCATGGCTACTTTTGAAATCGCTTAAACATTTTCTTCTAACACTCAAAGTCATGAGTCTTGATCACAAAATCTATGTTACTCATCGGCTTTTATGCTGATGTTATTTTCACATATGTTTCAGGTGCTAATGTGTGATGATTATTAAAGCATGCTATACATAGGACGGACTTGGGCTTTAGTTTATCTTAAAACATAAAGACAAATGTTGTGTTTTGTTTGTTTTTGTTCCAAGACAATGTAACCTATTAATTCAATAAAACAAAACTTTATGTATCATGTGTTGTGAAACAATTCCTGTAATGTGACTCCCCGATGTTCCAACTGCGGTTTGTTGTATTACGCTGTCGGGGTGTTACAGGTGCGATGAAGGGTGAACACGGTGATCTGCCGGAGATTACGATAGAGTTTGATCAGACGTTAACGAAAGTTGAATGATGAGGTGATAGTGGTTGATCGCAGCGGTTGATGTTGATGGTTGACCGGTGGAAAGAATGACGATCAAGCTGATAAATGATGGAGGTTGATTGGTAATGACGTCGTGATAGATGGTGGTCGACGGAGTTTGAGATGATTGTCACACCCTGGCTTTGCGGAAGCGTGGGTTTATTTGGTGTGACTTCTTAATACCATAGCTTAATCACAACAAGCTATATGTAAGTAAAACCATCCAGGTCATCCATTGATTAAAGTCTTAAAAGCAAAATACCACAACATAGTTTTAAAATGTCGACACGTGCAACGAAATAACAAAATAAAAACGTTGTTTAGAAGACATAACCACAAACATAAAACAGACGCAGTTTAAGAACTGTGACTCGTCCAGGCAAGAGCCACGACCCCTAAACTTGGATGACCTTATTTCTCTTACGCAGTGTGAAAACGTAGCATACCTTGCCAGATCCTTTAATTCCCTGAAATACATGTAAGTTGGAAAAATCAACAAAAATGTTGAGCGAGTTCATGTAAAGTGAGAATGTAAAACCGTTGTAAGTATAAAAATCCCTGGTATGTAGCAAATAAGGAAAAAGAGATCACCAATGATTTGCAAAGCCATTGATATGTGTGATGTGCAGTAGGAAGACTCAAACCTAGCAGATTTTGCATTGGGTACAAAGTCACCCCGAGGTCCGTTCTGATGGGCATGGGGCTGTGTCACACCCCCAAAATCCACCTGCGGAGTATCACCGCTTGGGAGCGTGACTGACCAGGATCAAGCCACCAATCATATAGAACATTATATAATAAAAGTAATTGCCATTAAACCAAACCAAATCCATATGAAAGGTGTTCCAAAACATAACTAAGTTATCATTGTTTAGCGGAAGCGTATAAATAAAACCCATCCTAATAAAGTATCAAATGTCATAAAGTGTTTAACAAACGTTCATGATCCAAGCCCACAACGACCAGCTCCTCCCTGTGCAAGCTCCATGTATCTAACGACCTGCAAGGCATGTAACAGAGGATCAACAACTAGTTGAGCGAGTTCACAGAAAGTAAATGCGTATTAGTAAGTTCGTTTGTAACAGGTGGCTCTACTGGGCCGTTAGTACGTTCTATTGGTGGGGGCTTCCCATGTTGTATAACCACTAGACTACTCGTAACCATAAGTATCCTTCACAACCGAGGATAGTAGTGCGTATATGTATACGTAGGTTTTACATGTGTATCCTTCACAACCGAGGATAGTAGTAAGTATAAATGCACGTAGGTTTTTCGTGCGAATCCTTCACAACCGAGGATAGTAGTAAGTATAAGTGCACGTAGGTTTTTCGTGCGTATCCTTCACAACCGAGGATAGTAGTAAGTATAAGTGCACGTAGGTTTTTCGTGCGTATCCTTCACAACCGAGGATATTAGTAAGTATAAGTCTACGTAGATTGTAAGTATGTGTCCTGCACAACCGAGCACAGTGAATAGCATAAGTATGTGTCCTGCACAACCGAGGACAGTGAATGGCATAAGTATGTGTCCTGCACAACCGAGGACAGTGATATGGTAGTCTAGTAACAGTGTATCTAGTCAATCTCATTCCTTTAATCCCATTCCCAAGCCCTTGGGAATCCCATGCCTTAGTAAGGGTGTGAACTCACCTTGGTTTGCTCGGTATGTTAGTCTACGTGTTCACGAATAACCAATCACGTCCTATTGTATGTACGTATAATTAATCAGTTCAAATTCGCAATATTTCACATGTAATCCATCAGGGTTTAATAACATAATGAGAATAATAGGGTAACACCGTTAATCAATTAACAAAGTCTACTAACGGAGTTAACGAAAGTTAATCATCTACAATATTAAAGAGAAGAACATGGCCGACAAATGCAAACAATTCTCAAAGGCTATTGGTCCACACCATGACATATAATATTCCCTAAACAATTTTGATCATCATCACAGTTTGGCACATGCATATTAAAAGAAAGAAGGAGATAGGTAACATGCACATAGACAACAATCAGGCCATCGCTATGCTTTTAAAACAAATATCAAACAGGTAAGTATGATAGTCGGACAAGGGGGAGGGGCTACCCCCTTCTAAAACTCGGACTCCATACCATCCTTATACAAAACTCGGACTAGGTGACATTATACTAAACTCGGGCAGATGTGTTCATTAAACTCGGGTAACATGCACTACCAAGAACTCGGACCATGTGAGCTTCTTCAAACTCGGACATGGGGAGGTTCTCAAACTCGGACATGGGGAGTGCCCCCTTTAAACTCGGACAAAGAGGGGGTGGGGTCTTGGGCCATAAAGCTCGGACATGATCAATCCTGGCAAACTCGGACCAAGTGTGAGGGCTAGGAAACTCGGACCATAGTTAATGATTGAAACTCGGGCATTACCAATGCAAGCAAGAAACTCAGACATGTTTATCATTTATAAAGATCGGACTTACGTCCTCATAAAACTCGGACCTTGCACATCATATTAAACTCTGACTTACAATCATGCGGAAATTCCATTCATTGCACATGCTCCAAATAATCAAAACAGTTACGTTTTTATGTTCAAACAGTCGTGAAAACCCTAATTTCATTGTGTCAGTCTAGCATCAATCTAATTACTCAACTAATCATGCATTCTCTTATTACCAGGCAAACGATTAAACGACTACTCAATATCATTATCATCATAATCAAATCCAGAATCGTAAAACGTTAAATGAAGAACTAGGGTTTTCATGAACACACAATCAAGAATCAAGAATGGATAATAATCAAGCAATCAATTAGGCTTACAAGTATTACAATAATCGATAAGCAATTACCTTGAATGATTCTAGAGAAATAGAGAAATCGAAAGAGATGAAAGCCTTGTGCCAATGATGGTGGTGATGATGATTGTTAGGGGATTAGGGAGTTGCAAGTACGTGCTTTGGTTTTGTGTGCAAATGATTAGTGAAATGAGATTAGGGTTAAGTATCTAGGATTTCACTAATTACTCTCTACCTCCCTAAGTATTATATTTTACGCATGCACACCACCTCATAACCATTTCATAGTTCCACCACCAAGTCTACATATTTGACAAGTTTATCACAATTAACACATAACGATGCAAAATCTCACAACACACTTCATTGTATCAACACATCTACAATTCCATAGCAACTAATTGTGAAGTCAATCAACTAAATAATACAAGAACGCACTCACTGAGGAAGCTAGGTAAGTTACATCGTTCACTGGTTTTCCTGGGGTGTCACATCATCCCCCCGTTGATTTGGAATTTCGTCCCGAAATTCCGCAGTAGTAGCTTCAGTCTCAGCAGTGGTTGCGCGGTTTTCGAATAAGTGGGGGTACTTTTCTGTCATCTGGTCTTCGCATTCCCAGGTGTACTCTGGGCCACGTCGGGAGTTCCAACGAACTCGAACAAGAGGGATTCTCTTGCTTTTGAGGACCTTAACATCCCGGTCCGTGATTTCAACTGGTTCCTCGATGAACTGCAACCGCTCGTCGATAGTGAGTTCCTTGAAAGGAACTATGAGGGTCTCGTCTGACAGGCACTTCTTCAGATTCGACACGTGAAATACATTGTGAACTGCACCGAGTTCAGCTGGGAGGTTTAGTTTGTAGGCCACTTTGCCGATTTTCTCAATGATCTCGAACGGTCCGACATACCGCGGATTTAATTTGCCCCGTTTGCCAAAACGAACCACACCCTTCCAGGGTGAGACTTTTAGTAAAACCCGGTCCCCGACCTGAAACTCCAATGGCCTCTTACGCTTATCCGCGTAGGCTTTCTGACGGTCGCGTGCTGCCGCCATACGTTGTCGTATTTGTGTAATGCGTTCAGTAGTGTCAACTACCATTTCTGGTCCTGAAATCTGACTATCCCCCACCTCTGCCCAACAGAGAGGTGATCGGCATTTTGCGCCCGTACAATGCCTCGAATGGAGCGGCTTGTATGCTGATGTGGTAACTGTTGTTGTACGAGAACTCCACTAATGGGAGGTGCTTTTCCCCAACTGTTGCCGAAATCGATAACACACGCCCGAAGCATGTCTTCAAGAGTCTGGATCGTTCGCTCAGACTGCCATCCGTCTGAGGGTAATAAGTTGTGCTCGTGTCTAAACGAGAGCCGAAAGCTTTGTGCATTGCTTGCCATAGCTTTGACGTGAATCATGCATCGCGATCCGAAATGATAGATGTGGGCACCCCGTGCCTCAAGACTATTTCCTTTACGTATAGGTCTGCTGGTGTGGGAAAACTTGTCTGTTTCTTTGATTGCTAGGAAGTGAGCAGTCTTGGTGAGTCGATCCACGATCCCCCATATAGTATCATTCCCACGCTGAGATCTAGGTAGGCCAGTAACAAAATCCATGGAAATTTCTTCCCATTTCCACTGTGGTATCCTGGGTTGTTGCAGTAGGCCTGAGGTTTTCTGGTACTCTGTCTTGACTCTCGCACAAGTCAAACATTTTCCGACGTAAGTTGCAACGTGGGCCTTCATGCTAGGCCACCAATATGTAGTTCTAATGTCGTGGAACATTTTATCCGATCCTGGGTGTACCGAGTAGCGAGACTTATGCGCTTCGTCCATCACAAGCTCTCGTAGACCGCCATAAAGTGGGACCCAAATACGCCCCGTTACATAGTAGGCGCCGTCTTCCTTTTGTTCCATGCGTTGCCTTGAGCCGCGTAAGGCTTCAGCTGTGACGTTTTCGGGCTTCAATGCTTCCACCTGAGCATCTCGTATCTGTGCAGGAAGACTAGACTGGATGGTGAGCTGTAAAGCTCGTACGCGTCTAGGTAGAGTGTCTTTTCGACTGAGAGCGTCAGCCACAACATTGGCCTTGCCTGGATGGTACTTGATGGCGCATTCGTAATCATTAAGCAGTTCGACCCATCGTCGTTGACGCATATTCAATTCCTTCTGCTTGAAGATATGCTCGAGACTCCTGTGATCGGTGTAAATTGTGCACTTGGTACCGTACAGGTAGTGTCGCCATATCTTAAGCGCAAAAACAACAGCTCCCAGCTCTAAATCGTGCGTCGTGTAGTTCCATTCATGAACCTTGAGTTGACGAGAGGCGTAGGCAATAACTTTATCCCGCTGCATCAATATACAACCAAGCCCTTGTATCGATGCGTCACAATAAACCACGAAGTCATCTGTGCCCTCTGGCAGTGAGAGAATAGGTGCGCTGCAAAGCCTATCCTTTAGGTACTGAAAAGCGTTTTCCTGGGAATCTTCCCAACGGTAGGTGACACCTTTCTGTGTCAACATTGACAGTGGCTGAACAATCTTTGAGAAACCGTCTGTAGTAACCCTCCAATCCAAAAATTGGCGTATTTCCGTTGGTGTACGAAGCCAGAAGTCGCATTTTGAAAACTTGGCGTACAGTTGTTCCTTTCCAAGAAGTTCCAAAATCAATCGTAGATGCTGCTCGTGTTCCTCCTGACTCTTGGAGTAAATCAAAATGTCGTCGATGAAGACAATTACAAACTTGTCCAGATAGGGTTTGCACACCCTGTTCATAAGATCCATGGAAACTGCAGGTGCGTTCGTAAGCCCGAATGGTATGACAAGAAACTCGTAATGGCCGCAGCGAGTTCTGGATGCTGTCTTGGAGACGTCCTCATCCTGGACTCTCAGCTGATGATAACCAGACCTTAGATCAACCTTGGAGTAGTAACTCGACCCTTGCAACTGGTCGGATAAGTCATCAATGCGTGGAAGAGGATAACGGTCCTTCACTGTGACCTTGTTCAGTTCACGGTAATCAATCTCACATCCTGAAGGTGCCATCCTTCTTGTAGCTCCCCAAGGCGAAGAGATAGGTCGGATAAATTCCTTATCCAAGATTTCTTGTAGCTGCGTCGATAGTTCTTCCGATTCTGGTGGAGCTAAGCGATACGGTGCTCGAGCTATGGCTGCTGCTCCTGGAGAGAGCTCGATTTGAAATTTGGCCTGACGATGAGGCGGTAGACCAGGTAAATCTTTAGGAAACACCTAAGGAAAGTCGCGTACAACTGGATGGTCTTCCAACTTCCTTTCTTTCGCTGATGCGTCAATGACGAGAGCCAAAATTGCGGTGTGGCCCTTCCGCAACATTTCTGAGCCTTCAAGAAAGAGGTGATGCCAACCACAGCACCACTCTTGTCGCTTTGAACTTCGAGAGGTTCTTGACCAGAACGAGGAATGCGAACAATCTTTTCTTTGCATAGGATTTCCGCTTGCTGTTGCTGCTGGCGATTCCGATTTGCAGGCCGTGGGCTCCTGAATCCTTAGCTTCATGGCCCATCTTGAGACACCCCTGGCAACGTCCGCTTGTTGCACTATCCACCGTGGTGTCTGTTGCATTAGCTACACATTGGGTGAATTCCCCGATATCCACCCTGCCCCTGACCACCAGAAGTTGGCTGACTCGGCTCTGGTGATCACTATTCTTGCGCTGCTGCTGTGCTTGAGACCGAACGGTAGCTGGACCCTTGCTGGAATACCCATCCCATTTCCGCTTGTTGTCACTAGGAGTAGCGGGAGTAGCAGTAGTGATAGAGGTAGTAATAGTGCTGATACAACTAGGCAGCCTGTTCTGTTCCACTGCCTGATCCGTGAGGCGATGAGCAAGACACTGGAAGTCTTGGATATTGTCGAGGTTAGCTAATGTAGCATGGCTCTGAATTTCTGAGGCTAGACCCTTGAGGTACCATTCGATACGCTTGCTTGGAGGGTCCACCGTGGTTGAACACAAGATGGCCAGTTCGTTCGACCGTTTCGTATAAGCTTCAATTTCTGACCCCGTCATTTTCAAATGGTAAAGCTCCACTTCCAACTTGTGGATGTCATCACGCGTGCAGTATTCCCTTTTAATGTGTTCTTTGAATTCGTTCCAGGGAGTGGCGTTAGCAGCTGCCAACCCTAGTATCTGTACTTGCGCGTTCCACCAGGTTAGCGCGATTCCTTCCAAAGTACCAGTGGCGTACCTGACCCTGCGAGCCTCAGGGCATTCACCCATCTCGAATACTGACTCGAGCTTCCCAAACCAATGGAGTAGTCCCACTGCTCCTTCTGTGCCACTGAATGTGCTTGGACGACAGTCCATGAAGTTCTTGAATGTGCAGACAGGTTGCTGTGTGTTCTGACCCGTTGCGCGAGAAAGATAGGTCAAGGTTAAGCGCGAGAGTTGGGTCACGAGAGTAGGATCTAACATCCTAGAATAGGTTTGGAATAGCAGGTTATACCTCCTGCTTGTGCGGCTGCAAGCGCCGCAGAAACTTGTTCGTTAATGAGAGCCGTCAACCGGGCTTGAGTCATGTTAACACGTCCAGACATGATCGAGCAGTAAAGGTAGCATAAGTATGAATGGTTCGCGAGTAGTGCGATGACAGAAAAGTGTAGGCATATAGGTGTTCTCAAGCAATAACAAGTAGTGAGCAAAGTAATGTAAGCATACTGCGAGCAAAGTTCTATGCAATTCTAGCATGTAGGTAATAAACATAAACCTTATTACCTAGGATGTCGAGTCTTGCACGTGGAGCGAAGCGTCGTTGTGGATCGTTGAGAGCACTGTTCTGGTTATAGTCTTGTTTTAATAAAAACGTTTTCCCCATATTAAAACCAAGTTCTCTATAACCAATGGCTCTGATACCAATCTGTCACACCCCCAAAATCCACCTGCGGAGTATCACCGCTTGGGAGCGTGACTGACCAGGATCAAGCCACCAATCATATAGAACATTATATAATAAAAGTAATTGCCATTAAACCAAACCAAATCCATATGAAAGGTGTTCCAAAACATAAGTAAGTTATCATTGTTTAGCGGAAGCGTATAAATAAAACCCATCCTAATAAAGTATCAAATGTCATAAAGTGTTTAACAAACGTTCATGATCCAAGCCCACAACAACCAGCTCCTCCCTGTGCAAGCTCCATGTATCTAACGACCTGCAAGGCATGTAACAGAGGATCAACAACTAGTTGAGCGAGTTCACAGAAAGTAAATGCGTATTAGTAAGTTCGTTTGTAACAGGTGGCTCTACTGGGCCATTAGTACGTTCTATTGGTGGGGGCTTCCCATGTTGTATAACCACTAGACTACTCGTAACCATAAGTATCCTTCACAACCGAGGATAGTAGTGCGTATATGTACACGTAGGTTTTACGTGTGTATCCTTCACAACCGAGGATAGTAGTAAGTATAAATGCACGTAGGTTTTTCGTGCGTATCCTTCACAACCGAGGATAGTAGTAAGTATAAGTGCACGTAGGTTTTTCGTGCGTATCCTTCACAACCGAGGATAGTAGTAAGTATAAGTGCACGTAGGTTTTTCGTGCGTATCCTTCACAACCGAGGATAGTAGTAAGTATAAGTCTACGTAGATTGTAAGTATGTGTCTTGCACAACCGAGGACAGTGAATAGCATAAGTATGTGTCCTGCACAACCGAGGACAGTGAATGGCATAAGTATGTGTCCTGCACAACCGAGGACAGTGATATGGTAGTCTAGTAACAGTGTATCTAGTCAATCTCATTCCTTTAATCCCATTCCCAAGCCCTTGGGAATCCCATGCCTTAGTAAGGGTGTGAACTCACCTTGGTTTGCTCGGTATGTTAGTCTACGTGTTCACGAATAACCAATCACGTCCTATTGTATGTACGTATAATTAATCAGTTCAAATTCGCAATATTTCACATGTAATCCATCAGGGTTTAATAACATAACGAGAATAATAGGGTAACACCGTTAATCAATTAACAAAGTCTACTAACGGAGTTAACGAAAGTTAATCATCTACAATATTAAAGAGAAGAACATGGCCGACAAATGCAAACAATTCTCAAAGGCTATTGGTCCACACGATGACATATAATATTCCCTAAACAATATTGATCATCATCACAGTTTGGCACATGCATATTAAAAGAAAGAAGGAGATAGGTAACATGCACATAGACAACAATCAGGCCATCGCTATGCTTTTAAAACAAATATCAAACAGGTAAGTATGATAGTCGGACAAGGGGGAGGGGCTACCCCCCTCTAAAACTCGGACTCCATACCATCCTTATACAAAACTCGGACTAGGTGACATTATACTAAACTCGGGCAGATGTGGTCATTAAACTCGGGTAACATGCACTACCAAGAACTCGGACCATGTGAGCTTCTTCAAACTCGGACATGGGGAGGTTCTCAAACTCGGACATGGGGAGTGCCCCCTTTAAACTCGGACAAAGAGGGGGTGGGGTCTTGGGCCATAAAGCTCGGACATGATCAATCCTGGCAAACTCGGACCAAGTGTGAGGGCTAGGAAACTCGGACCATAGTTAATGATTGAAACTCGGGCATTACCAATGCAAGCAAGAAACTCAGACATGTTTATCATTTATAAAGATCGGACTTACGTCCTCATAAAACTCGGACCTTGCACATCATATTAAACTCTGACTTACAATCATGCGGAAATTCCATTCATTGCACAGGCTCCAAATAATCAAAACAGTTACGTTTTTATGTTCAAACAGTCGTGAAAACCCTAATTTCATTGTGTCAGTCTAGCATCAATCTAATTACTCAACTAATCATGCATTCTCTTATTACCAGGCAAACGATTAAACGACTACTCAATATCATTATCATCATAATCAAATCCAGAATCGCAAAACGTTAAATGAAGAACTAGGGTTTTCATGAACACACAATCAAGAATCAAGAATGGATAATAATCAAGCAATCAATTAGGCTTACAAGTATTACAATAATCGATAAGCAATTACCTTAAATGATTCTAGAGAAATAGAGAAATCGAAAGTGATGAAAGCCTTGTGCCAATGATGGTGGTGATGATGATTGTTAGGGGATTAGGGAGTTGCAAGTACGTGCTTTGGTTTTGTGTGCAAATGATTAGTGAAATGAGATTAGGGTTAAGTATCTAGGATTTCACTAATTACTCTCTACCTCCCTAAGTATTATATTTTACGCATGCACACCACCTCATAACCATTTCATAGTTCCACCACCAAGTCTACATATTTGACAAGTTTATCACAATTAACACATAACGATGCAAAATCTCACAACACACTTCATTGTATCAACACATCTACAATTCCATAGCAACTAATTGTGAAGTCAATCAACTAAATAATACAAGAACGTGCAATAAATGCGAAATAGAAATCTTGGAAATTCGAGTTGTCACAGGCTGGGCTCGCTACACCCAGATAGATCTACCGCTACTGTCCCTTGGTCCTATACTGAGGATTAATAGCCTTCAGTTCCCGCCTACCCACTCACATGATCTAAGTAATAACCCTCCTTACGCTAACCATACCATGTAAAAAGTATTCGTAATCATAGTAACATGTATTTCACCCCCGCAGTTTAAAAAATTGAAAACAGTTAAGAGAAAAGGGGGGATGTATATTTCAGAAATCAAATAATAGTTTATTCACAACTGTAAGCAAGCACAGTAATTAAGCGTTAATTAAATAATAATTAAGTCGTACGGATACCTGATTTGGTGAGGGTTGTCACAATGATGGCGTGAATAAGAACGACATTTGACAAAGTTAACGGGAGCATGGTGGTTGTCAGCCAGAGGTGTTGCAGCTTGTGGTGTAGAGGGTGGTAGTAGGATGTCAAGATGAAGGTGGGGGGTGGGGGTGGGGTTGCTTTTTTGTTTTTATAAATGAGTGTGTCCTACAAATAAATAAATAAATCTATAAAGTTATTTTGTTTTATAGTAAGGGTGTTTTTGTCATTTCACACCCTGTTAACTGAGAAAACTAACTGATGTTAGGTACAGGGACTATCCGGGAAACGAAAATTGAAAAGTTGGGGACTATAGCTGTAACTTTAGAAAGTTAAAGACTAAAGGTGAAAAAATAGCAAACCACAAGTACTATCCGGGCATTTAACTCTAGATATTATCTTTGAATTTCAAAACAAAATAAATAGTTTTTCCAACAAAACTAGTTTGAGAAAAAAAAAACCTAAATCAAAATAACCACAACAATTATCTTTTGCATTTTAACTTTATCACAAATTATCGGTACCTTTTCAATAAAGTGAATCCATACAATCCAAGTAACTCTAAAATGCCACTCACTCACAAAGGGGCCACCCACATTTCGATCCTATGCTTTTTTCCACAGGCGTTATCATTTGCTGACAGGAAAAAAAACACGAATGCTTTCAAACAATTCCAACAATCTCACCAACACCAACAATCCTAACAAGTCAACCCAACTTCATTCCAAAAACCCACGTTTTCCACAGGCGTTATCATTTGCTGACTGGAAAGAAACCACGAATGCTTTCAAACAATTCCAACAATCTCACCAAAACCAACAATCCTAGCAAGTCAACCCAACTTCATTCCCTAAACCCACCTTTTCCAAAGGCGTTATCATTTGCTGACAAAAATGAATGCTTTCAAAAAATTCCAACAATCTCACCAACACTAACAATCCTAACAAGTCAACCCAACTTCATTCCCAAAACCCACCTTTTCCACAGGCGTTATCATTTGCTGAGTGGAAATAAATCACGAATGCTTTCAAACAATTCCAACAATCTCACTAACACCAACAATCCTAACAAGTCTTTCCACAGGTGTTATCATTTGCTGACTGGAAAGAAATCACGAATGCTTTCAAACAATTCCAACAATCTCACCAACACCAACAATCCTAACAAGTCAACCCAAGTTCATTCTCAAAACCCACCAAGTTGAACCCTAATTTGTTCTCGTAACCCAACCGGAGCCCTCGAAGAAAAGGAAGGAGACGAATCATCGGGTAAGGCATTTAGTATATCATGGATCTCGATTGAGGAAGAGGCTTTCGCTAGCATTTGGGTTGATGTTTTAGAGGATCCTAAGAAACATTATATTTGATTATATACATATTTTTTTAACTGAAAACGTTCGGTTGAATGATCAAATAAGCCATGAAGAGACTAAGATAGAAATTCAGAAAATGTGGTTGATATAGAAAATAAACCAAGAAGTGGCCGTGATAGATGATTTTTAAAATTATAACTAACAAACTGACCATCTTATGAAAAAAGAACTTGAGTAGCCCTAATGTTGAGAGCAAAATTGCCAAAAAATGGTTTTTAGTGTTATTATTTTTGTAATAGTATGTATAGTTTCTTTTCAAATATTAATGAAAAATTTTCATTAAATCTAATATATATGTTATTTTTATTTAGTTGCTAAAAGTTTAATTAAAACTAAGAATATTTAATTGTATAAAAAATAGTGAATGACGAGTGATGAGTATATCATGGTTTGAATGATGGAGGTGAATGATGAAGGAGGTGGTGATGTTGCGCTAAAGTGACAGGGAGTGATGAGATATGAGTTATTGGTAGAACATGTGGCCTCATGAGCAAGTCTAGACTTAATTTTCTCCACCTCTTTTGTTCCAACCTGGAATGTTTTAGCCAACACGATATCTTGTACTGTCGGAGACGAGACAAACACGGCATTTGCCACCCGTTGGGTGCCTGGCAACTGGCTGTTGAAGCTAGCAATAACAGCAGCATGAACATTACCGTTGTTTATCTGGAAGTGAATTAGGCCTCTTGGGAATGTGAAGATTTCTCCTTTTTTGATGTGCTTTGAGAAGAGTTTATTTTCGGTGGTGATGAATCCAACATCTAATTCGCCTTCAAGCACAAACACAATCTCAGTGGCTCTTGGGTGGATGTGTGGTGAGTTCACACCGCCTGGTGCGTAATCAATACGGGCCATGGACACGCCCAACGTGTTTAGCCCCATGATTTGTTGGACTGAGGCTGATGTAACAGTTGCACCAAAGGTGTTGTTGGTGAGCCCTGGCTTCGCTAATCCGACAAAGAAGAAATCAGCCGCTGAGATGTTGATTTTGCAAGCGAATCCATTCGACTTCACATCTGTTTAATGCAAGTTAATATGCCAACATATAAAGTATCTTAGAATCCGAAAATATATAATGTTTTATATTTTTATATATATAATGTTTTATATTTTTATATATCACGGTAGTAATGGAATGACAAATGAATTATGAAAGAGCCTTTTTTTTCTTCGGCAGGCCATATGGCACATTTAGACTTAAATGTACGTCATTTTAATCTATAGAAAATGTTCCAATCGAGCCAAAGGATAAAGCTATATATTATTTTGCTTTCAGTCTTAGATTCATAAGAAAAAAAAAAAAGTTTACACGACATTCCTTCGACATGAGCCACCAAATCTTTTATGAATACTGATAGACAAGACAAGAAGACATTTCTGCTTATTTTAGGCAATGAAAAACAAGTACATTGATTTTAGATACCAAATTTCATCAATGTTATGCAACAAAGCCTGAGTACTTAATGATTTTCTGGTAGCAAATTTAATAAATATAGCAACAAAGGAACACAAAAAAGCGGTTTTGTCAAGAGTCCAAACGGATTTTATATATGTTCACAATCATATGATGCATCAGTTGATGAAAACACCATAATATAATTAGTTTGTACAACTCAAACACTACTTAATAACCATGTATTTGCTATGAAAAACTCAGTCAAATTTTACTACAAATTAGGTATGAACTAATTTGCTATGGTTTAGCTATTGATATTTCGCGAATTATGGGCAATGGAACCCATAGAAAAATTAAGAAATAAATATTTAAAAAGTATTGGTTTGGAGTTGTAGAGATGCAAAAACAGGAAGTACCTGAAGCAAGATCTGCAACACAAACATCTTGAAGCAATTCAGGATCTGCAGAAACAAATGAAGCCAATGAGATGACTATCATCATGCCAATCATTAGCCCATAATCACTAGTAGCCATAGCAAATCTTGATCACTAAACAATCTGAATATACAAAAATACAATAAACCCTTTCACGTTGTGTTTGAATGGTGTAATAATTGTTTCTTAAAAGGAGAAAACTTGGAGTTGAGTGGGAATAGAGATGATGGGTATATATGTGGTATTTACAATGGGTGGAAGAGAAGATAGTTTGACAACTATACAAAATGGTAGTTGGTCCCTTTCATTTCTGTTTAAAGCTTTGTCTATGCTTCCATGGACATTATTAATTTTATCTTACAAGGTAAGTGAGAGAACTTCTAGAGAATTTCTCAAATTTTTCTTTTTCAAGTTTGGAGATGACAAATTTAGGTTTCAATAAGAAAAAAAAAAAAAATCTAATCCCACTTTAATTAGAAACTAGTACAGTTCTCTATGATTTGCGACGGGTATTTGGTCGGTGATGGTTAAATTAATTAGGTATCTACACTTGGTATATCAACGGAAAGATAAAACAAAAAAAATTTTCATAATATGAACAAACTAATATGGACACACGTTTCATATCGGTTGAAAACCAAAAAATGGATATTATTATCGATTACCGATGTTGTTCGATCGAAATTGATAGGGCATCGATGTTGCTAAGACGGTATTCATTTTGTTCTTTACATTATCAGTACGGTACCGATACTTGCTATAGCTTGCAATATACAAAATATATCATATACTGCTGCAAAAGTTATTCAAACGGTATTAGTTCGATTCGTCACAGAAAATAACAAAAACATCATTTATAACTAAAAATCATATCTTAAAAGTTATAATAGAAAAAAATAGACTTATAATCAACTAATCTAATAATATTATTAAAAATTCTTAGAAAAGTTATCATAAGAAATAATTCTTTTTTTTTACCACATCCCTTGGTTTTAATTCAATATACACACGTAGGTTAGTTGAAGTCGGATGTTACGGTAAACCAGAACAAATGATAATGCAAAACAAATGTTAGTTTAGAATGAAGGTTGTTGTTTAAGAAGCGAAACCTTCATAATCGGTTTAGTCCGTCGTCGTACGGTTTTACAATACCAATAAATACTATATTTTGAATGCAAATTCGTTTTAAACAATTTATACTATAATGTCGATAGAAAAAAAAATAAGCAAAACTATGTACTTAGGTTGTTAGAAAAAGTTAATGAACGTAATTTATCAAAGAAATGAAATTAAATAATGAGAAAAATGTCCCCATATGTGGTTTCCTCTATTTTTACATATGGTCTCTACACTTCTAAAATTACAACTATAGTCCTCAACTTTTGTATATTTGTTCTCAGATAGTCTCTACCATAAATAGGGGTAAATTTATCTAGTTAAATAGATGTAAAATAACCTACATGCTCTTGCAATTACAAATAAATATTAAAATATTAAAAGATAATCTTAACTCAAATAGAGCCCACCCCACCCTCACCCTCCACCGTCTCAAAAACTTCTATTACATACACAGATGTTGCAAAAACTTCTTGAGACACTTTCTTATTAAACTTCAATAATAAAAAGAACTTTGAATACGTATACAAATTAATCAACCACTAGCCATGCATTTATATATGATAAATTTTAAACTGAATATACAAATTCTCCCGAAGATGGAGAGTATGTTGCGGCTCCGAACTTATCGAAATCGATGATGAACATGAAACCTCTTTATGTACCGGGTTTGGCTTATGGTCGAGTTGTAGAGGACGGCGGAGGTTGTGTGATGAAGTGACAATGGGGTTGAACGTGGTGCTGCAGAATGTTGTTGGGTTACGTTATAGAAGTTCAAATGTTATTCTTGAATGAGTATAAGGTTGAAGATGAAGTAAATTAGGGTATTAAAAGAGGGAAAGACAAGTGGGGAGGTGAAATGACCGTTCTACCCTCATGTGCAGTGCACATGACATAACTTAACTGAAAATTATAACTGGGTTTGCCCTAAAGGACATAACGTGCAACATTTTCAAACATTAAGTACAAAAGCCATCAATTTTAAAGGTAAAGGACAACGCCTGAAATTTTGGGACAAACATAAAGGACAAAACTTGTAATTTACTCTATCCTTTATAAATAAACTTCAAATTATGCCATTTGGGCAAATTTGTGATTGAGTAAACTGCCATTTTGGTCCCTATGGTTTGGTCACTTTTGCCACTTTAGTCCAAAACTCAAACCTTTTGCATCTGGGTCCCTATGGTTTCAATTTTGTTGCCATTTTGGTCCAAAAGCAAAGTCAGTTCAGATTTCTCAAAAAAAATATGATTTTTGTCCTTTTCCTCAGTTAATATGAAGGGCAAAATGGTCATTTTGCCCACCTGCCCACCCCCACCCTCTCTCCTTTACTTCTACCTTTTGCTTCCTGATCAACACGACCAAACCACCTTCACACCTCCACTCCAAACGGCAGATGGCTTGCAAGAATCCGAGATCCTATTACCAATTCGTGCGTCTTTTTGGGCAAATTTGGCACCAGTGAAGCGGCACTCGCTGCTTATTTTACGAAGAAGAGTGAATTTGAGTCACAAATTAGGGTTTCGAATGGTTTGAATTCGGCGATGATTGATAGGAATGGGTTTTTGTTGGGGGATTTTAGTCGGTTGGATGATGATCTCAAGGTTTCCTGATAAGGAATCGATTGATTTGGTGAATGATTTTGCTGAAGCAGGTATGTTGTTTACGAATTAGGGTTTGTGGAATTTATGCGTATATAATTATAATTTAGGGTACATGTGATGTTTAGAGGCGGTTGTAATTGTTTTCATTGTTGTAAGCAATTTGATTATTGATCATACTAGGTTAGAACCCCGTGTATTACACGGGTTGAATAAATGTAATTTTATATACTAAATTAAAACAATTATTCTTTAAAAATCTCGTTTATTACACGGGTTGAACAAATGTAATTTTATATATTAAATAATAAAAAAATTATATTTCTAAGAACCTCATATATTGTACTGCATAAATGTAAATTTATATACCAAATAATAAAAACCCGTGTATTTGTACGGGTTGAATAAATCTAATTATATATACTAAATAATAAAAAAAGTTATATTTTTAAAAACACGATGTATTACACGGGTTAAATAAATGTAATTTTGTAACCTTGTATATTACACGGATTGGATAAATGTAATTTTATAAACTAAATAATAAAAAGAAATTATATCTTTATAAACCCCGTGTATTGTACATTATACAGGTTGAATAAATCTAATTATATATACTAAATCATCATCATCATCATACTCAATAAATCCCACAAATAGCAAAGCTAAGGTAGGGTCTGAGGAGAGTAAGATGTAGAGGCTCCTTTCAGTAAGACCCCCGACTCGATAGTAGTTTTGCATCAAGATTTGGACATAAGGCACACAACACTCAGCAATCGGGACAAAGACCGATTAGTGCATGTTCCCTTTTGTCTTTCTGCTATCAACGCCACAACATGATGATAATGCATGATTAACCGTCCGCCGTTTTTAACGTTATTTTCACAAATTTAGTAAAATAACGTTAAAATTAGTGCAATTTCACTTTTGCCCACCGAGCGTCCACACACATATACATTATTAAAAGTTAGATTAGATTATATATGAAATTAAGTGTATAACAAAAAGTCTTTATGAATTTCACGTAGAATTAATTGAAATCCTTTATTAAAAGTAGGTTAGATTATATATGGGCTTATACGTGTGAGTAATTGTGATTATTGAATGGTTGAATTTTGAGGGTTTTGAAATGTGAATTTGATTATGATAGATTATATTTTAGTTTTAAAACTTCTAGAATGATTGAATCAAATAAAAGGATTATGATTTCCTAGAAACAAAAATAACTGAGTTTTTTTCTGATCATTTTGAACATGAGCAAATAGAACGATAGCATCTTAATAAAAAAATAACTAATTACAAATGTGAAACCCAATAAGTTTAGTTCTGTAATATCCAAGAGAATTGGTTTTCAATGAAATAGCCAATTACATGGTGGCATAAAGTCAAACGTTGAACATAAGCAAAACGAATTCAAAACAACCAATCTTAGATATTCTTTGTTTTATTTTTGTCGAATAATATATATTATTTTGTTTTATCTAGGAAATTACCATGCTTATAATCGATATTTTTTTTTTCACCAGGAAACTCAAATCTTCAGACTTTTTTTTTTTTAAAATAACACATGTAATATAACATGTTTTTAAGACTTTTGGGCCAAAAAAATCAAAAAAGCGCCGAAGGGTTTTTTTTTTAAAAAAAAACAAATTTCAGCAACTTTCAACATTTTTGTTGATGCATTTATTGTCTATCGTCTTCTTCAATCCGAGTCGTAGTGAAAAGCCGGAAGAAATCAAGCGCATAATGTCATATTTAGTTAGAAATGGCAAGGTGGCAAACTTGTAATTAATGAGAACTTTCATTAAGTTGCCTTGACCATATAAATAGGAAATCATGTCATAATTTTAGTAGGATTTTAGAGTTAGACTTTGAAGAAGACTTGGAGAGAAGACTTTCTAGAGAGAGAAAGTAGAGAGAGAAAGTATTGTATTTGTGATTCTTGTACCGTACACGTCAAATTTAGCAATGGAATCACATTAGTAGTACGTTATCGTGTGTTCGGTCACGTACGTTCACGGATTCCGCACGTGAAACGTTCGTTACGCAATCGAACGGTCGAAAAACCGGTCCTACAATCGGCGTAAAAACCGGTCCTACAATACGCGATGACCTTCCCTCTTTGCATTAAAACACACCCTAAACCTTGATGTGAAGCATCTGAATAAACAACCAAATCTTATGTTCCATCTGGGAGTGTCAAAACTGGAGAACTAGACAACTTTTCGTTCAACACGTGAAAGGTTTCTTCTTGTTCTTTACCCCACACAAACTTCTCTTTCTTCCTCGTTAATTTCGTTAATGGTAACACTATTTTTGAAAAATCTTATATAAACCTTCTATAATAGCCAGCAAGGCCTAGAAAGCTCCTTACTTCAGTTGGAGTTTTCGGGGAAATCCACTTCATTACTGCCTCAATCTTCAATGGAATAACCAAGACACCTTCTAAATTTATGACGTGGCCGAGAAACTGCAATTCTCTGAGCCAAAATGCACAGATTGAGAATTTTGCATAGAGTTTCTCCTTACGGAGTGTTTCAAGTACTTCCCGTAGGTGTCTCGCATGCTCGGCCTTAGTTCGTGAATAGACCAAAATGTCGTCTATAAACACTATTACCGAGTAGTCCAACATGGGTCGGCATACCCGGTTCATAAGATCCATAAATGCAGTCAGCACGTTCGTCAATCCAAAGGACATAACTAGAAATTCGTAATGCCCATATCGGGTTCCGAACGCGGTCTTTGGAATATCTTCTTCTCGCACTCTAACTTGATGAAACCCCGAACGCAAGTCTATCTTAGAGAACCAACTCGCCCCTCGTAATTGATCAAAAAGATCGTCAATTCTAGGTAAAGGGTAGTGGTTCTTCACGGTCAGCTTATTTAATTCTCTGTAATCGATGCACATGCGCATCGACCCATCTTTCTTCTTAACGAATAAGATAGGCGCTCCCCAAGGCGACACACTCGGGCGTACGAAGCCCTTGTTAGGAAGATCTTGTAACTGTGTGATTAACTTGTCACACCCCTAAAATCCACGTGCGGAGTACCACCGCTCAGAGGTGTGACTGACCAGGACCTTAGCCATCAATCACATTGAACTCATATGTATATGAAAATAAAACTTTCATTTATTAACAACAAATGTTACAACGTTACAATATTTCACAGTTTATAGAGGAAGCATATTTAACTCGTTAAGCGTTATTAAACCACATGTATAAGCCCTTATTCATGTGTTGCGTTTCCATGTAACTCGACCCATGACCACTCTAGCTTCTCAGACAGCAAGTTCCATAGATATGCACCTAAAGGCCTGCAAGGCATGTAACAACGAGTCAACAACAAAGTTGAGCGAGTTCACAGTTGGTTGTTTAGTTATAGCATTCGTTTCGTAAATCACAAGTTCGTTTTGTAAACCATGTATCGTATTAATTCGTATCGCGGTCTCCCAGACATGTGTGCGAAGATTAGTGGGGGTTTCCCATGTGATCTAGACTAGTTGTATCTGTATTCGTATCGCGGTCTCCCAGACATGTTTGCGAAGATTGGTATTCGTATCGCGGCCTCCCAGACATGTTTGCGAAGATTAGTGGGGGCTTCCCATGTGTCACTAGTCTAGTTGTATCTATAGGAGTCCTTCCCCAAACGAGGACAGTGGTACGTATTCCAGTAGCGATGAAAGTACGAGAAATCATGCAATCCCATTCCCAACCCACCGGGAATCCCATGCCTTGGTAAGAGTATGAACTCACCTTGGTTTGCTCGGTATGGTCAATTCACTTTACCGGATCCCAGTTGGTCAAACAAACCCTACTGCGGTCACCATGAGTAATCAGTCTCTTTAACAATTATGCAAGTTATAGCACGTATTTCACAACTAACACACACATATCATCGTACAAATAGCAATAGTTGCCCATGAGATCCATAATCCATAACATACAGTGTATTAGTACACAGAAGATGTCCAGCTTCATATCAGTTTGTTGCATGTATACATTTAGCATTCACAAATCGCATCAGGGTGAAATCCACATGATGTCAGGCCTAGTCTAAGTGTGAAATAGGTGGTGTACAATATCAGCCATTCCCATCATTCGAAGCAGACTTGTGAATTATAAATCAACATACATTCATCAAGAAGGTTAGGTTTGAGCCCCATGATAACATCATAATCACTACTCTAATTAAGTCTAGTATCGAAATCATGTCAGACAATCCAAATCCATGCAACCAACGTTCACATTACAAAAGCAAACATTCTGTTCGTCATCAACAGGTTATGACGAAAGGGCTTAGTTTCGTCGAGGGGAGTGGTGACGAAACACTAAGTGTTTTGTCGTCCACACTTATGGCGAAATAGCCATTGCGTTTCGTCGACCTCCTCCCTGATGGATCAATTTCACGCATCAACCCTAATCATGTTTACAGCCGCTCGTCATTAGAAATTCGAATTTAGTGGTTTAGTTAAATCATTAGTCATTCCTTTAATTCCGGTAGATCATCATCATATTAATCATATCTTAAACCAATACAACTAGTTTTCAATCCATCTCATTCGGGAACGATTATCCTTTGACAACGATCACGTATACCATAATCAACCAACACACAACATCGAACAATAACACGATCCATTAGATTCAATATTACACATAAACAATGTCATGCAGTTTATCAGGTTCAATATCATACATTAACAATATCATGCAGTCAATCAGATTCAATATCATGTGTAAACAATATCATGAGATTTCGAATAACAATAGACGAGGGTCACTAACCAAGATTTTAATCGAATGAGATGCTAACTCGAGTGGGGCGAGGTCTGCTACTGGAATCGTTCGATCAGAGGGAAAACTTAGGGTTTTTGATTGGTAACTGACAATTAACACTAATAGGTTTAAGTTTCAACGAAACGGTGTTGGGCCGGAAATCTCCTGGGCCGAGAGCCCATGTCCACGAAACAACAAATGGGTGACCAAACCCCCCTATGTTTCGTCGAGGTGGATTGACGAGATTCCCAGTTTCGTCGAGCAGGAGTTGTGGTGAAACTCTAAGTTTCAATAAGTAGGGTTGTCTGAGTTTTAAATATTGTCTAGGTTTATAAGACTAACCACATCAACATATCCTCATCCACACACCAATCACATAAATGAAAACACAATATTCACAATACGTTTTAACGTATCACAAACGTATATGGTTACAAGGCAAACAAGTCGTATAAACAAGCAGCTTAACAATAGACAAGCAACTTAATCAATTAACGTGCAATCATGGTTGTAAAACAAGGTTTCCAAGGCCGAGTACTCTCCGAGTAGTCGCTACAAGGTAGGCTGCCGAGGCGACTTTCTTCGACTTCTCCTAATTACTTGGAGTTGGTCAAACGCGATCAACCTCGGCCAGAATTGGATCTAGTAGGTCAACTCGGGCCTAGTTTGACTTAAATAATAATAAAACATAATTTCTATGACTATCCTATTAAAGAATGAATATCATTTTCACGCATTTTATTATAAATATTAGTAAATTTATTTTATTTGACATATATTTAATCTCTAAAAAGTAATTTCTTTGTAATTTTACATGTCCGAGTACTCCCCGAGTACTCTCCGCCTAGACCGAATACTCTCAACTCCCCAGTCTACCGACTAGGGAGCGCCTAGCGACTTTTGCAACCATGCGTGCAATTAATAAGAAAATGGAATCTTGGAAACTCGAGTTGTCACATTATCCCCAACTTAAAAGAAATTTTGTCCCGAAATTTAGCATGCGGTTACAGAGGAAGCTAGTTAAGTTACGCGTTTTACTGGTTTTCCTGGGGTGTCACATACTCCCCCCGTTGATTTGGAATTTCGTCCCGAAATTCTGCAGTAGCTTCAGCCTCAGTAGTGGTTGCATTGTTTTTGAACAACTGGGGATACTTGAGTTTCATATGATCTTCTAGTTCCTAGGTAAACTCTGGGCCACGACGGGAGTTCCAACGAACTCGAACAAGAGGTATTCTGGTGTGCTTGAGGACCTTAACGTCCCGGTCCGTGATTTCAATTGGTTCCTCGATGAATCGCAACTGATCGTCGGTAGTGAGCTCCTTCAAAGGAACTATGAGGGTCTTATCTGACAGACACTTCTTCAGATTTGACACGCGAAATACATTGTGAACTCCACTGAGTTCTGCAGAGAAGTTTAGTTTGTAGGCCACTTTGCCTGTTTTCTCAATGATTAAGAAAGGTTCCACATGTCGCGGTTTGTGTTCCGTCTCGTATATCAAGACGAAGTACACCTTCCCAAGGTGAGACTTTAGATAGTACTCGATCCCCAACTTGGAACTCGGGTGGTTTCCTTGCGCTTAACAGCGTAGCTTTTCTGGCGATTACGAACTGCCGTCATTCGTTTTCATATCTGAGCAATCTCCTCTGCTGTGTATGACGAGTTCTGGGCCGGTGAGTTAGCTTTTTCCGACTTCTGCACAACAAAGAGATGATTGGTACCTCCATCCGTACAATTCCTCGAACGGAGCAGCCTGAATGATGGTGCGATAACTGTTCTTATTCGAAAGCTTCCCTAAAGGGTGGTGTCTTCTCCGACCGTTGTCAAGGTCGATTTCACGTGTTCGAAGCATGTCTTCTAGTGTTTGGATGGTGCGTTCAGTCTGTCCATCCGTCCGTGGATGATGTCCTGTGCTCATGTCTAAACGTGGGCCGAAGGATTTGTGCACCGCTTGCCACAAATCAGAGGTAAATCGTGGGTTGCGATTAGAGGTAATGAAGGTTGGCACCCCGTGCCTAGCAACCGCTTCCTTTGAGCAGATGACTGCAAGTGTAAAAACTTATCTGTTTCTTTGATGGCTAAATAGTACGCAAGACAATCAATGAGTATGGAGGTGATGTCGTTTCCGTTTCGAGTTATAAGTAGACTATCGAGTAAATCCACGGCAGTCTGTTTTTATTTCCTTCAAGTGTTGCTGGTTGCTGACGGTACACCTTGACTTTCCACAGGTCGATCTACCATTCTCATACTTAACTAGATGAGACTAATCAATCAGAAGATAAAAAAGACCATTATTCGGAATTTTATCCCTTATTTGGTTTCATGTCCGATTACCAGTACAAGGTTTATAAATCCTAATGCCTTCCATCAAGAACCCAGGTGGCTAGAATGTTGAAGCTGGTGCGCTTGCTCAACGCGAGTTCCCTACAGTTGCCGTGTAATGGGACCCACATTCGTTTCAGGAAGTAGCGTGTATCGTCTGACTGGTCAAAGGTTGCTTCTCCATGCCCAGCATGGGTTCAACTCGAAAAAAAATTCCCCTTCCTTCAGTTCTCCAGTCTGAACAGAGCGAGTCTGATACTGGTAAGTTAGAGTCGATAGTGAGCTGCAGGGCTCGCATACGTTCAGGTTTCGCAGTTGTATTCATCTAGAAGTTTCCATCCAGCGGTGACGTGGTATGCTTTAGCTTTTTCGAACGTCGGTACTTGGGAGGCCCTTGTGATCGGTCTAAATGATGCATCTGGTACCGTCCAAGTAATGCCTCCATCTAAAATCCCAAGGCCACGGTTTTCACCGCCAGTTGTGTATCGTGCAGTTACTCTTTGTAGCTTCGTCACGTAAGTCATCATTCTCTCGTGTTGCGTTGGTGTGTAACTGGGACTCTGATTCGGACCATCATGCTATACCACTATATCACCCGTACCCTCGGATAAAACGATGCTTGGAGCATTGCAGTGTCGGGATTCGAAAGCTGAGATGATGTCCTCCTGTACTGTCTTCCACGAACACAGCACCCTGGTGTGCTAGAGAGGTTTGAGCTGCGCGACTTTCGCAAATCCTGCGATTTATCTATGATAACACCAAGTAAGGCTAAGGAGTTGTTGTATCCACGAAGGACTTTTTGGTGTCGATCAGTTCCAACCAAGACGGATCTCAGCGAGATCCACGTGCATTTCCACTTTGCTGATATATATCCAAAAGGTACCTCTCTAACCCAGTAATTACATTTAACAAGACCGTAAGTAGAGTGGATCCTCCCTCAAAAGCCCTAAAATAAGACACCAATGCCACCCATGGCGTTCCTTTCTCCTGGTCAGGATTCAGAATGTTGTCCCCAAATGCGGTCGATTCATGTGATTCCCTGAAGCTGCTGGTGTGTTGGTTAACTCAATGGTCATGGTGTATAACGTTGGAATGGCTGCATTACTTTCGACATACTGTTCTAAGGGCATTCTCCCCTTAGAATTTCCATCTGACCATAACTTGTTCACCTTCGAGTTTTCGAATGGAAACTTGTTCCTCGCAACTGGTCGGCAGGTTGTCCATATGTGGTCGAGGCAAACTGTTCTTGACGATCACCTTATTGTGTATAGTGAGGGCTCCTTAAAGCGAAAACTAGATCCGATGAAACTTAAGTCCAAAAATTCCTGAAGTTGATTAGGCAGTTCCTGCAACCTTCCTGGTGTAAGATAATAAGATGTACTAGTAACAAGGGCTACTTCTGGCATGATACGGATCTGATATCCCACCTGACGATGTGTAGTTAAACCTGACAGTTCTTCCGGTAACACTTAGGGAGAAAGTCACAAATAATTGGTGGATCCCCGATCCCCCTTTCCTTGACCTTGATATCCGTATCGAGTGTTAACATTGCGGGGTAATCCTTCCGTAGACACTCCTGGCCTTTCTTGCTGAAGTGAAGCTAACCGTTGTGCCACTCTGGCGCGTTAGAACAGATAATAATCCTCCACGAAGGAGAAGGTTACGTAGAATTGTCCCCTCACAGGGTACACCTATCAAGAATAACAGAAGAAGGTCGTTGCCGAACACTTGTCCCACAAGGTCGTGTCTGCGTCCCAACGATTATATGAGGTTTCCGTTAGCTTGCCATCGGCCGATTCCACAACAGGTTCAAACTCCTAGAAGCATCCAGATCAGATGGAACAGAGACGAAACGGGTTGCTACTCATACTAGCTATCACGGTGATAAAGTCCTGACGTCGCCCATGCCAACTCTAAATGCCTTTCCAAGAGCAGCATTTCTGGTGTGGTCGGTTTTCGTCACAAGAATTCCAAGTACTGTCGTTGTTCCCTTGGTCGTTGACCTCTTAACTTAACTGTGGTCAATCCATGATGTAGGCACCCTTATTTCTTCACTGAAAGCTAGGGTTATAAGCACCTTGTTGTCGTTGTGACTGCTGAGCCCAATGTCGTTGCTCGAAACATGCCCTACGATTCGTCGCCATCATAGTCCATCTTTTCGCATCCTGAGTCGCGTTCTAAAGCGTAACTCACTGTGCTGGTAGTTACGCATACCACACTAAGGTCAATGATTACCACTTATCCCTCGATTGGTTCGTAGGTGTTGACTCCCATGAGTCGCTGATGAGGGTTAAGGATTCGATTGAAGCCAATTCGCTGGTGCTCGTTGCCGGTAATCAGGGTCGTCAAAGTACTGAGGCCGGTAATGTGCTACGCTCATCCTCCTGTCCGTCGTCGTTGCAAGTGGTTCGAGTAATTCACGGTCTGATACAGGAGTGTTGCAGAAGTGATCACACTTCGGGATCGGAGACGTCAATACATGAGTTTCAGCAAACGAGGAGGTGTAAGAAAGGTATCGTTCAATCATTCGACGCTGGGACATCCAACTCAGGGACGTTCGTATAAGCACCTAACACTCTACACGGTTCGCTAAGTGTTCAGATGGGTGTTTAGGTAACACTCGACAGTATCGAGTTTCGAAAGAATCCAACGATAAATGAGAAGTTCACGTTTGAATTTGAGTAGGGGACAATTATTGTTATGGCCCCCTATAGGTTTGTTTGTTTCACATTGATCAAATAGCGAGACGGAACCCCTTTTTCACTTGTTATAATTCACTGGGACTCGCATGCACCCCACATTATTATTATGTGTGCACCCACAATAATATTGTGATTTGCATGCTCATCTCAGCTCCTCCTAACTCATGTTAAATGGTTCCTCAACTTGAGTAGCAAACAAAGGGTATCACGAAGCGTAAGTCATGAAGGTTTAGGGATTTACCACCCTATCAGTCACATAACACGTGCAAGTGTACATAAATTCATATCGTTGTACTAAACGTGCAATCACATGCAATATTGTATGTAGTACAATGAGTATAAGAGAGACGAACCTTGCAGTCTGGAGCTGAGTGTCATGGTCGTATTCACGTCTTTAGAACTGTTCGGTTATAGTCTGGTTTTACCAAAAACGTTTTTCCCCTTTTTTGAATAAAACCAAGTTCACTATAACCAATGGCTCTGATACCAATCTGTCACACCCCCAAAATCCACATGCGGAGTACCACCGCTCAGAGGCGTGACTGACCAAGACCTTAGCCATCAATCACATTGAACTCATATGTATATGTAAATAAAACTTTCATTTATTAACAACAAGTGTTACAACGTTACAATATTTCACAGTTTACAGCGGAGGCATATTTAACTCGTTAAGCGTTATTAAACCACATGTATAAGCCTTTATTCGTGTGTTGCGTTTCCATGTAACTCGACCCATGACCACTCCAGCTTCTCAGACAGCAAGTTCCATAGATATGCACCTAAAGGCCTGCAAGGCATGTAACAACGAGTCAACAACAAAGTTGAGCGAGTTCACAGTTGGTTGTTTAGTTATAGTATTCGTTTCGTAAAGCACATGTTCATTTTGTAAAACATGTATCGTATTAATTCGTATCGCGGTCTCCCAGACATGTGTGTGAAGATTAGTGGGGGTTTCCCATGTGATCTAGACTAGTTGTATCTGTATTCGTATCGCGGTCTCCCAGACATGTTTGCGAAGATTGGTATTCGTATCGCGGCCTCCCAAACATGTTTGCGAAGATTAGTGGGGGCTTCCCATGTGTTACTAGTCTAATTGTATCTATAGGTGTCCTTCCCCGAACGAGGACAGTGGTACGTATTCCAGTAGCGATGAAAGTACGAGAAATCATGCAATCCCGTTCCCAACCCACCGGGAATCCCATGCCTTGGTAAGAGTGTGAACTCACCTTGGTTTGCTCGGTATGGTCAATTCACTTTACCGGATCCCAGTTGGTCAACCAAACCCTACTGCGGTTACCATGAGTAATCAGTCTCTTTAACAATTATGCAAGTTATAGCACGTATTTCACAACTAACATACACATATCATCGTACAAATGGCAATAGTTGCCCATGAGATCCACAATCCATAAATACAGTGTATTAGTACATGGAAGATGTCCAGCTTCATATCAGTTTGTTGCATGTATACATTTAGCATTCACAAATCACATCAGGGTGAAATCCACATGATGTCAGGCCTAGTCTAAGTGTGAAATAGGTGGTATACAATATCAGTCATTCCCATCATTCGAAGCAGACTTGTGAATTATAAATCAACATACATTCATCAAGCAGGTTAGGGTTGAGCCCCATGATAACATCATAATCACTACTCTAATTAAGTCTAGTATCGAAATCATGTCAGACAATACAAAGCCATGCAACCAACGTTCACATTACAAAAGCAAACATTTTGTTCGTCATCAACAGGTTATGACGAAAGGGCTTAGTTTCGTCGAGGGGAGTGGTGACGAAACACTAAGTGTTTCGTCGTCCACACTTATGGCAAAATAGCCATTGCGTTTCATCGACCTCCTCCCTGATGGATCAATTTCACGCATCAACCCTAATCATGTTTACTGCCGCTCGTCATTAGAAATTCGAATTCAGTGGTTTAGTTAAATCATTAGTCATTCCTTTAATTCCGGTAGATCATCATCATATTAATCATATCTTAAACCAATACCACTAGTTTTCAATACATCTCATTCGGGAACGATTATCCTTTGACAACGATCACGTATACGATAATCAACCAACACACAGCATCGAACAATAACATGATCCATTAGATTCAATATTACACATAAACAATGTCATGCAGTTTATCAGGTTCAATATCATACATTAACAATATCATGCAGTCAATCAGATTCAATATCATGTGTAAACAATATCATGAGATTTCGAATAACAATAGACAAGGGTCACTAACCAAGATTTTAATCGAATGAGATGCTAACTCGAGTGGGGCGAGGTCTGCTACTGGAATCGTTCGATCAGAGGGAAAACTTAGGGTTTTTGATTGGTAACTGACGATTAACACCAATAGGTTTAAGTTTCAACGAAACGGTGTTGGGCCGGAAATCTCCTGGGCCGAGAGCCCATGTCCACGAAACAACAAAGGGGCGACCAAACCCCCTATGTTTCGTCGAGGTGGCTTGACGAGATTCCCAATTTCGTCGAGCAGGAGTTGTGGTGAAACTCTAAGTTTCATTAAGTAGGGTTGTCTGAGTTTTAAATATTGTCTAGTTTTATAAGACTAACCACATCAACATATCCTCATCCACATACCAATCACGTAAATGAAAACACAATATTCACAATACGTTTTAACGTATCACAAACGTATATGGTTACAAGGCAAACAAGTCGTGTAAACAAGCAGCTTAACAATAGACAAGCAACTTAATCAATTAACGTGCAATTAATGCGAAAATGGAATCTTGGAAACTCGAGTTGTCACATAACTCCCGCATCTCGGTGGGGGCTAGCCTATATGGAGCCTTAGCTACCGGTTTTGCACTTGGGTTTATCTCAATCCGGAACTCTATTTCACGCTCAGGAGGGAGTCCCGATAACTCTTCCGGAAATACGTCCGGAAACTCATTCACTATTTCGACATCTTCAATCTTCGAGAGATTTCGTTGAGCGTCCACCACATAAGCTAAATACGCCCTACTTCCGTTAATTACATACATGACTGCTTGGGTAATAGTACAAAGTTTCGCTTCTAAGTTTCTTTCTCCTTGGATTTTTAATTGGTTTCCACTCGGAGTTTGGACAGTTATAGTTTTATTTTCACAATTTATCTCCGCGTGGTTTCGGGACATCCAATCCATACCCACTATTACTTTAAATTCCCCTAAAATCATAGGTATAAGGTCGATGTCAAACTCCTCATCTTCTATAGTTAACTTACAACTTCTACAAATTTCATGCAACAAATAATTTTTACTATCGGCTATTTCTACCTCTAAGGGTGCCGTCATTCTTTCAATTCTAAAAGAAGGGTGTTGCACTATTTCACTCGAAATAAACGACATAGTGGCTCTGGTATCAAACAATACGTACACTGGCAAGGAATTTAACAAGAAGATACCTGAGACCATATTCGGGTGAGACTTAGCTTCTTCGGATGTGATTTGGAACATCCTTCCTTTTGCCCTAGAGCTATCCTCGTTCTTTCTGTCACACCCTGACTTTTGCGGAAGCGTGATTATGGTGTGACTTTCTTAATATCATTGCGTTCAATCATAACATCAACTATATGATAAAACCATAGGTTTGTCATCCAATAAATAAGTTTAAAACATAACAACATCGTTTTAAAATGTAGACTTAAAATTCAAGTTTTACAAATCATACAAATGGTTTATAAGTTCATTAAAGACCCGTAAAAAGATACTAAATAACGCCAAGGTTTGGATGACATGTCTCGTCCAGGAATAAGACACACTAACCAAACTCAAAGACCATGGATGACATCTTTATTTTTAACGCAGCATAAAAGCTTCCAACACCCGCCAGATCCACTTACAAATTCCCTGAAATACATGTAGTTTGAAAAACATCAACAAAAGTTGAGCGAGTTCATGTGTTTGTTTGTGTGTATGTATAAACCTTTGAAAATGTTGTAAGTATGTATGTAAGTCCAGGTTATGTAGCAATAAGGAAAAAAAGATCACCAATGGTTTTCAAAGCCATTGATATGTGTGAAGTGATGCAGGAAGACTCAAACCTAGCAGATTTTGGCGTCAGGAACATAGTCACCTCATGGTCCACTCGGCGGACTCAGGAGTGGGGCTCGCTACACCTGAATAGATCTATCACTCATGTCCCTCGGTCCTACAACCGAGGATTAATGGCCTTAAGTTCCACCTACCCACTCACATGATCTAAGTAGTAAAAATCCTCCCTACGCTAACCATACCATGTAATAAATGTTTGTAATATTTGTCGCATGTATTTCACCCCCGAAGTATAAAACTGAAAACAGTAAAGAGAAAAGGTGGACATGAACTCACTGTATTGCGTGTTCAGTATGTGTAACCCAAGTCTCCTCAGCCAACACGACTACCTACAGTGGTCTAACGCCTATTAGACGAACGGGCCGTGCCTTTGCTTGGTATGAAGGTTTTTGAGTTACGCTTCTTGTGTTTCCAAAATTATTCCATGTTATATTTATTAGTTAAAATATTTATTTTAACTTTAAATTATAGTTAAAGTCTGGAATAATCGTTAATCAATATTTCGTATTCCTACATCTCAAGTATTTTAACTTCGTGTTTCCTTCCCAAGGGTGGGGGTATTAATACATGTACGCTTTATAATTTCGAAAAATATATTTTAAGTCCCACTTAGAAAATATATTTTAATCACTTGTCTAAAACATTTTAATTCCAAAATATATATATTTTTTCCAAAAATATTATATTTTTACCTCATACATTTTCCAAATTAATACTTTATCAAAATGTACGTATGAGAGTATTTTCCGAAATATACATAAGTTACGTTTTAGCGTCTCGTAAAGCAACAATACTTGTGTAACTTAAATATTTATTTTGTGAGAGCGTTGATATTATTTTGGAGTCGTAATTTCATGGTATTTTCAAGTTATATTATTTTTACCCTAAAAATAATATATCTAGTGCACAGAATAACAAACAATCACACAAGCATTTTAGTATAAAATATATATTCTAAATATATATTTATCAAATCTTATTTACGAAAAATCCACCTTCGGTACTTGGAAATTTTGAAATAAAAATGATGGCGAAGTTTATTTAGAAAAATAAAGTTAAAAATATATTTGCAAATCTTGTTAGAAAAATATTTCCAAGTGTTGAAATTCTTGAAAAATTTCGCCATAGTTTCCTTTGTAAATGGAGGCGTCCATGCTTACTAGCATATCATTTTCTTTTGTAAAATCATTCAAACAATTAACAACCAACAATATACAATTTCTAATTACCAAAGCATAAATCATAAACTTATGAACTTGAAAAATTTATAAAAACGTGTAGTAACATACTAACATACTTAGTAAGTCTTGTTACCTTTAAAAATGTGATTGGTTCTTTAAAAACTTTATTTTAAAAGAATTTGTATTTTCACAACTTATAGTCAAAATTTCTAAAAATATTTCTTTGTGAAATTTTCTTTTTACACAAGTGTTCCTACACTTGTTTATCCACTAAAAATGCGATTAGTTTATGTAAGACCCAAGTTTTATCAAAACTCTTTCTTTTCACTTGGTTCTTTCGAAAAACCACTCGTAGATCTTTAGATCTACAAGCTTACAACCCATTTTGATCTTTATTTTTCAAGAAAACATGTATGTAATTAAGTTCATAGCTTATGTGTGGATGATTTCATCATCCACAACATTTTTGACCTTCACATCTTGCTAGTTCATGTCTTTAAACATGATCTAGCAAGCCTATGTGATGAACCATAACATTTTTACTAACAAACAACATACAATAAGCATAACAACATAAGAACAACATGGTTTCTTCATCAATATAACACTACTTATGTTAGTGCATTATGTGTCAATCGCCTCCGTCAATCTAGTCCGTAGTAGAAACCGAAGAATGCAAGACTTTATGATGTTACTAGTTAAAAAGGCAAGGTGGTAATTTTGTAAATAATGAGATTTCTCATTATATCCCTTGGCCTATAAATAGAGGAGTTAGTGGTAAAGTTTGAGACTTTTTGCTCATTTGGGAATTAGAAGATCTAAGCTTAGAGAGAGAAAGTCTAGAGAGAGAAAGTTCTCTCACGTGAATCTCGGCATTGTACTCGTCATCTTATTCAATTAAATCACGTTATTAGTACGTTCTTGTGTGTCCGGTCACGCACGTTCACGGATTCCGCACGTCGAACGTGTTGTTACGCAATCGTACGGTGTCAAAACCGATCCTACAAGTGGTATCAGAGCAGGAGCTCGATTGCACTGATCAAACACATAGACTCGTACAGGATTTCATCGATTTCATATCCGAATTTCATCTATTTCTTCATCTTTTTCATTTTTATCACGTTTTTCACTGATTTTCGTCAAATTGAACGGGTTTTAATTGTCGAACATTCATGATTTTTTTATATTTTGTGCGAAAACACCTGATTTACCACCCTACCAAATTTCAGATTCAAACTCCTAGCCGTTTAGGAGAAATTTGAGTTTTTAGGTCCGATTTCGTATCAAACAGCGAGATTCCGCTTGAAAACCATCTTGATTCCGCTCGAAAAAGCATATTCCGCTTGAAAGTGCCTTCATTTCGCTTGAAAAAGTCTAGTTCCGTTCGAAAAAACCTTTTCCGCTCGAAATCATCGGTGTTAGTTCAAACGAATCAGATTCCGCTCCAAAATCGTTGATTTCGCTTGAAATTACTTACTGATTTCGCTTGAAATTGAACGTAGTGATTTCGCTTGAAATTGACCGTAGTGATTCCGCTTGAACATTAATGTTTGATTTCGCTTGAATAGTCATTATTTTGTTTGAAAGCTATTCCGCATGAAATTGTTATCTCAATTGAAAGAAGTTTGTCAGTAGTTCACGTGATTAAAGATCATCGGTCCAGTTATAATTTGACGATAAAACTGATTGTCGGACTTTGTAAATGAAAATCTGAGATTTCAAGTTGTGAACATTAATTGTTATCGGCCATTATATAATTGTGAATAACATTGATCATATCATTTGCGGCCCTATAGGATGGTATTGATATTCTATCCACATCGATTGAATTTAAAAAAAAAAATTGGCCCAATCAGATTGTTTTGTCAAAATGATATTGTCGACTCATTTAATGTGACGGCCCAATCAGTTTATTTGAACAATTAAAGTTGTCGGCAATTTATAACACCAAAGTTACATCTTGTCAGCTCAATAATAGTTCGGTCCAATCAGATTTAATATACACTTAAGTTGTTGGCTGCATCACATGTAGTAAAGACCCATTTGTGTTGAGTGTTATTGTTGTCGGCTACGTGAATTGAATAGGCAGCCCATGTGACTTCATTTGTTAGCGGCCCAATCAAAATGTTTTAAATTTGAAATTTGTCGGCCCAAATTTGAAAACAGTTTGTATGTGGTAGTATTGGGTCAGACCATTTAAAGCTTTTGATTAAAGGCCCAACACTGTTCATTGATTAATCGGCTTTTTCAGTCAGTAATTTTACTTGAACTACATTGAACGAATCCGCGAATCTTTGACACGAGTCATAGATTGACTTCACAAACACACTTTCACGTATTCAGTCCGTTTAAACTGATTGTTTGTTTGTTTGCAAGTGATTCGAGGTAATTCAAGAATATAAAATCATGGAAAAAATTGTTCCTTACAGAGACACTAGAACAACAGAAGAAAAATTAAAATATGCTCAACAGAGAGCTCATTGGAGGATGATGAGTATTTCTCGTATTTACCATGAAGCTAAGAAGGCGAAGAGATAGGATGCTAATAGAGAGTGTTACCTTGTTTCTGAAGGAAACATTGCTATTGATGATAAGACTCTTAGTTTTGAAACTTTGGTTGAGCAAATTGTTGAAGAAGAAGAAGAACAACAGAGAAAATGGTGGGGAGGTGGTGAAGAAAAAGAAAAAGAAAAAGATGAAACTTCAAAATGTGAAGTTGTGTGCTCAAAATGCGAAAAATTCGAAGCAGAAAATGCCAAACTCTTGAAAGATATGGAAAGTTTGGCATTGGAGATCAAAAAGTTGAAGGATGAAAAGCAATCTGAAGATAAACAGATTCTTGTTTTGCAGGAAAATTGTGAGAAGCTAAAATCTGAAAATGTTAAACTGTTAAGTGACTTGAACAGTTTGACATTAGAAAACAAGGTTTTGAAAGAGAAAGAAAAAGATTTTGAAAGAAAAAAGAAATCTTCAGATAAAATCTTTGAAGAAAAAAATCAAAAGTTTTGAAAATCAAAAGTTAAAAATTGAAAAAGAATTTCAAAGTCAAATAAAGATTCTTGAAGATGGGAGATCTGTTTTTAGCAAGAATAATATTGAAAAGCAAAAGGTAATAAATTCCCATCGTCAGACGATTATTCGACTTGAAAAAGAAGCTGAATGTGCTCGAAAGAAAATCAAAGAATTAGAGAATAAATTGAAAGGTTTTGTGACTTCTGCATCATATGTGTGTCTAGAATCGATCAATTCAGTTCCAATAAGTGACAATGTCACAAAGTTTGACAATGTCAAAATTGAAGATTGTGATGACGAATCTGATGACGGAAAAGAAAAAGAAGAAAAAAAGAAAAATATTTTTGAAATTAAATGAAATGTTTAAAAATACTGTTTTACATTCTACTGAGAAAGGTGAATGCTCAACGCAAAAACCTGTAAAGAAGAATGTAGAACAAAAACAAAAAGATAAAAAGTCGAAAAATCTTCAAAAAGAAAATAAAAGCTTATCAGATCAATCATCCAATCGCAATAAAAAATCACAAAAATTGAAAAATTAAAATGCAAAAAAAATTGGTAATGAGTGGTGCAGGTTTGACCACGGTTCTCAAATGCAAAATCAAGGATACAGGAAAGGGCATGATTACCACAAGGCAACTCAATGCTTTGATCTAAGTGTGTGGTATGAAGACGGTGTGTGGTATGAAAGCGGTGAATGGTATGATAACAGGGTATGTTACGCTTGTGGTGTTAGAGGACACATTTCTGTTAACTGCCAAAGTCAGAGATTCGAAATAAGAAGGTGCTATGAATGCCACATCAGAGGACACATTGCCAGAGTTTGCCCAATGAGATCAAAGGGAAGATCGAGGGCTGAATCTCAGAAAATGGCAAAGAAATCAGTCAGTGTCAAGCCCAAAGAACAGAAAGTTCAAGAAAAGAAAATTAAGCTTTCACAAGGGCAGAAAGACAAACTAAGGAAGAAAAGGAAGAAGGCGAGAGAGTATCTCGAAAGGATTTTGTCCTCGGATACAACTGATAATCCGAGAAAAAGTTTTGATGAATTGCTTTCCTCAACTGCAAAGGCAAGCAAAACGAATTCATCAGATACAAATCTGAGGACAAAAGGGAAAGAGAAAAAGAAGATAAAGAAAGAAAAATTAACTAAGCAAAATGATAAACAATCAAAGAAAGTTAATTTTTCAGACAAAATCTTTATCAAGGTTTTCGAATATAAAAGAGACTGTGAAAGATTATTCATTTCACAGGCTAATAAGTTTGGAAAACCTAGATCTAGTAAGAATTGGTTACCAATGAAGGTTGGCGATGAATATGTTTTTCCAAAAACAAAAGAGCCACATGTCGGCGATGAATCTGGCTTATCAAAGTCAGACAAGCCACATTCTGGCAATGAATCTGACTCGAAAAAGTCAGAAGAGCCAAAAATTGAGGTAAAAACTGTCAAACCCAAGAATGGTCAGGCTTGGGTAGATCTTTTCAAATGAAAAACCTGACTTGCCGGAACTCCCAGGTTGGTAATTGGGGAGTAGGAATCGGCATCTTTCTTGAGAAATTCACAGGTTGGTTACTGTGGTATTCCGAATTACAAAAGACTAATCAAGGACATTAAGTTGTACTTGATTATCTTTCCGACAAGTGATTAAAGGAAAACAATGTGATAAAAGAACCCCGAGTGTGTGAAAAGACAATCAAAACTAATTTTCGAAAAAACCATTTTGATTAAAACAAACTTAAGTGTTTTGAAATCTAAATGGGAAAATAGTTTGTTGTCAGGGGGAGTTCTGATTGTTTATGCCAAGTGAATGGCGAATTGAAGCAATTTGATATCAGTTTTTCATGTTTCTTGTACAGTTTGTTTTCAAATTTTCCTGGAAAATCAAAATTGAAACTTATTTTGATTTTAGGGGGAAAATTTGAAAATGCCAAAAACATTGAAAAATCAAAAATGAGTTTTGTTGTGAAAGAGGAAATGATAGTACATCAGTGGACTATCACATCACGCTAAAGAAATGAAATGTCAAATGTGATAAACGGTCTCACTAAGGATATGACGATAGGCTCAGCTAGACTAGTAGATTTGCGATAACAATACAAACTAAATGAAAAAGCCTAGTTCTAGAGGGAAACATGGTTGAAAGCATAGTACTTAGTTTTGTCCTTCGTGATTGTGTACCTACTCAGTAATCGCTGAATGCTAAAAGAGCATAAAAACCGGTCAGTTTGTGAACTTTCACAACTTGCTGAAAAGGTCGCTTTGATTGTGCATTTTATTTTGCAAAGATTTAAACTTGTTTTATTTCTTTATTTTGTTTAAGCATTGGACATCCTCTGCGTATACATGAGTATCGAACTAGATGTTATTGCCTAAACGTTCTGCTTTATTTTCTTTGGTGTTTCGTTTAAGCTTTGGATCACCTCTGCGTATACGGGAGTATCGACCTGGTGGTTAAAAGCCTAAACAACTTCAACTTGTTTTATTTTCTTATTTTGTTTAAACATTGGACTTTCTCTGCGTATCGAAAGATCGACCTGATTATTAATGTTTAAACATTCTGCTTTATTTTCGCACATATCACAGTTGATGAAAGTTTAACGGCATTACTTCAGTTAGTGTATTGCATGATAAGGGGATATGCTGAGATCGGCGGGTCTATAAGAATTTAGTGCAAAATTAATATACCTTAACGTATCGGTAAGCATTTCGAAAGTTTTTAGATTGAGTTTAAGAGGAAAACTATATCGTCAATCAACGTGAATCGTTTAGAACTTAAAATGATTAAAGCTTAACGGTGCTAGTGATTTGTCTTATAAACTAATATGATCCTCTTACACAAACTCACAAAAATATTATCTGTATATATTTCTTCACTGCATTTCTATTAAAATCAAAAATCCAAAAATATTGTCTTTTAGTTTAAATTTTGAAAAATACAAAAAGATTTTCGACAACTGATGTTGAAGAGTTGATATTCAAAATTCTAAGTGCTAAACATGATGAATTGGTTTAGGAAAGTTTGTTAAGAAACTTTGAATGTTATATACAAATGTTTTGAAAGATTGTGTGATTAGTTAATCAAGGTCATTAATTTGAACTTGATGTAAATATATAGATTGATGAATGAATGATTTCTACCAGTAAGTTTCTTAAATCTAAGTGTTATAAATTTGTGAAACTTATGTTGAGGTAGAGGATGTGCAGGTTAACCAGGTTTCAAATCCTGAGCAGATGCAGAACAAAGCCAGGAATTGATCCTGAACTTGTGAATCAGTGAAAGCCAGACTACGATCCCGACAGCTGAGTCTAAGGGGGAGTCTGTAGACGAGCTTAACGCAAGAGGAAGCATGGATTCAAAGAGCCAGATAACTATTTTGGAGGAGCTTGTATACGGAAATCCAGGCGTCGATCCTAAAAGCATGGAAGCTTAATGAAACGGGGAGCCTCAAGAAAAAAGAGTCTAAGAAGAAGGGGAGCAACGGAAGCTCGAAGACAGATCCACGGGGATTCTGTTCGAAAGAAAGAAAGACAAGACGCTACGAGATTGACTACGGCAATATCCAAGAGGGAGTCTGTTAGTGCATTATGTGTCTATCGCCTCCGTCAATCTAGTCCGTAGCAGAAACCGAAGAATGCAAGACTTTATGATGTTACTAGTCAAAAAGGCAAGGTGGAAATTTTGTAAATAATGAAATTTCTCATTATATCCCTTGGCCTATAAATAGAGGAGTTAGTTGTAAAGTTTGAGACTTTTTGCACATTTGGGAATTAGAAGATCTAAGCTTAGAGAGAGAAAGTTTAGAGAGAGAAAGTTCTCTCACGTGATTCTCGGCATTGTACTCGTCATCTTATTCAATTGAATCACATTATTAGTACGTTCTTGTGTGTTCGGTCACGCACGTTCACGGATTCCGCACGTCGAACGTGTTGTTACGCAATCGTACGGTGTCAAAACCGATCCTACAACTTCAACTCTAGTTAGTTTATACTTCAAGACTTTGATTATGTTCTTTAGAGTTCTTAATATTCCACCATTCTTTTTGCCATTAACCAACAAAAATATGAACAAGATGAAGATCTAAGGCACTTACTACTAGCACAAGGCTAGGGGAGTTTCAAAGCGTAAAAGTGATGGATAAAAGAAAACGAGAGCGATCCTTGAGCTTCCGAACACATCGAGCTTACTTGTAAGGTCCCTAGCACCGTTGGATATGTGTAGATTGCTTGAAAGGAATTTGAAGAGGGTGGTATGGTGGTGGTGTGGTTTCCGCCGATCCAAGAGGAGAGGAGAGAAAGAAAGTTGTTTGATGTTGTGTGTTGAAAATGAAATCTCATAATCTCTTGTGCCATCTTATAACCCACTTCACTCTTTAACCATTGTGCTATATGTTTCTAATTACCCAACATGATCCAATATAAAAATCAAAGAAATCCATGGGTGGGGACACCCATGGTAACCGGTTCCAGGGGGTATGGGGTTGGGTTTCAATGATATAGTTACCAATCTAGTTAGATTTCATTGATATAGTTAGTATGTTAAAGTGTTTTGTTATTTATATAGTGTGTTAGGGTGTTTGGGGACCCTAACTCGCTCAGAAAAATAAAACAATGAGTTTGGCAATATTTTTGTGTTCCGGGTAAAGTCCAGTTGTTCGGTTGGGTGTTGCCCGTTAAAGTGCTAAATTAATCCATTAAGTGTCCTTTATGTTACTTTTAGTGACACATTAAATTCCCAACACTTTGGAAAGTATCTAGGACTATTTTGTCAAGTTTTTGCCCTTTACTAGCATTATTAAATGCTGAATTTTTGTTATTTAGTGCAGAATTCTGCATTTAAAGTATGTTTTAGGCACTTTCTGGCACTATAACTATCACCTAGTGACGCAGTTTTATGGTCCTCACTTCCCTACACTCCCTACCAGTGTAGTATTCTATCTCTGGCTCATACTGGCCTCAAAACATTGTCTGTCTAGGTGCTGGCATTGTCAGCATGTCTCTAGGTTATCCGTTCACTATGCTAACTGTGCTTTGTGCATCAAGTTTGTCACTAATGTTTGTGTGAAATAAATGGGGTGACAGTGTAAAATGTGATGCATATGTATGTATGTAATAGAAAATAGAAAGCAGTTTAATCACAGTTGAAATTAAGCACAGTCATTAAGCACAAATTAAATATTAATTAATTGTACGGATACCTGTAAATGTGAGGGTTGTCACATTCTCTCCCTGTTAAGAAAATTTCGTCCTCGAAATTTGTACTACCTTAACTCTTTATGGTTACGTCACAGGTGTATGTATATGAATAATACCGAGGTAAATAATCACTAAATCGAATCAAGCCATACTCACATCAGGTGAGTCCAAGAATATATAACAACCCGAATCCTATGGGTAAAAGGTGTGTGCCTTTAGCATTTGATGTCAAAGGCGCAAGGCGTATTTGACGTATAGTCTAGTGCAATCCAGCTAGTGGGGGGTTCCACAAAAGAGGGGTTTTGACTAATAAGATTCTCAAACGCTCGATCGGAATATGTAACGAGTTTTCGCACACCCTAGCATCCGCAATATGAACTCAAAATCAACAACTCAAATGTAAAAGTAAAATGATCTGTCAACTCCGAATAAATGAATGGTAAGGTTTGGTGTGTTGACATTCTTAAATTTTAAAAGTAGACCGAAAGGAATACTAGCGAATCTGGTGTATCATTAGCTTGCTTCGTAGTTGCATCAAAAATGTTTTAATGACAAGTCAAACGAAAGTATATGCAGTTTTGTGTGAACGGTTGACCCTGATTAGCACAAGTTTCAAGTTTGTAATGACACCACAAGGTGTCGTACTGATATAATTCAAGTATAGTGGTGACTGAAAAAGTTCACCGTTTTGGAAATCAAATGAAAGTGCACCGAAACAAGCCAGAATATTTGATTTACACAATGTCATGGAGTTCTCAGTTGAATATGGAAAATCAAAGAGCCACTGTTTTCAGTCGAAGGTGAGAAAGCAATAAGTACCGCAAGGCATTCGATCGATCATAAAAGAATCGTTAGGAAGTACACTATGATATGAAATGAATCTATGTACCTTTGCCTCAACATACAACTGTGTTGAGACCGATTTTATCGTGATAAACAAGACGGATTTAGGGCAAATTATCAAATAATCAATTAAATCCGTGTATGAAGTAAGTGACCAAATAAGCGCAAGCTTCAGTTTTGTGAAAGTATTCCCCACAAGGTGTCGTAATCAACAAATGATTTAGTGAAATCGTAGACCAGACAAGTCTACCACGACTCGAAACGAAAGAATCTTTGCAAAATACCTCAATACATCATATGACGTCTTAAACTGAATATACGAAATGGATAAGTTCAAGCAATTGAACTTGGTTTTAGCGTAGCCCGGCAATAAACGTATGTATCAATAAGGGAATCTCGGCATGGTTGCAAAGATAAACCATGAATGCAACTTGATATGAAGAAATTTTCAAGAGGGTGTGTTGGCTTGATAGCAAAAGAGCCAACAGTCACAATAATGTAGGTCATTCGATTTCACAAATCGGCAATTAAATTTAGCGTCCTAATATTTGAACTCAAATGAAGCATTTGAAACGAAGTGAAGTTGCACGCGTAGCAAATGGTGCATGCGCGACAAATAAGTTTCCAAGAAAAGGAATAATGAGTATCTGCTAAAATGAAGAAATGACCAGATATCGAAGCAAATATGTGTTCGCTCTTTGCGAAGAAAATTAACGTGATGCAACTACCATTAAGGGGAGTAGAGATACAAGCGTCTACTCGTTAGAAGTAAAAGAAATTTAAGTACTTTCGGTTTGGTCAACGGAACTGGCATATATGTCAGGTTAATGGTGTCTGCTTGAGTTAACGGATGTGGTTTCTAAGTAAAGACCTTTGTGAATTTAGACCTGGTTCCCAATGGTCCTAAGTACAGGTTTCCTAGATTCTCAGAGTTTCGTATTCGGTGTAGTTAGTCAAATAAGTAGTTCGCCAATCCTTAGCAAGAGTCGCTGACTCTTGTTGGCTAGCTCGTCCGACTTCTAGTAGTTTGATGTTCATTTTGGAGTCATCGTCCTTTCACTTGACAAGCAGAACTGGGGTTACCCAAAACGGAAATTTTGGTCTGTTATCTTCCTTCTCTACCCACTACTGAAACTACACTGCCAATCCTTGCATTTCCGAAGGTGTAAGTCGCTAAGGTGCATTGACTGCAGGTGCGACGCCTGGAATCAAACTGATGCGAAATTCGACTAGTTGATGAGGAGATGATTCTGGTAAGTCTGCGGGGAAGACTTCAGGATATTTCCTCATCACAGGGGTATCTTCGAGTTTTGGTTCTTCGGCTCCTCTGTCCCCGATATGAGCCAAGAAAACAACACATTCTTTATGCAACATCCTTCGTGCCTTCAAGCAATTAGTAATTTGCAGAGGCGTATCCCGCTTCATGAGTCAAGATTGTTTCTTCGTTCGCCATCGCGGTGTGGATATCAATCTCCTATTGATCATTTGTCAACCAATCCATCCAACTACCTTGTTGAAGTCTCTCAATTCACTGGCAGTAGATCAAGCGTGAACTCACACTCTCCGGGTCCTATCTTGCCATGTCCCATTTACTTCGTTGGCTTCTACTAGCTTCCCATTAGCTAGTTTTATCGAGTGCGGGTTCTTTAACTGACTTACTACTAAACCAAGTATTCTCTCAAACCCTAGAGATGCGAAGCTAAAATTTGCAACAGTATCTAGCAGCGTAAATGCATAGCGTTAAGTAATATGGGACGTACCGATATCCATGCTTGAATTCCTGGCGTGCTCCCCTAGCTCTGCTACTGAGCTTTTATCCTTGTGCCTGGTTCTTCTTAGGGCAGTATTTTCTGAAGTGCTTCTTGCTCCCACAGTTAAGACAACCTTCAGCACATTTTTGTTTGTCACTCGTCCTGCCTTCGCCGTTGTCGTTGTTTCCTCCGTGATTCTCGCTATCATCTTGACCTTTATTTCCACTTTCAATACCTTGTCTACAAGTCTCCTTGGGATGCCCCCTCTTACCACAGTTATCACATTTTCCATATTTACATTGTCCGACATGATAACGTAGACAATTGTCGCACTTAGGTAGGATACCCATGTAGTCTTTTCCCTTTTTGGCCTTCTTCTTGTTACTCGCCCGAGTAATCATTTTGAAATTTGCGAGCTTTCTCTTGTTATCTCCAGATGACTCTACAGGAGTCTCCTCTTTCTCTTCCATACTGGAAAATTTTCTTTGTTTAATTACTTCTTCAGTGAGTGCCACGCTTATGCTGATAGCCTCGGTGATCGTTGAAGGTTTAGATGTTGTTACCATGCTTAGAATCTGAGGTGCCAATCCCCCGATGAAACGTTCGATCTTCCTAGATTCTGGTTCCACCAAACGCGATGCAACTTGTGATAATTCGCCAAATCTCTGCACATATTCAGCTATCTTTGGACCTTCCATTTTCAGGTTCCACAATTCAGTCTCCAACTTCTGGACTTCCGCCCTAGAGCAATATCTATTGCGCAATAGTTCCTTCAGTTCGTCCCACGTCAAAGCATACACAGTAGTCTCGCCCATTGCCTGAACCTGAAAGTTCCACCATGATAGAGCCCCATCTATTAATAGCCCAGCTACATACGTGACCTGATGTTCTGGGGCACATTTGCTCAACCGTAAGGCAAAATCTGTCTTCTCAACCCAGCGCATGAAGGCTAAGGCACCCCAGTGCCATCGAATCGTCAAGGTTTGTGGTTCAAGAACTGCTCGTAGGTGCAGCCGTTGGGTGGGTTATTTCCTCAGGTACCTCCTCCGTGTTCAGAGTGAAGGGCCTCAAGTTGTGCGATGGCTTACGAGATGCGCCCTTGCAGTTCTGACTCTGCTGCTGTCAGCAGAGGGTTGTTGGTATTGACGTTCCCTGGTATCGACTGTCACACCCCAAAATCCACACGCGGAGTACCACCGCTTGGAGGCGTGACATGACCAGGATCAAGCCACCAATCATATTGAACATATAAATAAATTGTAAAAGTTTCCATCAATACGAAAGGTGTTTATCAAAACCAACAAAAGTAAATATAGCGGAAGCATTAATGTAGAAACCCAACATAGGTGTTAATGTATGAAATAAACATAAGTGTTTAATAAGTAATCACGATCCATTTGCCCACAACGACCTGCTCCTCCTTGTGCAAGCTCCATTAGTACCTAAGGTCCTGCAAGGCATGCAGCAGAGAGTCAACAACTAGTTGAGCGAGTTCACAGTAAGTAATTGCGTAATAGTAAGTTTATGAGTATCAGGTGGCTCTACTGGGCCGTTATAGGTTTCTATTGGTGGGGGCTTCCCATGTTATTTATCCACTAGACTATGCGTTACCATAGGTGTTCTACATATCACGAGAACAGTAATACGTACAAATTTACGTAGGATTTACGTAAGTATCCTTCACAACCGAGGATAGGGGTACGCGGGGGTTTACGTAGGTTTTACGTAAGTGCCTGACACAACCGAGGCAGTAGTGAGTATCCGTTCACGTAGGTTTTACGTGAGTGTCCTTCGCAACCTGAGGACAGTGAGTAACTTAGGTATACGTAGGTTTTACGTATGTATCCTGCACAACCGAGGACGATGGTATGGTAGTCTAGTAATGGTACCCGTATGAATCTATGCAACCTTATCCTTTTCATCCCATTCCCAACACCCCGGGAATCCCATGCCTTGGTAAGAGTGTGAACTCACCTTGGGTTTGCTTGGCAGATACACAAAGTTCGGTTAAGCTATATAGTGATCAACCACGTCCTAGCTTGGTTATCATACAAGTCAGGTTCGTATTCGAATATAGCACATAGGTTCTACACATATTGTGGCAAATGTAATCATGGCATGCACAAGTATTCATAGCAGTCCAATAGCAGACACGTAAACAAGTTCAAGAATCCGGCCCAATCAATTGGGCTCGTGACAGTGCAAGTCCAAACAGTGTGCATGTGTAGCTGGTCTCGAGTCGAGACTAGGGATCTCGAGTCGCAACAAAAGGAGGTCTCGACTTGTGCCTAAATCACTCGAGGCTAGGTGGTCACAAGTCAGGTCTTGAGTCGCAACGGGACTCGCAAATGCAGGTCTCGGGTTGTCATGATCAGGTCGAGATCACACGGTCTCGAGTCGCAACCGGACCCGCAACCGTGGTCTCGGTTTGTGCTGTTGTGTGTCGATAATGTGGTCTCGAGTCGAGACTGAGGGTTCTCGACTCGCAACCGTGTCGAGACTAGCAAATTGTAACCACTTCCTGATTTCATGTAGATAGGTTACACTTATTCAGGTTTCCAAAATTACAATCAATCAATTAACAGAACAGTTTCTAAACCCAAAACCATTATCGATCAAACAGGCACATCTAGCATTTAATTCACATGAACCCTAATCGAGACATAATCATGAACAAAGATCAAACATTCAAGAACCTCAATCGCATTAACAATAATTCCTATTACTAGCATACACACTAGCTATAACAACATAATTAATCATTCGGATATAGTCCATAATGGCCGATTAATCAAACACTTGTTTTGGTGAACAATGATCAATCCCTAGACTATTGGTTCAATCGTTTTTCATCATGAAATCACACACACACACCTCCAATTCACACATTCGGTTACTATAAAAATCCAAACAATCATATTGCAAGACATCCGATCAAAGATATAATCATGCAATCATGTATAATCAAAGTATCATCTATCAATGCAAACAACATCACACTAACCAGATTAGGGGATTGGAACCAGTAGGGTCTCGGGTGAAAAAGGGGATTTCCGCCGGCTTCAAGACTTCGAGAGAGAGGGAGAGAGGTGTTAGGGTTGATATGTGTTCTTGGTTGCGAAAAGTGGGAAGTAGAAACCCTAAAGATGGGTGTAACCGTAAACATATAACCGGCCAAGAGGGAGTGGGCCGAGCCCAAGCATAGTGAGCCGAAACCCTCAATGGGCCGTCCTTGAGGTCTCGAGTCGTGTAGGGCCGATTGAATTAGTGAAGTCAAGTGGGTTCGGTTTCTTTGCAACACATACATTCACATATTTTCTTATTTAATCAATAACGAAAATTCACGTAAACACATAATGTTCATACAGTTACACGTAATCTAAGAGACAGTTAACTACGAGTTGTCACATTATCCCCAACTTAAAAGAAATTTCGTCCCGAAATTTGGCATGCGTTTATTGAGGAAGCTAGGTAAGTTGTATCGTTCACTGGTTTTCCTGGGGTGTCACATCCTCCCCCCGTTGATCTGGAATTTCGTCCCGAAATTCCGCAGTAGTAGCTTCAGCCTCAGTAGTGGTTGCATTGGTTCCGAATAACTGGGGGTACTTTTCTGTCATCCTGTCTTCGCGTTCCCAGGTGTACTCTGGGCCACGTTTGGAGTTCCAACGAATTCAGACAAGAGGGATTCTCTTGTTCTTGAGGACCTTAACATCCCGGTCCGTGATTTCAACTGGTTCCTCAACGAACTGCAACCGCTCGTCGATAGTGAGTTCCTTAAAAGGAACTATGAGGGTCTCATCTGACAGGCACTTCTTCAGATTCGACACGTGAAAGACATTGTGAACTGAACCGAGTTCAGCTGGTAAGTTCAGTCTATAGGCTACTTGGCCTATTCTTTCTATGATCTCGAATGGTCCGACGTACTGCGGATTTAGTTTGCCCCGTTTGCCAAAACGGACCACACCCTTCCAGGGTGAGACTTTGAGTAAAACCCGGTCCCCGACCTGAAATTCCAATGGCTTTCTACGCTTATCCGCGTAGGCTTTCTGACGGTCGCGTGCTACCGCCATGCGTTGTCGTATCTGTGCAATCTTTTCTGTGGCGTCCACTACAATCTCTGGACCCGTAATCTGACTATCCCCCAGCTCTGCCCAACAGAGAGTTAACCGGCATTTACATTCGTACAATGCCTCGAATGCAGCGGCTTGTATGCTGGTGTGATAACTGTTATTATATGAGAACTCCACCAAAGGGAGGTGCTTTTCCCAGCCGTTGCCGAAATCAATAACGCATGCCCGAAGCATGTCTTCAAGAGTTTGGATCGTTCGCTCAGACTGCCCATCCGTCTGAGGATGATATGCAGTGCTCACGTCTAACCGTGAGCCGAAAGATTTGTGCATCGCTTGCCATAGTTCTGATGTGAATCGTGCATCCCGATCCGAAATGATGGAGGTGGGCACTCCGTGCCTCGAAACAACTTCTTTAAGATAGATGTCTGCGAGAGTGGAGAACTTATCCGTTTCCTTTATAGCTAGGAAGTGTGCAGACTTGGTGAGTCGATCCACGATCACCCAAATGGTATCATTCCCACGCTGAGATCTGGGTAGGCCTGTAACAAAATCCATGGAAATTTCTTCCCATTTCCATTGCGGTATCGTGGGTTGCTGAAGTAGGCCCGCTGGTTTCTGGTATTCAACCTTGACTCTCGCACAGGTCAAGCACTTGCCAACGTAAGTAGCGATGTGGGCCTTCATGCTAGGCCACCAATAAGTAGTTCTGATGTCGTGGTACATTTTGTCCGACCCTGGATGTACCGAGTAGCGAGACTTGTGAGCTTCATCCATTACCAGCTCGCGTAGACCGCCATAAAGTGGGACCCAAATACGCCCCGTTACATAGTAGGCACCATCTGCCTACTGTTCTAGTCATTGCCTTGAGCCGCGTAGGGCTTCAGCCCTGACGTTTTCTGGTTTCAATGCTTCTGCCTGAGCATCTCGTATTTGTGTAGGAAGACTAGACTGAATCGTAAGCTGTAGCGCTCGCACGCGCCGTGGTAGAGTGTCTTTCCGACTGAGGGCATCAGCCACAACATTGGCTTTGCCTGGATGGTACTTGATGGCGCATTCGTAATCGTTCAGTAGTTCAACCCATCGACGTTGACGAATGTTCAATTCCTTCTGCTTGAAGATATGCTCGAGACTCCTATGATCGGTGTAAATTGTGCACTTGGTACCGTACAGGTAGTGTCGCCATATCTTGAGTGCGAAAACAATAGCTCCCAGCTCTAAATCGTGCGTCGTGTAATTTCGTTCATGTATCTTAAGTTGGCGCGAAGCGTAAGCAATGACCTTGTCGCGCTGCATTAACACACATCCAAGACCCTGGATGGATGCATCACAATAGACCACAAAATCGTCCGTGCCCTCTGGCAATGAGAGGATGGGTGCACTGCAAAGTCTATCCTTTAGGTGCTGGAAAGCAGTTTCCTGTGTGTTGCCCCAACGGTAGGTGACACCCTTCTGTGTCAGTAGTGTAAGCGGCTGAGTGACTTTCGAGAAATCCTTGATAAACCGTCTGTAGTACCCCGCCAAACCCAAAAATTGGCATATTTCCGTTGGTGTACTTGGTGCAGACCAGTTCCTGATCGAATCTACTTTGGATGGATCGACATGAATCCCATCCCTGTTCACTACATGACCTAAGAAGTGGACTTCACGAAGCCAGAAGTCGCATTTTGAAAACTTGGCGTACAATTGCTCCTTTCGAAGAAGTTCCAAGATAAGTCGTAAGTGCTGCTCGTGTTCCTCCTGACTCTTGGAGTAGATCAGGATGTCGTCGATGAAAACAATGACGAACTTGTCTAGATAGGGTTTTGCACACCCTGTTCATAAGATCCATGAAAACTACAGGCGCGTTCGTTAACCCAAACGGCATGACAAGAAACTCGTAGTGACCGTAGCGAGTTCTGAATGCGGTTTTGGAGACGTCCTCATCCCGGACTCTCAGCTGATGATACCCTGACCTTAAGTCTATCTTGGAGTAGTAACACGACCCTTGCAACTGGTCGAATAAGTCATCTATGCGTGGAAGAGGATAACGGTTCTTCACCGTTACCTTGTTCAGTTCACGGTAGTCGATGCACATTCTGAACGTACCGTCTTTCTTTTTCACGAAAAGTACTGGAGCTCCCCAAGGCGATGAGCTCGGACGAATAAAGCCCTTTTCCAAGAGCTCTTGTAGCTGCTTCGACAGTTCTTCCAGTTCTGATGGAGCTAGACGATATGGTGCGCGAGCTATGGGTGCTGCTCCTAGAGCGAGCTCGATTTGAAATTCGACCTGACGATGAGGCGGTAATCCAGGTAAGTCTTCAGGAAACACCTGAGGGTAGTCGCGTACAACTGGAATGTCTTCCAATTTCTTTTCCTTCGTTGATGCATCTGAAACGAGTGCCAAGATTGCGGTGTGACCCTTCCGCAAACACTTCTGAGCCTTCAAGAAAGAGATGATGCCAACCACAGCACCACTCTTGTCGCCTTGAACTTCGAGAGGTTCTTGACCAGTACGGGGAATGCGAATAATCTTCTCACTGCATAAGATCTCTGCCTGATCTTGGGATAACCAATCCATCCCTATAACGATATCAAAACTTCCCAAGACTATGGGAATAAGGTCGATCGAGAAAGCTTGACCGGCTAAGACAATACTACAACCCCTGACTATTTCCGTGGCTTCTAAACTCTTACCATTAGCTAGTTCTACGGCGTGTTTGGTGTTTAGAGGTTTGATGTACGTTTTAACAATTTACTCATTTTCAAAGACATGTAACTTGTATTCGCACCCGAATCAAACAAAGCAGTAACATAAATGTTGTCGAGAAGAAACTTACCCATAACGACGTTGGGATAATTCCTGGCATCACCCTGCCCCAACACAAACGCACGACCCCTTGCCTCGTTGCCGTTGTTGTTTCCCCCGTTGTTGTTGTTGCCATTGCCCTGATTGTTGTTATTGTTGTTGTTGTTGTTCCTGTTCAGCTGAGGACAGTGCCTTTTGAAGTGACCTTCAGCACCGCAATGAAAACATCCCTTATTGCCCTGATGCTGATTCTGCTGTGCTTGGGGTTGCTGCTGATTCTGGTTCGCAGGTCGAGGGCTTCTACAATCCTTGGCCTCATGACCCATCTTGAGGCATCTTTGACAGCGACCCTTGTTACACTGGCCACTGTGGTGTCTGCCGCAATTGTTGCACTTTGGGAGGTTCCATCGATATCCGCCCTGCCTGTGACTACCTGAAGAGTGCTGGCTGGGACTCTGATAACTGTCAGTCTTTCGCTGCTGGGCCTGAGACTGAACTGAAGCTGATCCCTTGCTGGAATCCCCATCCCATTTTCTCTTACTGTCACTAGGAGTAGCAGGAGTAGCTGAAGTAGTAACGGTAGCAGTAGCGCTGATACGTTTAGGCAGTCTGTTCTGATCCACAGCCTGATCAGTGATGCGATGAGCGAGGCGTTGAATAGCCTGGATGTTATCAAGATTAGCCGAAGTAACATGGCTCTGGATCTCTGGCGCCAACCCTTTGAGATACAACTCAATGCGCTTAACTGGAGGGTCCACCATAGTTGGACACAGCACGGCCAGTTCGTTTGACCTTTTGGTGTAAGCTTCAATTTCCGATCCAGTCATCTTCAGATGGTACAACTCATCTTCCAACTTGTGGATGTCTTCCCGAGTGCAGTACTCTATCTTGATCAGTTCCTTGAAATCATTCCAGGGTGTGGCGTTAGCAGCTGCCAACCCTAATATCTGAACTTGGGCGTTCCACCAAGTTAGTGCTTTTCCTTCTAACGTGCCAGTGGCGTATGTCACCCTGCGAGCCTCAGGGCATTCACACATCTCGAACACAGACTCGAGCTTTTCAAACCAGTGGAGGAGTCCAACCGCTCCTTCAGTGCCACTAATGGTACTTGGACGACAGTCCATGAAGTTCTTGAAGGTACACACAGGTTGTTGAACGTGTTGACCTAATGTGTAAGAGTAGAATGAGGTTAAACATACGAGTTAGTTAGGAACGTAGGATCTAAAGATCCTAGGATGAGTTACGACTGCAGGGTATACCTCCTGCGTTTGCAGCTGCAAGTGCCGCAGTAACTTGTTCTTGGATGAGAGCCGCCAACTAGGCTTGAGTCATGTTCACACGTCCGGACATGATCTTCATAGTAAAGGTAGTGTAAGTAAGAATAGTTCGCGAGTAGGGCGATGACAGAAAAGTGTAAGCACGTAGGTATTCTCAGGCAATAGTGTCATGTGTATCTAAGTGTACTACGAGCAAAGTTTCTATACGTTTCTAGCAAGCAGGTAATAAACATAAACCTTATTACCTAGGATGTCGAGTCTTGCACGTGGAGCGAAGCGTCGTTGTGGATCGTTGAGAGCACTGTTCTGGTTATAGTCTGGTTTTAATAAAACGTTTCCCATATTAAAACCGAGTTCTCTATAACCAATGGCTCTGATACCAATCTAGCACACCCCCAAAATCCACACGCGGAGTACCACCGCTTGGAGGCGTGACATGACCAGGATCAAGCCACCAATCATATTGAACATATAAATAAATTGTAAAAGTTTCCATCAATACGAAAGGTGTTTATCAAAACCAACAAAAGTAAATATAGCGGAAGCATTAATGTAGAAACCCAACATAGGTGTTAATGTATGAAATGACATAAGTGTTTAATAAGTAATCACGATCCATTTGCCCACAACGACCTGCTCCTCCTTGTGCAAGCTCCATTAGTACCTAAGGTCCTGCAAGGCATGCAGCAGAGAGTCAACAACTAGTTGAGCGAGTTCACAGTAAGTAATTGCATAATAGTAAGTTTATGAGTATCAGGTGGCTCTACTGGGCCGTTATAGGTTTCTATTGGTGGGGGCTTCCCATGTTATTTATCCACTAGACTATGCGTTACCATAGGTGTTCTACATATCCCGAGAACAGTAATACGTACAAATTTACGTTGGATTTACGTAAGTATCCTTCACAACCGAGGATAGGGGTACGCGGGGGTTTACGTAGGTTTTACGTAAGTGCCTGACACAACCGAGGCAGTAGTGAGTATCCGTTCACGTAGGTTTTACGTGAGTGTCCTTCGCAACCTGAGGACAGTGAGTAACTTAGGTATACGTAGGTTTTACGTATGTATCCTGCACAACCGAGGACGATGGTATGGTAGTCTAGTAATGGTACCCGTATGAATCTATGCAACCTTATCCTTTTCATTCCATTCCCAACACCCCGGGAATCCCATGCCTTGGTAAGAGTGTGAACTCACCTTGGGTTTGCTCGGCAGATACACAAAGTTCGGTTAAGCTATATTGTGAAAACTCGTACTTTAGACTTATCTTGTAACGTTACATGCTTATGTGTGCTACATTATTTGACTTAATGTTATGTGTTATATGTTACGAATTAAATGCTTGCGTGCATGATACTTGAACCGCACAACACCCACGAATCACACAAGCCCTTTGGGCCGTAAAGCTTGATATCGGACCAGAAGGGGCAGCCCAAGCAAGGGCCGGCCCACTTCTCTTATACGTACAACATACACAACCTTAGGGGGAGGTCGTTTCTCATTTGTTACTAAACACCTACACATGCTAAAACCCTAGACGACTTCCTCTCTCCCTCTCGTTTTGCTTGGAACCCAACGGCACAAGATCACCGTTTTGTTCGGATCATCCTCTCCTACTATTGATCGGTTAGTGTTTAATATTGATGTTGTGTTAAATGATGCTACGTGTTCTTGGATTGTTTGCATCTTGGTTTGGATAGTAAGTTGTAATCGGCTCACACATGTACATCGAGTATGCTTATGATAATTGGGTATACATATCATGAATTCTGTTAATTGGTTGTATGTGTGTATTAGAATAGGTTTATATTAATCGGATGTTATGCCATAGATCTAGATTCATGTATTAAAAACTGATCGGCTATGAAGTTGTTAAGTGTAGTGTTGATCCGATTGATTGTTGATGAGTATGTTGTTCATGAATGTTTTGATTAGGGTTCATGAGAAAACCAGTTGATAATTGCCTGTTTGATCGATTACATGTTAAACTAAAAGTTGGGAACTTGTTGATTGTTAAAAGATAAATTGGAAACCATTTAATTGTTGTAACCAACTTGCTAAAATTACGGGATCTTATGACTGATTCATAAGGTTACCAAACACACCCGGATCGCACAACACAAGACATCTTGGTCGCACAAGATGCCCAGTCGCACAAATGGATCAGTCACACAATCTGATCCGATCACACAAGCCATTGGGCTACGCACTTGTATTCAATTATGATGCACTGTTGGGTCGGATGGCCCAAACTATCAATCGCACAAGTCTGGCCAGTCGTACAAGACCTGTCCAGTCGCACAACGCCGACTGGATCGCACATGTGTTTAACGATTGGGCCTCTAAGCCCAATACGAGTCGCACAAGGCCGGTCTATGTTGTCTGGGCCGGATGGTTATTGGGCTGGACTGATCGCACAAGGTTAACCAAGTCGCACAAGGTTAACTGGGCCGCACTAGTTAATTCTATTTTGTTCATTTGGGCTGAGAGTCTTATGTGAACTTCTTTACTGTTGGGCCGATGACATGGGCTGGGTATTAGAGATGATCGCACAAGATGTTAATGTGTTATTTGGGCCGTAATGTGATAAGCTGATTGCTTGTATGTTGGGCCGGGGGATTGGTTGGGCTTAGACATGGAATCACACAAGATGGTTGGGCTCGCACAAGCTCAATGGCCCAACCGTCCGACTCGCACAAGTTGAGAATGTTATGATACGATTTCTACGTGGTTTGCCATGATCAATACATGTTAGTAACGTGTTAACTTGTATGAAACATACGTGCATTATTTAAGTCAAAACCTGACTCGTATGGTAACCCTGTTAGGACGAGGTTGACCACTTTAGTTCAAGAACCTTTTATTGTGTATCTGCCGAGCAATCCAAGGTGAGTTCACACAGCCAAAGCATGGGATTCCCGGGTTGGGAATTGGGTTGGAATGTTGGATATGGAATGGTTACTCGTACTTACCCAATCACTAGACTATAGACCATCGTCCTCAGGATAGTCAGGACACTTACGTAAAACCTACGTAAACTAGTATCTACCATTGTCTCCCGGGTTGGGAGGACACTTACGTAAATCCTGCGTAACCTAATACCCACTACTGTCTTCCGGGTCGGAAGGACACTTACGTAAATCCTGTGTAAACCCCACGCGTACCACTGTCCTCGGGGAAGGGCACTCACGTAAATCCTGCGTGACCTTGTACGTATTCCTGTTCTCGGATTAAGAAGAACACATGGTTGCAAATAGTCTAGTAAGTACCATAATGGGAAGCCCCCATTGTAAAGGATAAATGTGAGAACCCTCACCGGTAGTATATACTTGCATGGGAAGCCCCCACTAGATGAACTTACGCATTACTGTTATGAACTTACTTTCTGTGAACTCGCTCAACTAGTTGTTGATAATCTGCTGCATGCCTTGCAGGACCTTAGGTACTTTATGGAGCTTGCACAAGGAGGAGCAGGTCGTTGTGGGCATATGGATCGTAATTACTTATGTCATTTCATACATTAATACTTATGATTGGGTTTTTACATTAATGCTTCCGCTATACTTAACTATGTTGGTTTTGATATACACCTTTCGTATTGATGGATAACTTTTACTATATATATTTACATGTTCAATATGATTGGTGGCTTGATCCTGGTCAGTCACGCTCCTAAGCGGTGATACTCCGCAGGTGGATTTTGGGGGTGTGACAGATTGGTATCAGAGCCATTGGTTATAGAGAACTTGGTTTTAATATGGGGAAAACGTTTTTATTAAAACCAGACTATAACCAGAACAGTGCTCTCAACGATCCACAACGACGCTTCGCTCCACGTGCAAGACTCGACATCCTAGGTAATAAGGTTTATGTTTATTGCCTGTTTGCTAGAACTGCTTAGAACTTTGCTCGCATTACGCTTAGATACACATACTTTATTACATGAGAATACCTACGTGCTTACGCTTTTCTGTCATCGCCCTACTCGCGAACCACTCTCACATACGTTACTTTTACTATTGATCGATCATGTCTGGATGAATTAACATGACTCAAGCCCAGCTAGAGGCTCTCGTTCAAGCTCAAGTTGTTGCGGCACTTGCAGCTGCTCAAGCAGGTCAACCAGCGCAGCAGCAAGTTTGCACCTTTAAGAACTTCATGGACTGTCGTCCAAGTACTTTCAGCGGCACAAAGGGGGCAGTGGGACTCCTCCACTGGTTTGAGAAGCTGGAGTCAGTGTTCGAGATGTGTGAATGCCCTGAGGCTCGCAGGGTGAAATACACCACTGGCACGCTAGAAGGAATAGCACTAACTTGGTGGAACGCCCAAGTTCAGATCTTAGGGTTGGCAGCTGCTAACGCCACACCCTGGAACGAATTCAAGGAACTTATCAAGCGTGAGTACTGCACAAGGGATGATATCCACAAGTTGGAGAATGAGTTTTATCACTTGAAGATGACGGGGTCAGAGATAGAAGCTTACACGAAGCGATCGAACGAACTGGCTATTTTGTGTCCTACCATGGTAGACCCTCCGATCAAACGCATCGAGTTGTACCTCAAGGGTCTAGCCTCAGAAATTCAGAGCCATGTTACATCGGCTAACCTTGACAACATTCAGGATATCCAGCGTCTCGCTCATCGCCTCACGGATCAGGCGGTGGAACAGAACAAGTTGCCCAAACGCATCAGTGCTACCACTTCAGCCGCTACTCCCACTACACCCAGTGACAACAAAAGAAAGTGGGATGGGGATTCTAGCAAAGGTTCAGCAACAGTTCAATCTCAAGCTCAGCAGCAAAAGACTGACCCCTACCAGAGTCCTAGTCAGCAATCCTCTGGTGGTCATAGACAGAGAAGGTATCAAGGGTTTCACCCCAAGTGTCACAACTGCAACAGACATCACAGCGGCCAGTGCAACAAGGGTCGTTGTCAAAGATGTCTCAAGATGGGTCACGAGGCCAAAGACTGTAGGAGCCCACGGCCTGCAAATCAGAACCAGCAACCGCAACAACCAGCTCCACAGAACCCACAGCAGCAGCAGCCACAACGTGGAAACCGGGGATGTTTCCAGTGTGGGGCTGAAGGTCATTACAAGCGCGATTGTCCTCAGTTTAACCAGAACCAGAATCGCAACAACAATAACCAGGGCAACGGGAACAACAACAACGGGGGAAACAACAACAATGGCAACGAGGCAAGGGGTCGAGCTTTCGTGTTAGGACGAGGAGATGCAATGAACGATCCCAATGTGGTTATGGGTAAGTTTCTCCTCGACGATATTTATGTTACTGTTTTATTTGATTCGGGTGCGGATACAAGTTATATTTCTGTGAAAGCCAGTAAATTGTTAAAACGTACATCAACACCCCTAAACACCAAACACGTCGTAGAACTAGCTAACGGTAAGAGTTTAGAAGCCACGCAAATAGTCAGGGGTTGTAGTATTGTCTTAGCCGGTCAAGTTTTCTCCATCGACCTTATTCCCATAGTCTTGGGAAGTTTCGATATCGTTATTGGGATGGATTGGTTGTCCCAACAGCAGGCAGAGATCTTATGCAGTGAGAAGATCATTCGTATTCCACGTTCTGGTCAAGAATCTCTCGAAGTTCAAGGTGACAGAGTGGTGCAGTGGTGGGCATCATCTCTTTCTTGAAGGCTCAGAAGTGTCTGCGGAAGGGTCACACCGCAATCTTGGCACTCGTTTCAGATGCATCAGTAAAGGAAAAGAAATTGGAAGACATTCCAGTTGTACGCGACTAACCTCAGGTGTTTCCTGAAGACTTACCTGGCTTACCGCCTCATCGTCAGGTCGAATTTCAAATCGAGCTCGCTCCAGGAGCAGCACCCATAGCTCGCGCACCATATCGTCTAGCTCCATCAGAGTTGGAAGAACTGTCAAAGCAGCTACAAGAGCTCTTAGAAAAGGGCTTCATTCGTCCAAGCTCTTCGCCTTGGGGAGCTCCAGTACTTTTCGTGAAAAAGAAGGACGGTACCTTCAGGATGTGTATAGACTACAGAGAACTGAACAAGGTGACGGTGAAGAACCGTTATCCTCTTCCACGCATAGACGACCTATTCGACCAGTTGCAAGGGTCGTGTTACTATTCCAAGATAGACTTGAGGTCTGGTTATCGACAGCTGAGAGTCCGGGAGGAGGACGTCTCCAAAACCGCATTCAGAACTCGCTACGGTCACTACGAGTTTCTTGTCATGCCGTTCGGGTTAACGAACGCACCTGCCTTATTTATGGATCTTATGAACAGGGTGTGCAAACCCTATCTTGACAAGTTCGTCATAGTATTCATCGACGACATTCTGATTTACTCCAAGAGTCAGGAGGAGCACGAGCAGCATCTACGTCTTATTCTGGAACTCCTACGGAAGGAACAGCTGTACGCTAAGTTTTCGAAATGCGACTTCTGGCTTCGTGAAGTCCACTTTCTAGGCCACATAGTAAACAAGGATGGGATTCATGTCGATCCATCCAAGGTAGACTCGATCAGAAACTGGCCTGCACCACGTACGCCAACGGAAATACGCCAATTCTTGGGTTTGGCGAGTTACTACAGACGATTTCGTAGTATATTGTGATGCATCCATCCAGGGTCTTGGGTGTGTATTAATGCAGCGGGATAAGGTTATTGCTTACGCTTCGCGCCAACTTAAGATTCATGAACGGAACTACACGACGCACGATTTAGAGCTGGGAGCTGTTGTTTTCGCGCTTAAGATATGGCGACACTACCTGTACGGTACCAGGTGCACGATTTACACCGATCACAAGAGTCTCGAGCATATCCTTAAGCAGAAGGATTTGAACATGCGTCAACGAAGATGGGTTGAACTACTTAACGATTACGAATGCGCTATCAAGTACCATCCAGGCAAAGCCAATGTTGTGGCTGACGCCCTCAGTCGGAAAGACACTTTACCTCGGCGCGTGCGGGCGCTACAGCTTACGATTCAGTCTAGTCTTCCAGCACAGATACGAAATGCTCAGGTAGAAGCGTTGAAACCTGAAAATGTCAAAGCTGAAGCCTTACGCGGCTCACGACAACGAATGGGACAGAAGGCAGACGGTGCCTACTATGTAACGGGGCGTATTTGGGTCCCACTTTATGGCGGTCTACGCGGACTTGTGATGGACGAAGCTCACAAGTCTCGTTACTCGGTACATCCAGGGTCGGACAAAATGTACCACGACATCAGAACTACTTATTGGTGGCCTAGCATGAAGGCCCACATCGCTACGTACGTTGGAAAATGCGTGACCTGTGCGAGAGTCAAGGTTGAATATCAGAAACCAGCTGGCCTACTTCAGCAGCCTAAGATACCTCAATGGAAATGGGAAGAAATTTCCATGGATTTCGTTACAGGCCTACCTAGATCCCAGCGTGGGAATGATACCATATGGGTGATCGTGGTTCGACTCACCAAGTCTGCACACTTCCTAGCTATAAAGGAAACGGATAAGTTCTCCACTCTTGCAGACATCTACCTCAAGGAAGTTGTTTCGAGGCACGGGGTGCCCACCTCCATCATTTCGGATCGGGATACACGATTCACGTCAGAACTATGGCAAGCGATGCACAAATCTTTCGGCTCACGATTAGACATGAGCACAGCATATCATCCTCAGACGGATGGGCAGTCTGAGCGAACGATCCAAACTCTTGAAGACATGCTTCGGGCATGCGTCATCGATTTCGGCAACAGCTGGGAAAAACATCTCCCTTTGGTGGAGTTCTCGTACAATAATAGTTATCACACCAGCATACAAGCCGCTCCATTCGAGGCATTGTACGGACGTAAATGCCGGTCACCTCTCTGTTGGGCAGAGGTTGGGGATAGTCAGATTACGGGTCCAGAGATTGTAGTGGACGCCACAGAAAAGATAGCACAGATACGACAACGCATGGCGGCAGCACGCGACCGTCAGAAAGCCTACGCGGACAAGCGTAGAAAGCCATTGGAATTTCAGGTCGGGGACCGGGTTTTACTTAAAGTCTCACCCTGGAAGGGTGTGGTACGTTTTGGCAAACGGGGCAAACTAAATCCGCGGTATGTCGGACCGTTCGAGATCATTGAGAAGATTGGCAAAGTAGCATACAAGCTAAACCTACCAGCTGAACTCGGGGCAGTTCACAATGTCTTTCACGTGTCGAATCTGAAGAAGTGCCTATCAGATGAGACCCTTATCATTCCTTTCAAAGAACTCACTATCGACGAGCGGTTGCAGTTCGTCGAGGAACCAGTTGAAATCACGGACCGGGATGTGAAGGTCCTCAAAAACAAGAGAATCCCTCTTGTTCGAGTACGCTGGAACTCCAAACGTGGCCCAGAGTACACCTGGGAACGCGAAGACAGGATGACAGAAAAGTACCCCCAGTTATTCGAAACCAATGCAACCACTACTGAGGCTGAAGCCACTACTGCGGAATGTCGGGACGAAATTCCAGATCAACGGGGGGAGGATGTGACACCCCAGGAAAAACCAGTGAACGATTGAACTTACCTAGCTGCCTCAGTGAGTGCGTACCAAATTTCGGGACGAAATTTCTTTTTAGTTGGGGATAATGTGACAACTCATACTTTAGACTTATCTTGTAACGTTACATGCTTATGTGTGCTACATTATTTGACTTAATGTTATGTGTTATATGTTACGAATTAAATGCTTGCGTGCATGATACTTGAACCGCACAACACCCACGAATCACACAAGCCCTTTGGGCCGTAAAGCTTGATATCGGACCAGAAGGGGCAGCCCAAGCAAGGGCCGGCCCACTTCTCTTATACGTACAACATACACAACCTTAGGGGGAGGTCGTTTCTCATTTGTTACTAAACACCTACACACGCTAAAACCCTAGACGACTTCCTCTCTCCCTCTCGTTTTGCTTGGAACCCAACGGCACAAGATCACCGTTTTGTTCGGATCATCCTCTCCTACTATTGATCGGTTAGTGTTTAATATTGATGTTGTGTTAAATGATGCTACGTGTTCTTGGATTGTTTGCATCTTGGTTTGGATAGTAAGTTGTAATCGGCTCACACATGTACATCGAGTATGCTTATGATAATTGGGTATACATATCACGAATTCTGTTAATCGGTTGTATGTGTGTATTAGAATAGGTTCATATTAATCGGATGTTATGCCATAGATCTAGATTCATGTATTAAAAACTGATCGGCTATGAAGTTGTTAAGTGTAGTGTTGATCCGATTGATTGCTGATGAGTATGTTGTTCACGAATGTTTTGATTAGGGTTCATGAGAAAACCAGTTGATAATTGCCTGTTTGATCGATTACATGTTAAACTAAAAGTTGGGAACTTGTTGATTGTTAAAAGATAAATTGGAAACCATTTAATTGTTGTAACCAACTTGCTAAAATTACGGGATCTTATGACTGATTCATAAGGTTACCAAACACACCCGGATCGCACAACACAAGACATCTTGGTCGCACAAGATGCCCAGTCGCACAAATGGATCAGTCACACAATCTGATCCGATCGCACAAGCCATTGGGCTACGCACTTACATTCAATTATGATGCACTATTGGGTCGGATGGCCCAAACTATCAATCGTACAAGTCTGGCCAGTCGTACAAGACCTGTCCAGTCGCACAACGCCGACTGGATCGCACATGTGTTTAACGATTGGGACTCTAAGCCCAATACGAGTCGCACAAGGCCGGTCTATGTTTTCTGGGCCGGATGGTTATTGGGCTGGACTGATCGCACAAGGTTAACCAAGTCGCACAAGGTTAACTGGGCCGCACTAGTTAATTCTATTTTGTTCGTTTGGGCTGAGAGTCTTATGTGAACTTCTTTACTGTTGGGTCGATGACATGGGCTGGGTATTAGAGATGATCGCACAAGATGTTAATGTGTTATTTGGGCCGTAATGTGATAAGCTGATTGCTTGTATGTTGGGCCGGGGGATTGGTTGGGCTTAGACATGGAATCGCACAAGATGGTTGGGCTCGCACAAGCTCAATGGCCCAACCGTCCGACTCGCACAAGTTGAGAATGTTATGATACGATTTCTACGTGGTTTGCCATGATCAATACATGTTAGTAACGTGTTAACTTGTATGAAACATACGTGCATTATTTAAGTCAAAACCTGACTCGTATGGTAACCCTGTTAGGACGAGGTTGACCACTTTAGTTCAAGAACCTTTTATTGTGTATCTGCCGAGCAATCCAAGGTGAGTTCACACAGCCAAGGCATGGGATTCCCGGGTTGGGAATTGGGTTGGAATGTTGGATATGGAATGGTTACTCGTACTTACGCAATCACTAGACTATAGACCATCGTCCTCAGGATAGTCAGGACACTTACGTAAAACCTACGTAAACTAGTATCTACCATTGTCTCCCGGGTCGGGAGGACACTTACGTAAATCCTGCGTAACCTAATACCCACTACTGTCTTCCGGGTCTGAAGGACACTTACGTAAATCCTGCGTAAACCCCACGCGTACCACTGTCCTCGGGGAAGGGCACTCACGTAAATCCTGCGTGACCTTGTACGTATTCCTGTTCTCGGATTAAGAAGAACACATCGTTGCAAATAGTCTAGTAAGTACCATAATGGGAAGCCCCCATTGTAAAGGATAAATGTGAGAATCCCTCACCAGTAGTATATACTTGCATGGGAAGCCCCCACTAGATGAACTTACGCATTACTGTTATGAACTTACTTTCTGTGAACTCGCTCAACTAGTTGTTGATTATCTGCTGCATGCCTTGCAGGACCTTAGGTACTTTATGGAGCTTGCACAAGGAGGAGCAGGTCGTTGTGGGCATATGGATCGTGATTACTTATGTCATTTCATACATTAATACTTATGATTGGGTTTTTACATTAATGCTTCCGCTATACTTAACTATGTTGGTTTTGATATACACCTTTCGTATTGATGGATAACTTTTACTATATATATTTACATGTTCAATATGATTGGTGGCTTGATCCTGGTCAGTCACGCTCCCAAGCGGTGATACTCCGCAGGTGGATTTTGGGGGTGTGACATATATAGTGATCAACCACGTCCTAGCATGGTTATCATACAAGTTAGGTTCGTATTCGAATATAGCACATAGGTTCTACACGTATTGTGGCAAATGTAATCATGGCATGCACAAGTATTCATAGCAGTCCAATAGCAGACACGTAAACAAGTTCAAGTATCTGGCCCAATCAATTGGGCTCGTGACAGTGCAAGTCCAAACAATGTGCATGTGTAGCTAGCTGGTCTCGAGTCGAGACTAGGGATCTCGAGTCGCAACAAAAGGAGGTCTCGACTTGTGCCTAAATCACTCGAGGCTAGGTGGTCACGAGTCAGGTCTCGAGTCGCAACGGGACTCGCAAATGCAGGCCTCGGGTTGTCATGATCAGGTCGAGATCACACGGTCTCGAGTCGCAACCGGACCCGCAACCGTGGTCTCGGTTTGTGCTGTTGTGTGTCGATAATGTGGTCTCGAGTCGAGACTGAGGGTTCTCGACTCGCAACCGTGTCGAGACTAGCAAATTGTAACCACTTCCTGATTTCATGTAGATAGGTTACACTTATTCAGGTTTCCAAAATTACAATCAATCAATTAACAGAACAGTTTCTAAACCCAAAACCATTATCGATCAAACAGGCACATCTAGCATTCAATTCACATGAACCCTAATCGAAACATAATCATGAACAAAGATCAAACATTCAAGAACCTCAATCGCATTAACAATAATTCCTATTACTAGCATACACACTAGCTATAACAACGTAATTAATCATTCGGATATAGTCCATAATGGCCGATTAATCAAACACTTGTTTTGGTGAACAATGATCAATCCCTAGACTATTGGTTCAATCGTTTTTCATCATGAAATCACACACACACACACCTCCGATTCACACATTCGGTTACTATAAAAATCCAAACAATCATATTGCAAGACATCCGATCAAACATATAATCATGCAATCATGTATTATCAAAGTATCATCTATCAATGCAAACAACATCACACTAACCGGATTAGGGGAATGGAACCAGTATGGTCTCGGGTGAAAAAGGGGATTTCCGCCGGCTTCAAGACTTCGAGAGAGAGGGAGAGAGGTGTTAGGGTTGATGTGTGTTCTTGGTTGCGAAAAGTGGGAAGTAGAAACCCAAAAGATGGGTGTAACCATAAACATATAACCGGCCAAGAGGGAGTGGGCCGAGCCCAAGCATAGTGAGCCGAAACCCTCAATGGGCCGTCCTTCAGGGAGTGCATACAGTTGTTTAGAGATCATGTGCACATACACATAATAGGTTACCAACCAATCAAGCAATAGTATAATCATAGTATAACCAAGAAACTTGGTAATTATATTTATAGCAAGCAAGCACGTAGCATTATAATTATAGCACACACATATAGGTCAGTAACGCGCTTAACGAAGACACAGCGACTGAGCTTTCTGTTGGTGCATCCGTCTGTCGCCTACGTCTTGTATCGAGTCTAGCATAGAATAGGCTAGAACAGGGCGCAGAATCCAAGAAACTGTATTTGAAGGTGATTCCGCTCCAAATGACATCTTGTCATTTGGAGCGAAACCCCTTAACATGTTGATTCCGCCCGAAATGTTATATTCTGATTTCGCTCGAAGTTCATCTTTGTGATTCCGCTCGTAATGATCTTGTGTGTTCGAGCGGAATTAGAACATCTATATATAGGGTGTCATTAGGAGCGAAATCACATAGTTCTTAGGTGTGTTGTCTTCCGGTGAGCCACGAAGTGCTGCCGAAGTGTTGTCAGGCCTGTAAAACGTTTGCAGATCAATAAAAACAACAGTTAAAAGTGAATAAGACAGAGATTGCACCAAAACATTAGTTTCCGCCTCTTGTTTTGACAAAGAACTCTTCTGATCGACTCATTCGGGTCGGAACACGATTCTACAAGCGGAATTAACCTATCTTTTCAAGCGAAATCAACGTCTCGAGCGGAATCAAACTCAAACTTTGGAGCGGAAACACTGTTCTGAGCAGAATCAACTAAAAACTTTGGGGCGGAATCTGAGTTTGGAGTGGAATCAGCTGAAATCTCTGGAGCGGAATCAAGTTCTGAGCGGAATTAAAAGCTGATTTCGAGCGAAATCAAAACCAAAGTGTTGCTGACGTCATCATTTGCACGATCATTTTAGAGCGGAACTCCACAAATTTTAAGTTTTACTTTGATTTTAATTCTGAAACTTTCAAGGGTTTATCAAATGATGATTACGCGTGTTCTGTGAAAATTTTAGCCTGTTTTACCGTGAAAATTTTTCAAATGTGAAGAAGAAGGTGTAGAAAAACAGAATGCACAGCTGAAATGGCAAGAACTCTTCCTCCTGAGCTCTGATACCACTTGTAGGATCGTGTTCCGACCCGAATGAGTCGATCAGAAGAGTTCTTTGTCAAAACAAGAGGCGGAAACTAATGTTTTGGTGCAATCTCAGCCGTATTCACTTTTAACTGTTGTTTTTATTGATCTGCAAATGTTTTACAGGCCTGACAACACTTCAGCAGCACTTCGTGGCTCACCGGAAGACAACACACACCTAAGAACTATGTGATTTCGCTCCTAATGACACCCTATATATAGATGTTCTAATTCCGCTCGAACACACAAGATCATTACGAGCGGAATCACAAAGATGAACTTTGAGCGAAATCAGAATATAACATTTCGGGCGGAATCAACATGTTAAGGGGTTTCGCTCCAAATGACAAGATGTCATTTGGAGCGGAATCACCTTCAAATACAGTTTCTTGGATTCTGTGCCCTGTTCTAGCCTATTCTACGCTAGACCTTGATTCCGCTCCAGAGATTTCAGCTGATTCCGCTCCAAAATCAGATTCCGCTCTAAAGTTTGAGGTTAATTCCGCTCCAAAATCTGTTTACGCTCCAAATTCAAATTCCGCTCCAAAGATTTTAGTTGATTCCGCTCAGAACAGTGATTTCGCTCCAAAAGTTCAAGTGATTTCGCTTCAAAAATAGTTGGTAATTCCGCTCCAAAGTTTGTTCTTAATTCCGCTCCAGCAGGTCATCAAAAGAGATTCTGCTCGAATGGCACTTGGTGATTCCGCTCCAGAGTCTAATTTCGCTCGAACTTGGAAATTTTGTGAACTTTTGAAAATTGAAACATGGACAACGAATTCTACAATGCCTTTGCTAGTCCAATTACAATCACTAAGAGTACATTGCTTGAGAATGAAACGGGGACATCACAGAAACCACCTAAGCTTATGGACATTGATGATTATAACAGTTGGTCCGAACGCTTTGGTAACTGGGTTGAGGCATATCATTTGGATGCATGGGACCACACTGAAGAACCATATGTAAGGCCACACTGAAGAACCATATGTAAGGCCCACAAAAAATGGTAGTCAGACAACAATCAGAGAAATGAGTGCTGATGAGAAAAAGAAGTATAGAGATGAAAAATTGATGGTGAGTTTGCTTCAGCAAGTAATTAAAGAGGACATTTTGATATTGCTTCACATGATGGAAGTGCTTATTCGATCTGGACTGAATTGGAAGCAAAATTTGTAGGAAGTGATGATATGCTTAAAAACAAGATGTCTCTCATGAATAAAGAATTTGATCTTTTTCGGGGTTTAAAATCTGAAAACACCAACCAAATTATTGAGAGATATTGTAACTTGGTGAGAAATATGTCAAAACTTGGTATTAAAAAGGATACTGATGAATTGATTGAAAAAATTGCTGATGCGCTACCACATGACATCTAGGGAACTTTTCTGATGATGCTAAGAAACAACAGAAAAGAATATAAAAAGCTAACACTGGGAGAGTTCATCAAACATCTGGAAGCTCAAGAGATGGAGCAGCGAAAGATCGTTAGGATGAAGAACTACGATGGAGAACAAGACATCAGTCTGTATTTCAAGAGTGGTGTTAGTGAAAAGACAAATCTGTCTCCAAAGGTTGAAACAACTTATAATGCTAAAGGTTCTTCTGAAAAACAATCTCAGGGATCAAGCAGCACAACAGGATTCTCTTCATTTCCAACATATGATCCACTGTACACTACAACAAAGAGTGGCAAAGTTCTTCAATGTAACATTGCCTTAAAGCTTGAGAATGATCAGAATTATACTAAGGAAGTTGCTAAAAGCCACATGTCTTTATTGGTGACCGTGCTTTAATCCTATGGAGGATTAGTTGCAGGAAGGATCGGACATCCAATGCTCATAAAAGAGGATGACGATCAAATTGATGCCGAGGAAATGGAATTGATGGACACTAAATGGTGCATGGCTAGTGTGTTGAGACGGGCTGAAAAGTTCAAACAAATTACAGGCAGAGATGATTTTCGCGAGGCACATGTTTCAACTTTAGGTTTTGATAAGTCTAAAGTTACTTGTTTTCGTTGCAGGGAAAAGGGGCATTTCAAGAGGGAATGCACAAATCAAGAAGCGAGTGGAGCTCAAAACCCTTTCGGAAACAACGACTACCACAAAAAGGCGATTTATCATCAAGTCACACCACAACCGTATCAACAACAACAACAAGCACCGCATCAGGCACAAACTGCACATGGGAGAAGTGTGATTGAAGATTCAAAAAGAGCATGTCTAGTCAATCAAGGAAAGGATGGTAATTTTAGTTGGGATAAGTATATTCCAATGGAAAGCAAAGTGTGTTTGGCAGATCAAGAAGATGAAAAGTTGGCTGAAGGTTTCAGTTGGGACAATTTTTGCCCAGACAAAGAATTCATGGCCAAAGAAATGTCAAATGTTAAAGCTTTTATTGCTAATGCTTATGATCTGAAATGAGCAGAAAAATGCAGAAAAGTCAGAGAAGCTGAGGAAGAGAAATGGAGAAAAATTGAAGAAGAAGAAGAAGAAGAAGAAGAAAGATTAAAAGTTGAAGCTGAAGCTGAGAAAAAGAGAAGAGCTGAGATGTTTCAATTGAGTAGAACAGTCAAAGAAGTTCCGGAATTTGAAATGAAAGTTGATACTGAAGCAGTCAAAGTTCCTGAAAAATGCTTAAATTGTGATTCTTTGATCAAGCAAAACAATGAACTGTTACACAACATTAAAAGGTTGAAAGAATCATATGATACTTTGAATAGAGAGATCAACAAGTACACTGAGTCAAACAGTGAACAAGCTGTAGCATTGAACACACTCAAAGGAGCTTACATGAGACAGCTTGATGATGTCAATTTCTACACAAAGAAGTGTGCTGAGTTAGAATTGAAATTGGCAACACATAGAATTGAAACTGAATGTGTCAACAATTTATTAAAAAGTTACTCATGTTCTACTTATGTTGTTGACAGGATTTATCCGATTGTGGAGAAATTGAAGACGTTTGAAGAAGAAAAGACTTCAGAAGAAAAGGAATCCGTGACAAGAGACGAAGAAGAAGTGAAAATTTCTGGTAAGAAACCAAGTGTGGTCTACAATAGATGTCCGCCCCCGGTCGAAAACGGATATTTGCCTCGAAATCCAAATTTCGAAAGAGTCAAAAAGGCAATTAACTTACAATGGGAGTCTGGGCCATCGGATAACTTGCCAGAAAATATTGATGTCACGTACACGTCGTCCGACACTGATCATGAGTCCAAATTGATAAAAAGTGTGGTCGATCAGGTGTTAGATAAAGATGACAGTGAAGAGTCAAAAACGGAGTCCAAACCCGAGTCAAAATCTGAGTCTGATGCATCAAAGCCAACAATCAAAAAGGACAAACGGGGTTATGATACGAAATTTTTGCTATCAAAATCTAATTTGAATGACGAACCGGTCAAAGTTGCATATACTTTGAAAGATTCTGACAAATTATATTCTGATGAAACTTTTCCAATAACAAGTGTTAAACTTGAAATGATTAACAAGGTTTTCAAAATCACAGAAATTAATATTTCTGAAATAAAAGATTTAAATCTTTCTGAAAAACCTAAAGAATACACTTCAAGAGACCAACAGAGAATTAACAAGAAAATGGGTTACAATTGTGGTTATAGTTTCCAAAAGAAACCAAACCATAATTGTAATTTCAAGAAGAAAGGTCTTGGATTTAATCAACCGAAAAATAATAAAAATGAAAAAGTTTATAAACCAAAAACTGTGTTTGTTTCGGGAAAAACGACAGAGGCTGAGAAAGAGCAAGCTTTCAGTAAGCAGACGAATCAAGAGTTCCTTGCCAAGAAGCAAGAAGAATTGAAGAAGAATGTTGTTCAGAAGAAGATAGAAACAAGAACCTGTTTTCAGTGCAAAACTGCTGGTCACATTGCTAGAAACTGTCCTAAAACATTCAAACCAAAACAGGAAGTCTCTGATAAACTGAAAGAGAAAATTGTTGAGAAAACTGAACTTACAACCAAAAATTTTACAGGCTTTGAAAATTCAACCTTTGAAGTGGGAGAAATAATCAAAGAATGCCTTAAAAAGAAAAGATAATTTGAAAAATCAAAAATGGGTTGTTAAGGGTTCAGGAAACAGTTCTGGTGATGAATCTGTCTCCACAAAGACAGAGGAGCCGCAGGTTGTTGTGAAAGATGAGAAGAAAGTTCTGACAGTGGATGATGTGAATTTTCCACCACTGAGTGCTAAAAACTTCAAATCTAAAATCGGAAAAGTTGAAATTTCAAATCAATTCTTTCCTAAAAAGAAAAGAATTAGATGTTGAAAAAGCTTTTATCCCTGCCGTGAAAAACATTTTTGGTAAAATGATTAAGGGGAAGGCTAAAGGGGCAAAAGAGTTTTATCAAGCTAAAAGGAAAGATACAACCCCAAATGAGACTGAAAAGGTTACACCCAAGGCTGGTCAGGCTTGGGTGGATATATTTTTCGTTGAATAGAAACCTGACTTGCCGGAGCTCCCAAGTTGGTAATCGCGGAGCAAGAATCGGCATCTTTCTTGAAAATGTTTGTTAAAATTGTTTTGAGAAGTGTGAATTGCCGGAACTCCCAGGTTGGTAAGTGTGGAGTAGGAATCGGCACCTTGAGAATTCAACCAACAGATGATAATTGGTTGAAAAGGTTTGTGGCAGGTGTTTGGTTTTTGATCCTACAAGTGGTTAATCAAGGTCATTAAGTTGAACTTGATTTAACTATTATTTAAAAGATTTGTAAACAATGTGATGAAATGACCCCAAAACCTACATGTGGTTGATAAACGAACTTATTTTCCGGAAAAACCATTCTAATTAAAACAAACTTAAGTGTTTTGAAATCTTAATAGGAAAATAGTTTGTTATGAGGGGGAGTTCTGATTGTTTATGCAAAGTGGATGGAGAATTGTGGCGATTCATATCAGTTGTCATGTTCTGTATAGTTTGTTTTCAATTTCTTTAAATGTTTTTGAATTTTAGGGTGAGTAAGAAATTTTCAGAAATCCAAAAACATTAGAAAATTCAAAAAAGACAAAAACATGATAAAATGAAAAACGAGTTTTGTTGCATAAAAGAGGAAATGATAGTACATCAGTGGACTATCACAACATGCTAAAGAAATGTAAAGTCAAAATGTGATAGACAATCTCACTGTGGATGTGTCAGTAGGTTTTTACACATTTAGTAAATTGTGACGAGATATAAACCTAAAAATTCAAACTTGCTTATCTCGTAGGGAACAACTTCTTGGATATATGGGTAACCCTCGAAATCTTGTTTGAAAGGTCCCTCATTCTGAGATACTAGGTCTTTATACACAGTGATATCTGGGGTATTATACCGGGACTTCTGCTGAATGGAAATTCTGACCTAGTCCCTGTATAATGCTTTCTGCAAAATGCTTGAAATACAGCAAAAGCCCTCAGCAAAAATTGATTAAACAATAAAATTGATAATCATTGTTGTTGAAGAAAAGATCCTCTAAAGGGGACACACCAAAAGTCGAAGCCGTCATCTCTCTGCGTATACGGAAGTATCGACCTGAGCACTCACGGCCCTCGCAATTTAACCCCTTTACAGATATCATCTATGATATACTCACCTGTGTAGGATTGTTGTTGAACCCGAATGAGTCAATCAGAAGAGTTGTTTATCCAATTCAAAGGCGGAATCAGTGAATCAGACGCTCAAACGAATTATAATGCTTCTTTGAGTGATTTTAACAATGTTTACAACCTGAAAGCAATTTGACAGCACTTCGTTACAATTTCAGTTCCGTACCAAATGAATGAAACAAGCACCTATTTATAGTTTAGGTAGGTTCGCTTATATGGACACGTCCATATAAGCGGAACTACTTGTTAGTGGTCCGCTTGTATGGTCAGTGTTCATATAAGCGGAACTACTTGCTTAACTTCTAACAATTTCATCTCGAACCTCGTGCACTGGATATTCTAACCTATCCTATTCTATTACATGATACAAGACGAAGTCAATAGACGTAATGCACTAACAGACTCCCCCTCGGATATTGACGAAGTCTTCAGTGACTATTCTTTGTTATGACACCTCTTCAGTCTTGATCATCTTGCCATCTCATTCAGATTGTAACAATGTAAGCATCCATCACTCTTTCTCTTTGATCAACTTCTAACTTTGACTCTTTTACCAGGATCTCATCACTGGCTTTATCTTCAACAGCTTCATCACCAGCAGGCTCCCCCTTTCATCAAGCTTCCGTGCTTTTAGGGATCGACACCTAGCTTCCGTCTTCAGACACCCCTTAGACTCTGCTTCCGGGATCATAGTCTGGATTTTTCCTGCAATCACTCGTACAGTTTATAAGTAACAACATTTTAAGACCATCAATCAACTCCTCTAAACTACTCCCCCTGTCAACATACTTAACAGATATGGCAGCAATAAAAAAAATCCAACTCCCTCACAGTTAATCATCCAAGTTCAAGTTAATGACCTTGGCGATATCACAAACTGTTTTTGAAATTTTGATTTTTAAAATCAAGTTTCAAATTAATGAACTTGTTTTATTTTCATAAACACAATCAGCTTACTTAGATTTTGAAACTCAGCATTTCAGATATCGGTTGTCAAAAATAAAGCAGAAATCAAAATCTTTTTGTATTTTCTGAAAATATAAAGCAGTAAAGAAATATGTACAAACATATTTACAGACAATATTTTTGTTTGAGCATGCGTCAGAGGATCATATAAGTTTTTGACAAGTTACGAGTACCATTGAGCTTAGTTACACGTTAAGAATTAAACAATTCACTTAGATTGTCGATATACTGATCCTCTAAAATTTTCATACAAACTTCAACTGATTCAGGATACGATTTAGATGTCTTATGAACTTACACTTATTCATGTGTCCCACCTCTTGAATATACTCCCGTATCCAGAATCCCAAATATTCAGTCTGACAGGTGAGTATGCCACAAATGATATCTGTAAGGGGTTAAATGCGAGGGCCGTGAGAGCTCAGGTCGATACTTCCGTATACGCAGAGAGATGACGGCTTCGACTTTTCGGTGTGTCCCCTTTAGAGGATCTTTTAGTTACAACAGCAGCGACTATCAATTTTATTGTTTCATCAGCTTGCTGAGGGCGATGCTATGTTTCAATCATTTGCAGAAAGTATTATTCGGGGACTAGGTCAGTACTTCCATACAGCAGAAGTCCCGGAATAATACCCCAGATATCACTGAGTATAAAGACCTAGTATCTCAGAATATGGGACCTTTCAACCGAGATTTCAGGCGTTACCTATATATTCAAGTAGTGTTCCCCACGAAATAAGCAAGTTTTTAAATTTAGGTTTATATCCCGAATAAGTTTACTAAATGTATAAAAACCTATCGACATATCATCAGTGAGACTGTTTAACGCTATTTAATCATTACAATTATTTAGCATACCGTAACTGTCTACTGATGTACTATCATTTCCTCTTTTTACGCAAAACTCAAATTTTTGAATTTTATCATGTTTTTGCCTTTTCAAATTTTCTAATGTTTTTGTATTTTCTAACAATTTTTCTCCCACTAAAATGCAAAACCATTAAAAGAAAATTTGACAACACGATACTGATAGCTTTGTCTCGCCATCCATGTTCTGCAAATCATGCACTAAATTATACTAAAAGCAGTAATTACCCCCATGATTTACAACACATTGATTTTTACAGTTTGAAAACCGTTTTTCAATCTGATGAATGTAATCATGTTTGTTCAGTCGTGAGGGTTTCGGCGTATTCAATCAACATTTATTCTGACAAAATTAAAACAAACATATTTTTAATTTTTTTTAATAATTTTTTTAAGTTTTTAAGATTTTGAAAATATTGTTTATTTATATACAATCAACAATCAAACTAAACTCCCTGTTCAACCAAACAAGGGTCCTTCAACCTCTTCCTGTGCCAGGTTGCTCCAACTATCATTCTCACAATCTTCAGCTCCATTGAGCACCTGCACATGCAAACTTTATCAATCATTTGAACAATTTAGCCCAGGTCTGTTGGACCTTAGGCATTTCAACACAATAATCTTCATTCAATTTTGGAAATTCTTTGTCATTTAAAACTTTTTCAGCTATGATTTCAACTTTTACATCTTTTACCGACTTCACTTGTTTCTTAGCACTCCATACTTGATCTTTCGGAGTACCCCTTTTGTAAAAGTTTGTCTCTTTTTGAACCTTTTGATTTTGAGCAACATTTATAGGTTTCCAAAACTCTTGAGGTTTTGTCATATCAACAGATGTTCTCCAACTCTGTGTTGTTCTGAATCTGGGTGTGTGAGAATTCCAGGTCTGTCTTGAATCGAACCTGTTCGGGTTTGATTTCCATTTTTGATTGGAAACAAAACTGTTCGTATTGTATCTCCAAGTTTGTTTCGAATCAAATCTGGTTGACCTTGGTTTCACATTCTCAGATTTCTGTTTTTCAACATCAACAGGCTTTGGATTTGGACATTTTCGTGCAACATGTCCAATCTGGTCACACTTAAAACACACTTTCTTTGAAACATCCTTGGCCTGTTGATGTTTCTTGTTCATAGCATCAAACTCCTCATTAGACTGTTGTCCAAATTTGAGTTTTTCCTCTTCTTTAAAGCTTTTCCCTTGAACAAAATTCATCTTTTGTTGCAAATTTTGTTGTTTAGTTTGATTCCAATTCTGTTTCCTTTTATAACCCAAACCAGCCTTCATGTTTTTCTTCTTAGAACCAGGTTTGTTATAAAAAGATTTATGACTTTTACCAGCAAACTTCGAAATTTCCGACTTCTCAATCTCAACCATTTTGAAAACTTTATCGACCTTTTCTGAAATCACATTCTGAATCGGGAATACAACATCTAAGAATAATTTGTCCGATCCAATCATGGTATAAACCAATCCCTTTGAAACATCATTCAAATTTTTCTCGGATTTTGTGTTTTTCAGATAACCATCATAAAGATTTCCTTCATCTTCATCCTGTGATTTAGACTTACCTTTTGCAGACTCATCTTTCAAAACACTATCAATCACCTTACTTACCACCTCTGAATCATCAGCATCATCAGATTTGGTGTAAGTCACATTGATACTTTCAGGTAATTGGTCAGCTATGTTCAAACCCTTTGCCACCTTTTCCTGATCATAAAAAGTATAATTGTTTCTCAATGGTGGTGGTACCTGATGAAATTCTGAACCAATACCCTTTTTGCAATTATTAGTATCTTTTTCATCTGGTGTGATGTTGAAAATGCGTTCGAGAATGTAGGAAGAGTTATGATAACTTTGAAGTTTTGTAACAATCTTTTCTTTTTCAGCCAAGACTTGTTTAAGATTAGCAATTTCATCAACACACTTGTTCAATTCAATTTGCTTTTCTTTAAACTTTCTTTCATACATTTCTTTGGTTGTTAAAGTGCACATTTTTCTTTCAAAATCTTATTTTCTTCTTCAAGATCATGACATTTCTGTGTTAACTTCTCAACTTCTAATTTTAAAGTTTCTTCTGTTTCAATTCTTTCTTTACATTTCATTTTTAAAACATTTTCAAATTTATTCATTTCATTATCTTTTATTTTTATCAGTTCATCTTTATCAATACAAGCTCTACATGTTTCCATGCATTTCTTGCATTGTTCAATTGATTTTAAGATTTTAGAATCAGAATTTACCTCAGTGATTGACACCTCGGCGTGCTCAGCTGCCTCTGTCTGTTTCAGCTCTTGTATCTTCTCGTTATCAGCACCATCATCACTGACAATCTTCACCTTCTCAATCTTTTCTTCAATCTCTTTCAGCACCAGTTCTTCTTTCTTCTTCTGTTCTTCCTCAGCTTTTTGATCCTCTTCAACAGCAAGCTTTGCAACAGTCTTCACTTCTTCAATCATCTTTTTCAATTCTTCTTCTTTTCTCTTTTTCATTTCTACCACCTTCGGTAGACTTGCTTCAAAAAACCTCCTTTAACTTGTTCATCAAAACTGGCAGATAACTTTTATCAGAAAGCCTTCTTGTGTTGAAAGTACGCTCACTTGGAAACAAATTGGTTACAGCATCAAAATCCACTTTTGACGGATCAACTACTGGATTACCCTATGGATCCATGTAACACTCCAACTCTTCATTCCATCTCTTGGCTCTTTGTGCTTCTTGAAATGGTTCATTCAACTTGCTAATCTCCCATCTCGCACTGTCTCTTCGCCACCAGGTATCATGATCATCATTTGCAACAAATGCATATCCAACTGCATCTTTTTCTGGTAGAACCTCTTTGCTCCAATCATAACCCTTCATCATCATATATAACTGCAAGAGCCCTTGATTTTTCTTCCAGCTGTTTCAATCTTGGTGGTTCAGACTTGTTCTGATGGTACGCTTTCTTGTAATAATCTTCGTTGAACGGGTTCTCAGAATCATCAGCAGCATACGCATTTCTGCACTCGCGTTTGAAGTGACCTTTTTGTTTGCATTTGAAGCATGTCACTTTGGCTTTATCAAAACCCAGTTTGGTAGTTGGTCCACCAATTGACTTTCTCCCTGTGATCTCCATGAACCTCTGTGCTCGACGAACCGCACTGGCCATGCACCATCTTATGTCCATTAATTCCATCTCCTCAGGGTCTAATTGATCATAATCTTCTTTCGTCAAATTGTTATTGCCAATCCTCCCTGCAACGAGGCATTCATATGATTCAAGTACAGATGCCAAGAAAACCATCTGTTGTTTCGCCGATTCTTCGCTGAAGTTCTGCCCATTCTTCAAATCAACTGCGATATTACACTGGAATAGATTCTTTGAAGCAGATTGATCTGAGGTGTTTGAAGAAGATCCAATGTGAAAACCACTGTGAAGACTTTCATTGTTCACTGAGCTTGAACTTTCTGCAGAAAACGCTGTTTTTGGAGACCCAGCCTGTGGTATATTTCCTCGGTAGTAAAGCTCCACATTCTGCTGATAAGCTGGACTGTTGACGTTGGATCTTTTTAACTCCAATTCATGGCTTTCAAGCCTTTCAATCAGCAAATCCACTTTTAAATCATCTGGCTTGATTGTATTTTTCAGCATTAGAGCGAAGTATTTCCACTCTTGACCGTTGGGCAATGAATCAAACAATTTATCTACCATCTCTTCTTCAGAGTATTTAATTTCATATCTGGCCAGCTCCATTTTCAGATGTCCAAATCTCTCGATCATTTTACAAAAAGATTCATTTTTCATACAACTGAATACATCAAATTCTTTACGCAACAATTTCTTTTTATTTTTGACAATTTCATTACTACCAACACACTTTTTCTCTAACGCGTCCCACAATCTCTTTGAAGTTTTCTCTTGTTCAAGTAACGAGATAATATCCTCTCTCACTGACTGTTTGATCAACGTTATTTTTGGGATTGAACCCTATCAGAGGAACAGATAATGTAAAGCCAAAACCGGATCCCATTAGTGGACTCCTAATAAGCAGCAGTTTACTCTAATCTCTCCCCTTGACAGTGGTTATCTAACAGCTGATAAATGTTAAGTGCTGCTCAACTACAACAACTGATAAACCAAACTCTGATGATTACCTAACAACTGCTGAAGACAAACTCTGTTGCTCTATCTACTGCTGTTTCCTAAGTGCTGCTGAAGATTCAAGCACTGCCCTCTCAAAGTCTGATCAGCTTTGAAGAAAGCACTGAAGACTCAACATCTGTGCTAAGGCTACAACAGTGGAACGTGAAGCAGTAGTTTTCCTTATGTTTTGTATGTTAGTGAATATCAGATGTTACATAACAGTAGTTTGTATAGGACAGTATTTGTAGTTTGTTAGGTCGTTAGATGTCACTATCATGGTGACGTCAGCTGAAGTATATCTGTAGTTTGGTTTGCCTATAAGTATGACAGTACTCTGTACTGTTACACTTGATCGTTTTGAGTGAGTTCTTCTCCTCAATTCATCCTTTCATCTTGTGCAACCAACTCTGGTGTATCAGGCTGAGGGGGAGTTTAGATTGTAAGCTTTTACTGTAATCATTTGCTTTGTATCTCAATCATTTGACTCAATGAAAAGCAATTGTTTATCAATCTATACTTTCCTTTGTTTGTGTTTACTTTGTTTGCAACTCATTTCCGCTGCACTTATTAGTTTTATGCAAACAAACACGAATCATGATAGCCTCAGATCCCAACAATTGGTATCAGAGCTTGGACAGTCAAATTCGATCTAACAATCAATTTGACATAACAGTTCAGCTCAAAATTCATTGATACTAAGGTTGGTTGCATTCAGTTGAAAAACAGAGTAATGAACAAATCATGGTCAAAATGGTTATTCAAAAACTTTGTAATTCAACCAAGATGTCATATGACACACAAATCTCACACAACAAATGTTTTCATACATATGTCACTTATAGTTTTCAGATTTGCAAAATATCTGATAAATTATGAGATCATTCAATGTTTCAAAATTGATTTCAATTGTTGTTTCGATATTTGTGATGTTCTTAATAAACAGTAAAGTATGTACCTCAGATCAGCAGAACTTGTGTTCATCTAAAACACCTGCATACTGCTGATATTGAAAAGAGGGAGAAAAACTTTAGTCAAAATCTCTCATGTGTTCAAAGGCAAGTTGAGTACCTTCAAAAGGACCAAATCAACCTTGTCTAACACATATTGAGAAAAATAAAATGTCAAAACAGTCCTAATCATAAGTAATGTGAGATCTGAACTAAAACATGCTCAAACATGGTCAGATTTCTTAAAACATTGCTTCAAAATGATTATGGACAAGGTATGTTCAAAATAAAATCTCCTAGTGAGTATTTCTGAACATATGAATAAACCGGGTATAGGGAAAAGGAAAATGAATTAATCTCAAAGTGTGACTATCTCAAAAACTTTTGAAATCAAAAGAAAAGAGTATTAGTATAAAGCACTCTTGAGGATTAATATTAGATCATCAGTGGTTATTATGAAGCTGTGTGCATTCATCAAAAAAAAAAAAGGAACTGTTCTGGTAACAATTAGCATCTCTAGTGATTGTACTTAAATTGAATTTCAATCAATTGACAAGAAAATGACCCAAACAATGGTCAAAATAACTTGAGAATAATATGATCATGAATTCACTGATAACTGTCAGATCCTTTTGATAATTTTCAAAACTTCCTTTAATTTTTTTTAAGGTATTGTTTCTCCGAAATAAAGACCAGATATATTTTTTTAAAATATATATTATGTTCTTTTACTCATTTTTTTATAGTAAAAGTTCATCTCTGGTCTGGATATAATTACCCTGTTTTTTTTTTTTTTTGTAATTACTATCCCTAAAACTGGTCAAAAGGAAATGACATACATACCAAGGTCATGTTAGCTCAAGTTAGGTTTTCACTGATCATAAATTGATTGAAAATTGACTTAGACTACTGAGATACTCATGTTCTAGTTCTAGTAATTAGACACAAAATGAGCAGCTCTAGTAGAAATGCCTTCATCATCTGGGATGCTGAACCATTGTCTAAACAATAGACATTTGGCAAAACCTTGAACAAGTTTCCTTGCAGATAACTGCTGGTAATTTAGTCTTGATAATTTACATTTAAAATGCATTTTTGTCAAGAATAGCATTTCTGGTACTAAACAGATGATAGATTCCTACATCTGAACAAACAGATGCTAAAATTATCAGTCGATGGTCAAAACACTGTTGCACAACCAGTTGTTATACATATTGTTCTTATCCACTGTTGTATCTAAAATGCTGTTGTGCCTTAACATCCGCTCACTAAAGTCTGTCCACTGCTAAAGTGTCAACTTCTGTTCTTCAAAAAACACTGATATTAAAATCAGTATTCCATCAACTGCTACATCCACTGTTTCATTCATTACCGTTGTAACTACTGATACTTGACTCATCAGTAGTTGTCAAAACAACTGTCCTCCATTATTTACCATTCCATCAGATGTTTAACACGTGGTCAGTTTTTAGCCTTCAGATCAAAAATAACCGCTGCCACATCAGCAATCACTTTTTCCCTAAATAAAACCCTGATTAAATCCAAACAGAGGATTACACTGTCAAATTGAATTCCAAACATTCTCTTCACAAAACAGTTTCCCTCTCATAACTCCAAAAATCTTCTTCGATATTCATCATCAAAAATGACGAAGCCAAAATCGAAATCAAAATCAAAACCTTCATCATCTTCCTCCAAAACAGCAGAAGCCACTGAAATGGCCACTGAAACCACGGAGTTACGCTACAAAGCTCCACACAACTATGTGGGTATACTCACAAAACCCACCGATAACCACACTTTCGACTCCGTCCTTGACATTCTTTCTGCATCAGGGTACAAAACTTTGATAACAACAGACGCTCCTATTTACCTTGATACCCAGAGAGAGTTCTGGAAAAATGCTACCCTTGAAAAACAAGGAGATATCACCGCCGCCATCAACTCCTCGATACAGGGTAAGAAGGTAAAAATTTCTCCGAAATCCATCTCTGAAACCTTTAAACTCGATGATTTAAATGGAAAAACCTCTTTTACAAAAGACGAGTTGGTAAAGGATTACATGAACAGGGGTTATGCAGAACAACCAAAGGTAGATACCCTACAAAAGGGTTACTTCCCTTCTGCACCCAGATTTTTATTTCACACACTTCTCATGTGTGTTTCAAATAAAACAACGTCCTTCAATGAGATACCAACAAAAATCCAATGCCTGGGGTATGCAATTTTAAACGACAAAAACTTTAATTACTCCCAGGTAATATTTGATGATTTGGTAAAGAACATTGATAATAAAGCTTTTCTGCTCTTTCCGAGATTTCTAAGCTATTATTTTGAACAAACATTTGTAGAGAAAGAAGCAGAACCGCCCAAACAAGGTGTCTCATTCAAAATAAACTTTTTAACAAAAGAAACTTTTTCAAGAATGATGGCACCAATAAAATTAAAAACAAAAGAGGCAGAGCAGGTTTTAGAAACTGCCACTGACCCTGAAGCAACCACTGCTGAGCCCACTGCTCCAGGTGATCAAAGTAGCACACCCACTGCTTTGAAACCAACACCTGCCACCAAAAAGACCAAAAGAAAAACTTCCAGAAAACCCACCAAACCCAAACCAAAGGCAACTCTGGAAGATGAGATCCGAGAAATAATGCCAGTGACAACACAAAAGTCACAAGAAACCACTACTGCTACTTCCTCACAGCAGTTGGAAGAAAGATCTCAACCCCAGCCTAAAACTCCTCCTGCATCCTCACAAAAGGGTCAGGTTGTAAGCACAGGGACACCACATTATGAAGCTCTGTATCCACTCGAATCCATCTTCCACAGTCCTGATCCCAAGGACATGTCTCTTTCTACCCCCACTCCCTCACCAATAATAATGCCACAATCAATAATACCCCTGTTGCATGCAGTTGATATTGCACAGACAAAAACCAGTTCCTCTCAATCACCCATTACTGAGAGCATACCTCCACAAGTGACTGGGTCTGATGTCAATACCTCTGCTATCCCAGCAACAGTTGAGGAGGTTACACCCCTTGAGTTACAAGTAACTCTTGGTGGTAGTTCAAGTGGAGCAGCAACTACAACTGATGGATCAACAGATGTTTAGTTGGACAGTTGTTTCATAACTAAGACTCCCTTGAAGGCAATTTCTTCCATGGCAACATCGGTAACCACCAGTGAGTTAAATAAAACCACTGGTACCATCAAAGGTTTATCGGTTGCTGAAGAAAGAAGTCCCCAGTACCAAGAACAAGGGGCATCATTGGATGATTTTTGGGATTCACTTCCTAAGTCAAATATTGATACAACCACTGCTGGTGGGGATTCAGATGATCCTATTAATTCAGGTGATGATTCAAGATATAATGAATTGACGGCCAGAGATGAAAACCTGGAATCTTCAGTTGCAGAAATAAAAGATATGGTGCAGCAGCTGTTACAAGCTCAAATAGCCCAATCATCTGCTCCTCCTGCTCAAGCACCTGCTCCACAAGCATTTGCTGCAAATGAGCTCTGGAACATCCTCCAACCACTGCTTGAACAACAACAACAAATGGCTGCTAAAAAGCATGCTCTTCAAGTGCAAATGTTGACCAACATGGTTGAATCTCGGTTCAAAGATACTCAAGCTGATATCAAGGCTATAAAGGCCAGCATTCAACAGAATGCTCAAAGTGAGAAAGCTCCATCTGCCATTTTCTTCATGGATACACCCCTGGCAGATAATGCCAAAAAGGGGGAGAAAAACAGGTTGAAAAAGAAAGGTATAGAAGATGGGATGCACATTGAACCTGAGAAACCCAAGTCTTCAACAGCTGATACTACAGTAGTTTCAAAAACTGCTGTCAGTAGCCAAACAGCTGCCATCTCATCAACACACACACCTCCAACACACACCATCACAACTACCGTTCCACCATCATCTGTGTCTACAACACAAAAATCCTCATCAAAACCAAAAACCACCTAACCACCATCATCCAAAGCCACACTGTCACACCCCCAAAATCCACACGCGGAGTACCACCGCTTGGAGGCGTGACTGACCAGGATCAAGCCATCAATCATATCAAACATAGCATTTAATAATAATAAAAGTCATTAAAGTAGTTCATCATGACATGATCGATGTTTCAAAACCAAGCATTGTTTAAGTAGCGGAAGCATTGTTGTAAACCCAAGTTAAAAATACTGAAATGTCATAAGTGTCCAACAAAGTAATACGATCCTTGTCCACAACGACCGGCTCCTCTTTGTGCAAGCTCCATGTACCTAACGATCTGCAAGGCATGTAACAGAATGATCAACAAACTAGTTGAGCGAGTTCACAATAAGTAAGTGCGTAACAGCAAGTAACGGGTGGCTCTACTGGGCCGATAGTAAGTTATACTGGTGGGGGCTTCCCATGTTATGTGACCACTAGACTATTCGTATCAACTACTCGTATCATCCCTGTTCTTCTTCCGAGAACAGTAGCGCGTATGGGGTGTACGTAGGTTTTACGCACGTATCCTTCATAACCGAGGATAGGAGACGCGGGGGTGTACGTGGGTTTCACGTACGTATCCTTTGTACCGAGGATAGAAGTAAGTAATGCGTACACGTAGGTTTTACGTGCGTGCCTGACATCCGAGGCAGTAATTGGCATATGACCACGTAGGTGTTATCCTAACCTACGGAACCGTCCTGACATCCGAGGATCATGGTAGGTGATAGTCTAGGAAAAGCATATGTACGTTCTAAGTCAATTGAAACCTTTAACCCATTCCCACGACCCGGGAATCCCATGCTTTAGTAAGAGTGTGAACTCACCTGGGTTTGCTCGGCAGACAGTATAATGCTCAAGTATACAAGTAAGGAATCAACCACGTCCTATCATGGTTACTATGCAAGTTAGGTTCGTATGTAGCACGTTTGTATCACGTATGGTATCAAGTATGATCATGGCAAATCACATAAACGTATCAGCAGTTCATATCAAGTAACGAGTCCAAGTAGTCGGCCCAATTAACATAAGCAGTCCATTTAGCAACTATGTAAACAAGTTCAATAACATAACAGTCATAAGGTTGGGCCCGTGACAGCGTAGGCCCAAAACGGTGTACGTGCAAAGGAGGTCTCGAGTCGCAACCAGCGACCTCGAGTCGCAACCGGTGGTTGCGAGTCGCAACAGGTGGTCTCGGTTCATCATGGCCCGGTTACGAGTCACAGCCGGAGATTACGAGTCGCAACAGGAGGTTGCGAGTCGCAACTGGTGATTTCGGCTCTTCATGGTCTGGTTACGAGTCGCAACGGGACTCGCAACCATGGTCTTGGCTTGTGCTGTTGTGGTCTCGAGTGGGGTACCGAGTCGCAACCGTGTGTGTAACTGGTTTCCATAATCATTCCCAACAATCATTCCGTGATTTCAGCAAACACTTTAGGCAGTTTCACAATTCAGATCAATTAACAGTTTACAAGAAATCAAACATGTTCATCTCAAGAACATCCATATACCAATACACAGAATATATAATCGGATCTATGTGATTACAAGGATTACCAATTATCATGCAACTTAAGTCTAAATCCCTTATCAATTTACAGCCAGTTATTCAGCATGTATTCAAATAAAACAATAACGATAACAGTGGCCTTCGATTCCGATTACTAGCATAATTCCCTAATTCATACATGATAGGATCATCTTGCATGGTAAACATAAAACATAACATTCCTAACACACAACCAACCAAACATACTAACCGATTACGAGTGAAGAAAGGGTGATCCGAACAAGAGGAGGATCGGATGGTCTTGTGCCGTCGGGTTCCAAGCAACGAGAGGGAGAGAGAGTTTGTGTGTGTGAGTTCTTTATGGTTGCAAAGGTTGTAAAAACTAAAACCCTAAGATGTGTGTATGTACATATACGTGTGAGGTGAGGGTGGGCCGAAACCTCACTTGGGCCGGCTCGTGATCTCGAGTCCCTTACATGGACCGAGTGGGTTTGCAAACAATAGTAAAGCCCAATTGATTTATGGATCGGGTGTAGTGTTGTGGTCCAATAATGCAACATTTAAACATTTAACCGTAACATGTAACATTCAATCAAATAAGGTTCACATAAACACGTATCGTTACACAGAGCAAGTCTAAAGTTCGAGTTGTCACATTATCCCCAACTAATTGGAAATTTCGTCCCGAAATTTGGTATGCACTCACTGAGGAAGCTAGGTAAGTTATAGCGTTCACTGGTTTTCCTGGGGTGTCACATCCTCCCCCCGTTGATCTGGAATTTCGTCCCGAAATTCCGAAGTAGTAGCTTCAGCCTCAGTAGTGGTAGCATTGGTTTTGAATAACTGGGGGTACTTTTCTGTCATCCTGTCTTCGCGTTCCCAGGTGTACTCTGGGCCACGTTTGGAGTTCCAACGAACTCGAACAAGAGGTATTCTCTTGTTTTTGAGGACCTTCACATCCCGGTCCGTGATTTCTACTGGTTCCTCGACGAACTGCAACCGCTCGTCGATAGTGAGTTCCTTAAAAGGAATGATGAGGTTTTCATCTGATAGGCACTTCTTTAAGTTCGATACATGAAAGACATTGTGAACTGCTCCGAGTTCAGCTGGTAGGTTCAACTTGTAGGCTACCTTGCTAATCTTTTCTAAGATTTCGAATGGTCCAACGTACCGCGGATTCAGTTTGCCCCGTTTGCCAAAACGTACCACACCCTTCCAGGGTGAGACTTTCAATAATACCCGGTCCCCGACCTGAAATTCCAAAGGCTTTCTACGCTTGTCCGCGTAGGCTTTCTGACGGTCGCGTGCTGCCGCCATGCGTTGTCGTATCTGTGCTATCTTTTCTGTGGCGTCCACTACAATCTCTGGACCCGTGATCTGACTATCCCCCACCTCTGCCCAACAGAGAGGTGACCGGCATTTACGTCCGTACAATGCCTCGAATGGAGCGGCTTGAATGCTGGTATGGTAACTGTTATTGTACGAAAACTCCACCAAAGGGAGGTGCTTTTCCCAGCCGTTGCCGAAATCGATAACGCATGCCCTAAGCATGTCTTCTAGAGTTTGGATCGTTCGCTCAGACTGCCCATCCGTCTGAGGATGATATGCTGTGCTCATGTCTAATCGTGAGCCGAAAGATTTATGCATCGCTTGCCATAGTTCTGACGTGAATCGTGCATCGCGATCCGAAATAATAGAGGTGGGCACTCCGTGCCTCGAAACAACTTCCTTAAGATAGACGTCTGCTAGAGTGGAGAACTTGTCCGTTTCCTTAATCAGTAGGAAGTGTGCAGACTTGGTGAGTCGATCAACTATGACCCATATGGTATCGTTCCCACGCTGGGATCTAGGTAGGCCTGTAACGAAATCCATGGAAATTTCTTCCCATTTCCATTACGGTATCTTAGGCTGCTGAAGTAGACCAGCTGGTTTCTGATATTCAACCTTGACTCTCGCACAGGTCAAACATTTTCCAACGTACATAGCGATGTGGGCCTTCATGCTAGGCCACCAATAAGTAGTGCTGATGTCGTGGTACATTTTATCTGACCCTGGATGTACCGAATAGCGAGACTTGTGAGCTTCATCCATCACAAGTTCGCGTAAACCGCCATAGAGAGGGACCCAAATACGCCCCGTTACATAGTAGGCGCCGTCTTCCTTTTGTTCCATTTGTTGTCGTGAGCCGCGTAAGGCTTCAGCCTTGACGTTTTCGGGCTTCAATGCTTCTACCTGAGCATTTCGTATCTGTGCAGGAAGGCTAGACTGAATCGTAAGCTGTAGCGCTCGCACGCGCTTCGGTAAGGTGTCCTTTCGACTAAGGGCATCAGCCACAACATTGGCTTTGCCTGGATGGTACTTGATGGCGCATTCGTAGTCGTTAAGTAACTCGACCCATCGTCGTTGTCGCATGTTCAAATCCTTCTGCTTAAGGATATGCTCGAGACTCCTGTGATCGGTGTAAATCGTGCACCTGGTACCGTACAGGTAGTGTCGCCATATCTTAAGCGCGAAAACAACAGCTCCCAGCTCTAGATCGTGCGTCGTGTAGTTCCGTTCATGAACCTTTAGTTGACGAGAAGCGTAGGCTATCACTTTATCACGTTGCATCAACACACATCCAAGACCCTGGATGGATGCATCACAATATACTACGAAGTCTTCGGTGCCCTCTGGCAATGAAAGAATAGGGGCGCTGCAAAGCCTATCCTTTAGATACTGAAAAGCAGTTTCCTGCGTGTTGCCCCAACGGTAGGTGACACCCTTCTGTGTCAGTAGCGTAAGTGGTTGCGCGATCTTTGAAAAGTCTTTAATAAACCGTCTGTAGTAGCCTGCCAAACCCAAGAATTGGCGTATTTCTGTCGGTGTACGCGGTGCAGGCCAGTTCCTGATCGAGTCTACCTTGGATGGATCGACGTGAATCCCATCCTTGTTTACCACGTGGCCTAAGAAGTGGACTTCACGAAGCCAGAAGTCGCATTTAGAAAGCTTGGCGTACAGCTGTTCCTTCCGAAGGAGTTCCAATATAAGGCGTAGGTGTCGCTCGTGTTCCTCCTGACTCTTGGAGTATATCAGAATGTCGTCGATGAAAACAATGACGAACCTGTCGAGATAGGGTTTGCACACCCTGTTCATAAGATCCATGAATACTGCAGGTGCGTTCGTAAGTCCGAACGGCATAACCAAGAACTCGTAGTGACCATAGCGAGTTCTGAATGCTGTCTTAGAGACGTCCTCCTCGCGGACTCTCAGTTGATGATAACCTGACCGTAGGTCGATCTTGGAATAGTAACACGACCCTTGCAACTGGTCGAATAAGTCGTCTATGCGTGGAAGAGGATAACGGTTCTTCACCGTCACCTTGTTCAGTTCCCTGTAGTCTATACACATCCTGAACGTACCGTCCTTCTTTTTCACGAAAAGCACTGGAGCTCCCCAAGGCGAAGAGCTTGGACGAATGAAACCCTTTTCCAAGAGCTCTTGCAGCTGCTTTGACAATTCTTCCAATTCTGATGGAGCTAGACGATATGGTGCGCGAGCTATGGGTGCTGCTCCTGGAGCGAGCTCGATCTGCAATTCGACCTGACGATGAGGCGGTAAGCCAGGTAAATCTTCAGGAAACACCTGAGGGAAGTCACGTACGACTGATATATCCTCCAATTTCTTTTCCTTCACTGATGCGTCTGAAACAAGAGCCAAAATGGCTGTGTGACCTTTACGTAAGCACTTCTGAGCCTTCAAGAATGAGATGATGCCAACCACAGCACCACTCTTGTCGCCTTGAACTTCGAGAGGTTCTTGACCAGAACGTGGAATACGAATGATCTTCTCACTACATAAGATTTCTGCCTGGTGTTGGGATAACCAATCCATCCCAATCACGACGTCGAAGCTTCCCAAAACTATGGGAATGAGATCAATAGAGAAGGCTTGACCAGCTAGGATAAGATTACAACCCTGAATGACGTGCGTGGCTTCTAGACTTTTACCGTTAGCTAACTCTACTACATGTTTGGTGGGTAAAAGTGTTGGTGCACGTTTTAGCAGTTGACACATTTTCACAGACATATAGCTTGTATCCGCACCCGAATCAAACAAAACAGTAACGTAAATATTGTCGAGGAGAAACTTACCCATAACAACGTTGGGATCGTTCACTGCGTCGCCACGACCTAGTACGAATGCACGGCCCCTTGCCTCGTTGTCGTTGTTGTTTCCCCCATTGTTGTTGTTGCCATTGCCCTGATTGTTGTTGTTGTTGTTCTGGTTCCTGTTGAGCTGTGGGCAATGTCTCTTGATGTGGCCTTCAGCACCACAATTGTAGCATCCCTTGTTGCCCTGTTGTTGGTTAGGCTGAGCGTGAGGCTGCTGCTGATTTTGGTTCGCAGGACGAAGGCTTCTACAGTCTTTGGCCTCGTGACCCATCTTGAGGCATCTTTGACAACGACCCTTGTTACACTGACCGTTGTGGTGCTTGTTGCAGTTGTTGCACTTTGGAAGATTTCCGCGATATCCACCCTGCCTGTGGCTACCTGACGACTGCTGGTTAGGGCTTTGATGGTTGTCAGTCTTTCGCTGCTGATTCTGGGACTGAACCGAAACTGATGCTTTGCTTGAATCCCCCTCCCATTTCCTCTTGTTGTCACTGAGGGTAACGGGAGTAGCTGAAGGAGTGACTGTAGCAGTAGCGCTGACACGCTTAGGCAGTTTATTCTGATCCACTGCCTGATCGGTGATGCGATGAGCGAGACGCTGGATTTCCTGGATGTTGTCGAGGTTAGCCGAGGTAACGTGGCTCTGGATTTCTAGTGCCAACCCCTTGAGATACATCTCAATGCGCTTGTATGGAGGGTCTACCATAGTTGGACACAGCACGGCCAGCTCGTTTGACCGCTTGGTATACGCTTCAATCTCCGACCCAACCATTTTCAGATTATACAGTTCGTCTTCTAGCTTGTGAATATCTTCACGCGTGCAATACTCACGCTTGATTAGTTCCTTAAAATCGTTCCATGGGGTGGCGTTAGCTGCTGCCAACCCTAAGATTTGAACTTGGGCGTTCCACCAAGTTAGCGCGATTCCTTCTAAGGTGCCGGTAGCAAACTTGACCTTGCGAGCCTCAGGGCACTCGCACATCTCGAATACTGATTCTAGCTTCTCGAACCAGTGGAGGAGTCCAACCGCTCCTTCTGTGCCGCTGAAAGAGTTTGGACGACAGTCCATGAAGTTCTTGAAAGTGCAGACAGGCTGCTGCGCGTGTTGACCTATTGTGTACGAATAGGACGAAGTTAAATACGAGAGTTAAGGTAGGATCTAAAGATCCTAGTGTGTGCCTATACTGCAGGATATACTACCTGCTTGAGCTGCTGCAACTGCCGCAGCAACTTGGGCTTAAACAAGAGCCTCTAACTGGGCTTGTGTCATGTTAATTCTTCCAGCCATTGATCTTCATGTCAAAGGCGAAATAGGTGAGAAGAGTTCGCGAATAGTGCGATGACAGAAAAGTGTAAGCACGTAAGGGTTTCTCAAGCAATAGCAAATACTGAGCACTGTAGTCTAAGCATACCACGAGCAAAGTTCTAAGTAATTCTAGCAAGTAGGCAATATACATAAACCTTATTACCTAAAATGTCGAGTCTTGCACGTGGAGCGAAGCGTCGTTGTGGATCGTTGAGAGCACTGTTCTGGTTATAGTCTGGTTTTAATAAAAACGTTTTTCCCATATTAAAACCAAGTTCTCTATAACCAATGGCTCTGATACCAATCTGTCACACCCCCAAAATCCACACGCGGAGTACCACCGCTTGGAGGCGTGACTGACCAGGATCAAGCCATCAATCATATCAAACATAGCATTTAATAATAATAAAAGTCATTAAAGTAGTTCATCATGACATGATCGATGTTTCAAAACCAAGCATTGTTTAAGTAGCGGAAGCATTGTTGTAAACCCAAGTTAAAAATACTGAAATGTCATAAGTGTCCAACAAAGTAATACGATCCTTGTCCACAACGACCGGCTCCTCTTTGTGCAAGCTCCATGTACCTAACGATCTGCAAGGCATGTAACAGAATGATCAACAAACTAGTTGAGCGAGTTCACAATAAGTAAGTGCGTAACAGCAAGTAACGGGTGGCTCTACTGGGCCGATAGTAAGTTATACTGGTGGGGGCTTCCCATGTTATGTGACCACTAGACTATTCGTATCAACTACTCGTATCATCCCTGTTCTTCTTCCGAGAACAGTAGCGCGTATGGGGTGTACGTAGGTTTTACGCACGTATCCTTCATAACCGAGGATAGGAGACGCGGGGGTGTACGTGGGTTTCACGTACGTATCCTTTGTACCGAGGATAGAAGTAAGTAATGCGTACACGTAGGTTTTACGTGCGTGCCTGACATCCGAGGCAGTAATTGGCATATGACCACGTAGGTGTTATCCTAACCTACGGAACCGTCCTGACATCCGAGGATCATGGTAGGTGATAGTCTAGGAAAAGCATATGTACGTTCTAAGTCAATTGAAACCTTTAACCCATTCCCACGACCCGGGAATCCCATGCCTTAGTAAGAGTGTGAACTCACCTGGGTTTGCTCGGCAGACAGTATAATGCTCAAGTATACAAGTAAGGAATCAACCACGTCCTATCATGGTTACTATGCAAGTTAGGTTCGTATGTAGCACGTTTGTATCACGTATGGTATCAAGTATGATCATGGCAAATCACATAAACGTATCAGCAGTTCATATCAAGTAACGAGTCCAAGTAGTCGGCCCAATTAACATAAGCAGTCCATTTAGCAACTATGTAAACAAGTTCAATAACATAACAGTCATAAGGTTGGGCCCGTGACAGTGTAGGCCCAAAACGGTGTACGTGCAAAGGAGGTCTCGAGTCACAACCAGCGACCTCGAGTCGCAACCGGTGGTTGCGAGTCGCAACAGGTGGTCTCGGTTCATCATGGCCCGGTTACGAGTCACAGCCGGAGATTACGAGTCGCAACAGGAGGTTGCGAGTCGCAACTGGTGATTTCGGCTCTTCATGGTCTGGTTACGAGTCGCAACGGGACTCGCAACCATGGTCTCGGCTTGTGCTGTTGTGGTCTCGAGTGGGGTACCGAGTCGCAACCGTGTGTGTAACTGGTTTCCATAATCATTCCCAACAATCATTCCGTGATTTCAGCAAACACTTTAGGCAGTTTCACAATTCAGATCAATTAACAGTTTACAAGAAATCAAACGTGTTCATCTCAAGAACATCCATATACCAATACACAGAATATATAATCGGATCTATGTGATTACAAGGATTACCAATTATCATGCAACTTAAGTCTAAATCCCTTATCAATTTACAGCCAGTTATTCAGCATGTATTCAAATAAAACAATAACGATAACAGTGGCCTTCGATTCCGATTACTAGCATAATTCCCTAATTCATACATGATAGGATCATCTAGCATGGTAAACATAAAACATAACATTCCTAACACACAACCAACCAAACATACTAACCGATTACGAGTGAAGAAAGGGTGATCCGAACAAGAGGAGGATCGGATGGTCTTGTGCCGTCGGGTTCCAAGCAACGAGAGGGAGAGAGAGTTTGTGTGTGTGAGTTCTTTATGGTTGCAAAGGTTGTAAAAACTAAAACCCTAAGATGTGTGTATGTACATATACGTGTGAGGTGAGGGTGGGCCGAAACCTCACTTGGGCCGGCTCGTGATCTCGAGTCCCTTACATGGACCGAGTGGGTTTGCAAACAATAGTAAAGCCCAATTGATTTATGGATCGGGTGTAGTGTTGTGGTCCAATAATGCAACATTTAAACATTTAACCGTAACATGTAACATTCAATCAAATAAGGTTCACATAAACACGTATCGTTACACAGAGCAAGTCTAAAGTTCGAGTTGTCACACACACCACCACTGCCTCCTGCCATAAAGCAGAAGACAGCAGATGTTACAACATCTGCTGTAGTGACAACAGTGATTGAAGCACCAGTTGTTTCAACCACTGTTAGTCAATCACAATCCACTACCACCCAATCTCAAACCACTGATCCACCCAAAACATCATCAGCCTCTTCTTCAAAAAGGAGAAGGGTTTTCATTCCTGATGATGAGTCACCACCATCATCACCACCATCACATCCTTCATTCCCTGCTCAAAAGCAGAAGACATCTGCTGACACATCAGCAGTTGTAATGACAGCAGAAGTTGAGACACCAGTTGTTTCAACAGTTGTTAGTCAACCATCCACCACTGCTCTATCCTTTCCTATATCCCAACCAAGGCTCTTTAGCAGAAAAAAGAAAGCCTATTACTGCCGATGAAGGGATACATGATCCAAATGCTGAAAAAATATCCACTAGAGCTTTAAGCCATCAAAAATGAGATGAGGCAGTTTTATACAGAAACAGATCCTTCAAAAAGAAAATTCTCCTCACTCATTGGCTACATAGCTCCAGAAGATATAACTGATTATCTCAAGTTAAAGGCTAGGCAAGCTAAAGTTAAAGCTAAGGTTGACAGTGAAAAGGAAAGACTAAGCAAAGTAGGCATTGCTAATAGACTGGAGTTCTACCTTGCAAAGGTTAAGAAGATGGAAGAATTTGCACAAGAGCTAGAAAAAGAGAAGGCAGATCAAAAGAAGAAATTGAGAGAACAGCTTGTAGCCTTCATCATGAAAGAAAAGTTCTATCCTGCTGAAGAATCCCAGTTTAAAGAATGGCCATTAGTAGCTTTGAAGCATGAGGCTGAAAGGATCGAAAAAGTCAAAAATGATCCTTCAAAGAAGAAAACTGCTCCAAACTGGAGTAAGTACAAAAGACTCATTGCTGATCTCACTGCTGAGTATAAAAGAAAGAAAAGGGAGTTGGTGGATGCTAAGATAGGCACTGCTGAAGCCATATCAAAATGGTCTAGGCAACAAACTGATGAAGCTTATGAAAGACTTGAGAAGCAGAGGATGAAAGCCTCTAACTCTCCTAAAAGGTCTGACTACAAAAAGCTTCAAGAGCAAGTCAAACTTTTCGAAACACAGATCAGCATAGCAGAAGATTTTGTCACAAAGCTGAGTAAAGAAAAGAAGGAAATGCTATCTGCTGGAGTAGATAAGAACAAAGAAGCTGAACAGATTGAAGAAGCTATGAAGAAAATAGCTTCAGATAAAGAAAGATTGGCTAAACTACAAGTCCTTGCCAAAAAGGTTAAAGTAGTAAGCCAAAAGTCATCAGCAGGCATCACAAACAGTGAGCTGATTGACAAAGAAGTTGAAGCAGATATAGCTGAAGCCAACAAGATCATTGAACAAGCATTCATACGAATGTCTGAAGCTCAGGATGCTGCTCTTCACTTCTTCAGGCCAATCACTTCAAGTTCATCAGATAATAAAGCTCTCCCAAGAAACCCATTGAGTTCAAAAATACTAAAGTGGATGTCTGATCAAAAGACCCACGTATTGACTTTGCTCAGATTCAATGGTGAAGTGAAGCATATATCAAGGAATCAGGCACTAGGCCTAAGTGCTGAAGATCTACATGATCTCCTTGAGCTTACACTGTGCAGGGATGAGGATGATACAAGTTCCAAGGATTTTGAGAAAGAATTTAAAAGAAAAGCAATGGAACTTCTGATGAAAAATAAAGGTCCTGAATAAGGAAGGGTTTTGGCATTATCTGTTCCGGGGGAGATTGTTGGGATTGAACCCTATCAGAGGAACAGATAATGTAAAGCCAAAACCGGATCCCGTCAGTGGACTCCTAATAAGCAGCAGTTTACTCTAATCTCTCCCCTTGACAGTGGATATCTAACAGCTGATAAATGTTAAGTGCTGCTCAACTACAACAACTGATAAACCAAACTCTGATGATTACCTAACAACTGCTGAAGACAAACTCTGTTGCTCTATCTACTGCTGTTTCCTAAGTGCTGCTGAAGATTCAAGCACTGCCCTCTCAAAGACTGATCACCTTTGAAGAAAGCACTGAAGACTCAACATCTGTGCTAAGGCTACAATAGTGGAACGTGAAGCAGTAGTTTTCCTTATGTTTTGTATGTTAGTGAATATCAGATGTTACATAATAGTAGTTTGTATAGGACAGTATTTGTAGTTTGTTAGGTCGTTAGATGTCACTATCATGGTGACGTCAGCTGAAGTATATCAGTAGTTTGGTTTGCCTATAAGTATGACAGTACTCTGTACTGTTACACTTGATCGTTTTGAGTGAGTTCTTCTCCTCAATTCATCCTTTCATCTTGTGCAACCAACTCTAGTGTATCAGGCTGAGGGGGAGTTTAGATTGTAAGCTTTTACTGTAATCATTTGCTTTGTATCTCAATCATTTGACTCAATGAAAAGCAATTGTTTATCAATCTATACTTTCCTTTGTTTGTGTTTACTTTGTTTGCAACTCATTTCCGCTGCACTTATTAGTTTTATGCAAACAAACACGAATCATGACAGCCTCAGATCCCAACAGTTATCATTCTATATTCAGCCACAACATTTTTTATATCTTTTTCAGTAAAATCTTTTTCATCTATTAACTCTCCTCCTTCTTTCTCTGGTGCTTTATATTCACTCACTAATTTTAACCAGCTTTCAGGAGCAAAAGCTTTTACCCAACCTTCAAATCTATTTTTCCACCAGTTATAGTCTTCAACTTTCATTAGCTTTGGTGGCTTCTGCTGACTTCCGTACATGTTCTCAAACTTCAAATTTTCTGAAATCTCTCTTGAATATTCTTTCAACTCAGATCTTCTATTTGTCGATTCGGAAGTGAAAGCGTTGTAGAATGTGTTGTAGAACTCTTCACCGTTGTTCGACATCTTTAATCACCTAAAAGCAAACAAACAAACTCAACCAGTTTAAACAATATCAAGTAAACTGAAATACACTGACACTCGATTGTCGTGTAATGATCTTGATGCGAAAATGTTCACTTTCAAGCGAAATATGACACACGGATGAACTCAGATCGAACGTATAAGCGAAACCCAAAATGACTAATGAGCGAAACCCGCTGATGTCCAGATAAGCGAAAGCATGTAGTGACAAATAAGCGGAACTGATTGGACCAATAAGCGAACCCTGTTTTGACCGAATAAACGAACCAGATTATGTCTGAATAAGCGGAACTACAGTGTACTTTCGAGCGAAACTACTTGATGTCCGTTCGAGCGAACCCTTTGAGCGGACCTATGTATTTTAAAGCGAAACTAGTGTCACACGAGCGGACCTTACAAGCGGAACTTCAACAAAATGACCCATTAAGCGGATCTCTGGAGCGAAACTACAACAAATGTTGTTCACTGAAGCGAATCTATGTGTATCAATAAGCGAACCTACACATTGTTCAAATAAGCGAAACCACATCCGAAGATAATTTTGTCCATTTTTAGGTTGAATTTTGATATGAAACTTTCAAGGGTTTGTTATTATCCACTAATACACATTCTGTGAAAAATTTGGCCAATTTTAACCGTCGAAACTTGTCCAAATCGAAAAAGAAGGTGTAGAAGACAGAAAATAGATCCAATTGAGCTAAACTCTTCCTCCTGAGCTCTGATACCACTTGTAGGATCGTTGTTGAACTCGAATGAGTCAATCAGAAGAGTTGTTTATCCAATTCAAAGGCGGAATCAGTAAATCAGATGCTCAAACTAATTATAATGCTTTTTTGATTGATTTTAACAATGTTTACAACCTGAAAGCAATTTGGCAGCACTTCGTTACAATTTCAGTTCCGTACCAAATGAATGAAACAAGCACCTATTTATAGTTGAGGTAGGTTCGCTTATATGGACACGTCCATATAAGCGGAACTACTTGTTAGTGGTCCGCTTGTATGGTCAGTGTTCATATAAGCGGAACTACTTGCTTAACTTCTAACAATTTCATCTCGAACCTCGTGCACTGGATATTCTAACCTATCCTATTCTATTACATGATACAAGACAAAGTCAATAGACGTAATGCACTAACAACCTGTAAGATTGAATATTGGGATCTGGATACGGGAGTATATTCAAGTTGTGGGACACACGAATAAGTTTAAGTAATTAAGACACTAATAGCGTATCTCGAAACAGTTGAAATTTGTGTGAAAATTTAAGAGGACAAACATACTGACAATCTAGGTGAATTGTTTAGAACTTATAATGAAATCAAGCTTAACGGTGTTAGTGATATGTCTCAAAAACTTAAATGATCCTCTTGCACGAACTCACAAAAATATTGTCTGTAAATATTTCATTTCTGCATTTATTTTTATTCAAAAATCCAAAAAGAGTTTAGTGTGTTTTAGCATAATTTGTGAAAAATCCAAAAAGATTTTCGACAACTGGTGTTGAAAAGCTTTTTTTCGAAATTCCAAATGCTAAACATGAAGAACAGGTTTGGGAGAAAATGTATGAAAATGTTATGTTTGCAAGTGGTTTTCAGAGAACAAATCATTTTGTATATTTTCTGAAATAGTTTCTAAATTTTAAAGATTTAATCATTTTGAAACTTATGTGTTGGGTAGAGATTGTGCAGATAACCTGAGCTGGAAGAGAGCCTGGTCACGATCTTGGAATGAATCATGAATGTGTGAATTCCAGACTACGATCCCAGCAAATTGAGAGGGGGAGTTTGAAGACAAAGTTGAGGAAGCAGCTAGAACCGATGCTGATTCTGAAACTGCATTCACGAGAAAGAGATTGAAGAGGAAAGATAAAGTGTGAGGATTCTTACAATGACAAATACTTCAAACGAAGATCGAAGACTGATAAAGACTGAAGGTTGACAACCGAAGACTCGACACTGAAGACTCCGTCAACATCCGAGGGGGAGTTTGTTGGTGCATCCGTCTGTCGCCTACGTCTTGTATCGAGTCTAGCGTAGAATAGGCTAGAACAGGCCACGGAATCCAAGAAACTGTATTTGAATGTGATTCCACTCCAAATGACATCTTGTCATTTGGAGCGAAACCCCTTAATATGTTAATTCCCCCCGAAATGTTATATTCTGATTTCGCTCGAAGTTCATCTTTGTGATTCCGCTCGTAATGATCTTGTGTGTTCGAGCGGAATTAGAACATCTATATATAGGGTGTTATTCGGAGCGAAATCACATAGTTCTTAGGTGTGTTGTCTTCCGGTGAGCCACGAAGTGTTGCCGAAGTGTTGTCAGGCTTGTAATTGGATTGCAGATCAATAAAAACAACAATTAAAAGTGAATACGGCTGAGATTGCACCAAAACATTAGTTTCCGCCTCTTGTTTTGACAAAGAACTCTTCTGATCGACTCATTCGGGTCGGAACACGATCCTACATTTTCGTTGGTCATTGGTCACAAAGTATTGTCGCATGCTTAATGACGATTGACTTCTCATTATTCCCTGGCCACAATCGTATTGTCTTCCAAAATGTATTACATCATCAGGGGCACAGGGTCACCCTACCCTTGTCCATTAAATATATTAGTGTATCGACATTATGTAGTCAGATATGGCCTTCAAAAGTCTCCACAATCCCGGCTTATTATTAGTGTCTTTACCCAAATGTAATGCAATCCGCATAATCCAGAATCCATCTATACTGGTGACTAAGGTGGAGGAGGAAAGAAAAGTGAACTTCTAACATGCGTGAACTCCTCCTCGAGCTTGTGTATATGTCAAGGTAATTAACTTATCTGCCGCTTGACAGTAAAGAAACGAGTATCAAAACCTGGGAAAAGTGTAGTAGCTGCAGGCAAGAGTTCAAAAGGAATCTTTGATAAATGTGGAGGACCAAAGTATACTGGCAATAGACAGGGTGGAGGACGTGTTGTCAGCTCAAGCTCAAAAACTCTGCGGCTTATATCCTCAAATTGTAGCTGATGTTACAGGAGCACTCATTCCGTGTGTAGCCTCCATAATGTGAGGGATGGTAAGGGTCTAAAATCAGTGTAGTGTATTATAAGAATCATCAAAATGGCTCGTCCAGCTATGCGGAGGTGAATGTAGTAAACGGCGCGGCCTGTGAGGCTGTAGAGAATGCTGCTGTAGCAAAAGGGGTCGTTGCGCGGGTGCTGGCCTGGAGTACCTTCCCGAGGTGCGGGTAAGTCCCAAGATAAAGCGATAAACATGCCTAGTGCAATGGACGTCGGTCTCCATATGGGAAAAGGAGCATCATCAGCGGTTGTGGGTGCAAAATCAAACGTCTCGACCGATAAGGAGATCGCCAAGTGCGGTACTAGGTCGGATATAAGGAGTGCAAGGTCTGGTAACCTGAAAGAAACAGGGTCATGATCAAGTAAGGGTGCAGGATCAGCAGGTACGACATCAGGTTGATCCAGAAGGAACAGGAGCTTGCTCAGGAGCAGGCTCTGGGTCGTGTAAAGGTGTGGTGCCTCGAGCAGGTGAATAGCACAGTAGTCATAGCGGTGTCGTCGTCTAAGTCTGTAGTAGAAGGCTGTAATCCGGCCGTCTGTAAGGCTGCAGATGTCACAGACTCAAAGGAGTCTGAAATCGAGTACATGCTAGAATCAGGGGATAGCTTGTTAACAGGGGTCTCAAAAAGTGAACTTAGTGACAATCGTGCTCGTCAAACTTTCCATCATCATAGGTGTTATCAGAAGGGTCATCAATAATATGCCAATGTCATCATCAATTATTCGTTGAGTAGCCAACCTTCGGAAGGAATGTCCACAGGAGGCGCATTATCGAGGTTTGGAGTCAAGATGTGCTCTCCACCGAAGTGTCCAAATGGTAAGGCGGTTGTGGACCGAATCAAGAATGACAGGAAGATTCTCATCAAGGAAACCGTCAGCAAGGGAAATTCTTCACCAAAGTCTGGCAGCGTGGACGGTTAGAAGTCGTCCTCGTCCTTGGTCAGCATGTCAGGATCGCTCTCAATGTCTATCGTAAATATCTCCGGCACAGGTACAGTCTCATCATCTGTGGTGGTGGCCGTAGGGTCATCATTATCTGACAATTCGTTCCCTGAGGAAGGTGACACGTGTGTCGATACATAGTAGTAATAACACGTATATCCATAATAATCATTAGCAATCAGCGTATACAAATAAGAGTACTTTATCACGTAGTCATGTATTCACATTATCTTTCCTAGTCTCTCAAACAAATCTCCCAGTCTCTCACACTAAACCACCCAGTCTCTCAGACTAACACATCCCGTCTCTCAGACCAAACTCCCCAGTCTCTAAGACTAACACATCCCGTCTCTCAGACTAAACCTCCCCAGTCTCTAAGACTAACACATCCCTTCTCTCAGACTAAATCTCCCCAGTTTCTAAGACTGAACTCCCTAGTCTCTAAGACTAACTCCCTGGTCTCTAAGACCAACTCCCAGTCTCTAAGACTAACTCCCTGGCCTCTAAGACCAACTCCCTGGCCTCTAAGACCAATTCCATGGTCTCTAAGACTAATTCCCTGGCCTCTAAGACCAATCCTCCCAGTCTCTAAGACTAATTATCCCCAGCCTCTAAGGCTAATCCTCCCTCAGCCTCTAAGACTGAACCTCCCTCAGCCTCTAAGACTGAATTTATAAATATGAATTTTGAAATATGTATTTGTGCCTTTTGTTTGTAAAAATGTTTGTTCCCTGGATCTGGACGTTTTGTGTATGCAATGAAAAACATGTTGTGAAAACATTTTCGTGAGAGCCCTAATGATCGTAGTCTAGACTCAAGAAAGAATCCTAGTTCGCTACGATCGAAGCTCTGATACCAAGCTGTTACACCCTGACTTTTGCGGAAGTGTGATTATGGTGTGACTTTCTTAATATCATTGCGTTCATTCATAACATCAACTATATGATAAAACCATAGGTTTGTCATCCATTAAATAAGTTTAAAACATAACAACATCGTTTTAAAACGTAGACTTAAAATTCAAGTTTTACAAATCATACAAATGGTTTATAAGTTCATTAAAGACCCGTAAAAAGATACTAAATAACGCCAAGGATTGGATGATGTGTCTCATCCAGGAATAAGACACACTAACCAAACTCAAAGACCATGGATGACATCTTTATTTTTAACGCAGCATAAAAGCTTCCAACGCCCGCCAGATCCACTTACAATTTCCCTGAAATACATGTAGTTTGAAAAACATCAACAAAAGTTGAGCGAGTTCATGTGTTTGTTTGTGTGTATGTATCCCTTGGCCTATTTTGTAAATAATGAGATTTCGCATTATATCCCTTGGCCTATAAATAGAGGAGTTAGTGGTAAAGTTTGAGACTTTTTGCTCATTTGGGAATTAGAAGATCTAAGCTTAGAGAGAGAAAGTCTAGAGAGAGAAAGTTCTCTCACGTGATTCTCGGCATTGTACTCGTCATCTTATTCAATTGAATCACGTTATTAGTACGTTCTTGTGTGTTCGGTCACGCATGTTCACAGATTCTGCACGTCGAACGTGTTGTTACGCAATCGTACGGTGTCAAAACCGATCCTACAACTTCATCTCTAGTTAGTTTATACTTCAAGACTTTGATTATGTTCTTTAGAGTTCTTAACATTTCACCATTCTTTTTGCCATTACCCAACAAAAATATGAACAAGATGAAGATCTAAGGCACTTACTACTAGCACAAGGCTAGGGGAGTTTCGAAGCGTAAAAGTGATGGATAAAAGAAAACGAGAGCGGTCCTTGAGCTTCCGAACACACCAAGCTTACTTGTAAGGTCCCTAGCACCCTTAGATATGTGTAGATTGCTTGAAAGGAATTTGAAGAGGGTGGTATGGTGGTGGTGTGGTTTCGGCCGATCCAAGAGGAGAGGAGAGAAAGAAAGTTGTTTGATGTTGTGTGTTGAAAATGAAATCTCATAATCTCTTGTGCCATCTTATAACCCACTTCACTCTTTAACCATTGTGCTATATGTTTCTAATTACCCAACATGATCCAATATAAAAATCAAAGAAATCCATGGGTGGGGACACCCATGGTAACCGGTTCCAGGGGGGTATGGGGTTGGGTTTCAATGATATAGTTACCAATCTAGTTAGATTTCATTGATATAGTTAGTATGTTAAAGTGTTTTGTTATTTATATAATTGTGTTAGGGTGTTCGGGGACCCTAACTAGCTCAGAAAAATAAAACAATGTGTTTGGCAATATTTTTGTGTTCCGGGTAAAGTCCGATTGTTCGGTTGGGTGTTGCCCGTTAAAGTGCTAAATTAATCCATAAAGTGTCCTTTATGTTACTTTTAGTGACATATTAAATTCCCAACACTTTGGAAAGTATCTAGGACTATCTTGTCAAGTTTTTGCACTTTACTAGCATTATTAAATGCTGAATTTTTGTTATTTAGTGCAGAATTCTGCATTTAAAGTATGTTTTAGGCACTTTCCGGCACTATAACTATCATCTAGTGACGCAGTTTTATGGTCCTCACTTCCCTACACTCCCTACCAGTGTAGTATTCTATCTCTGGCACATACTGGCCTCAAAACATTGTCTGTCTAGGTGCTGGCATTGTCAGCATGTCTCTAGGTTATCCGTTCACTGTGCTAACTGTGCTTTGTGCATCAAGTTTGTTACTAATGTTTGTGTGAAATAAATGGGGTGACAGTGTAAAATGTGATGCATATGTATGTATGTATGTAACAGAAAACAGAAAGCAGTTTAATCACAGTTGAAATTAAGCACAGTCATTAAGCACAAATTAAATATTAATTAATTGTACAGATACCTGTATTTGTGAGGGTTGTCACACTTTCCTTCTTTCTTCGATCCTTGCTGAAGTTTAGGACACTCCGACTTAACATGCCCCTTTTGGAAACAGTTGAAACAAGTCTTCGGGTTGCTAGGGCACTTGTAAGATGTATGCCCTTCTTCACCGCATTTGTAGCACCCCTTCTTACCCAAAAGGCATTCCCTAGTATGAAGTTTCCCACATGTCTTGCACGGAGATATACTACCCTTGGACTTATCTTTCTTTCTGTGGTCTTGAAACTTCGCCTTCTTAGACGGACTTGAACTTGCCCCCTTTTCATTGGATCTCTTTTCACCTCGTTTTTCTTGCCTCTTTATCTCAAGCTCTCTATCCCGAGCACAATTAATGAGTTCATCCAGAGTTTCACATTTTGAGGGAGTGATAAATTCCCTAATTTCCGCCCTTAGCACACCGTAGTAACGATTGATCTTCATTCTTTCCGTCTTCATGAAGTCTCCACAGAACTTCATCTTATCCAAAAAGGTGTTGGTTATTTCATTAATTGTCTCATTCTTCTGTCGGAGGCGTAAGAAATCCTCCTGAATTTTATCAATGGCTGACTGAGGACAGTGGTATCTCTCATAATAGGTTCTTTGAATTCCTGCCAAGTCATCATTTGAAATTTTTCTTCACCTACTTCCTTGCTATACGCATCCCACCAATCTTTCGCCTGAAAGGCGAGCTGACCAGTAGCGAACATCACTTGATCTTCCTTATCACACCGACTTCTTATAAATACCGCCTCTATGTTTGAAATCCATCTTTGGAATGCTATCGGATCGATTTTGCCATCAAACATTGCAGGATTGCAAGACATGAAATCCTTATATGTACACCTTTGTTCCTTGCTTTTACTTTTAGATCCTTCAATCGTCTCTTTCAACTCTTCGATCTTACTAGTCATCATAGCATCAACCACTCCCAAAACACGGCTTTCAACCTCTTGAGCTAACTTAGGAAGGTTGGTGTGCATAAGCTTTTCTGCCGCTTCCATAACTTTCTCATCGAATGTTTCATGTTGTGAGATATCATCATCATCGTTCTCATTTCTTGTGTCCACCATCTACAAAATGACGTTTACATTTATTATAATTCACAAGCTTTCGACATATCATAGTTCATTAGTTCGTATTTACTTCATTCGCATTCTTACATTTCAAACTTCACCTCATACATTCGTCATTCGTTTCATACCATTATATACATCCCATTCAACTTTTAGAAGTTTTATCCCGGTACTATTATTTATTCTATCTTTACATAACTTAATTTGCCTCATAAAGACTCAACGGGACCGCGAATGAGGCTTTCGAGAAGTATATACAACTAATTATGAAAAATATGGAAGTTTTGGCGGACTGCCTTTACACAACCCGTCGGCGACGCCAAGGGATCCCGTCGGCGACGGGCCCTGGAAAGTGGCGTCAGCCACATTCCCCGTAAGCAGTTGGATAAGGCATCGGCAAACGGGGTGGTGTCGGCGGCGGCTTACAGCCCGTCGGCGACGGCCTCTCTTTTTGCTGAATCGCTGCAGAACCATTTTGGAGTGTTTTTACTCGTTTTCAGGTCCGTTCCAACCATTCGGTTCCTGGGACTTCCCGTTTAACCTCACAATATTACTCCCTGTATATCTAACTTAAATATTTTCATCATACACATAATAAACATACTTTCATTCAATTACAACTTAAACGTTACCTCATTGCGATCTTGGAACGAACACGCTTTTGGACGAGCCGTCAGTTTGAGTTCAAGCATTACAACTTATGCTTGAATCCCTCAAACCTCGGCTCTGATACCAACTTATTACGCCCCTAACTTTACGTTTTCAAAAGACCATAACGTGTAGGGAAAATTTTAGAAATTTTGGCATGACCCATTCATACAAAGACTGCTAACACCTGTTTTATACGGTAAAACATTTCAACATAAAAGACCCTTTCCAAACCCAAAACAGACGTGTTTACATTGTTTACAACAAGACTACTACTACTAGTTATTGTCCAAACCACAAGGACATCAAAAGACTACATAAGTTGAAGTACATAAGACCAAAGATTAAAACCACATTAAAATAACTTATGACGGAAGCGTGAAGTGGGCTTAGATCAAGTGCGCTCGTTCCTAGTCATCCAATCGCTTAAGTTGAGGATTTACCTACATTCAACAATAAACAAGTAAGTTAATATCTCGTCACTAACACATTTATCTAATAAACCGAATCGTCTTCATCATGACCTTACATCATTTGGTTACTTTACTAACCGTTAGACGGTTCATTACATGCTCGCCTCAATGAAGAGACAAAACATACTTTTTTTAACATACCCGCTAAAAACGGATCAAGTCGTCAGAATTTCACACATTTATTCTTTTAAGCATTTCATCAAACACTTGGTGTGTGTCACATTAAAAAAGCATAATGTACAAGTATACAAAGCATGACTTTACTAGTTTATCTTATACATCATCAATAATCAATCAAGTTCATACAATTCTTTTATTCTACATCAATTTATCTAGCATCCATGTATTATAAGCAAGATCATATATCAAGATTATACATATTTACTTCTATTTGATCATCCTATCATGCTAATTTTTCATCAAGTGGGTTTTTGCTACTATCCTTTCAAAATGGCCAAAATCAAACATTATCCTTGTTCTAGAGTGTAATCCTATCTTTCAATTACCCAAATATTTACATGAACTCGAGATTGGGTTGAGACCCACTTCCTATAAATCATACATTCAAGAAATTCGACTTACCACATCAACAAACAAGTTTAGATGATCAATAATTTGAGTTCATGCAGTTGATTACCTTTGAAATTTCCTTCCAATTGATTGAATTTAGCAAACAAGGGTTTCACCCTTGTTTTCCTTTGTTCTATTCGATCCCAGGCACACACGTATGTGTGTGTTTTGGGTTTCATAGATTTTTAATACTTTCATTTTCATCATTGTCCAATTTTAACCCTCTTAATCTTAGTGTTTGTTTTATTTAGGCACTTTCCATCATTTAACTAACATTTTAATATATTTACTAACTAAGTTAAATTTATAATTAATTTATCTTATATGTCTAATAAATCTTTTTGGGGTGTTACATGACGCCACCCCGAAGGTAACGCCGCCATCACTAGTAACCCACATCTCGTGACCTGACGCCACCCCGAAGGTAACATTGCCAACACGAGTAACCCACATCTCGTGACCTGACGCCACCTCGAAGGTAACACCGCCATCACGAGTAACCGACATCAAGCACCTCAAGGATGCTAATTCACATAAGGCATAAAAAAATACACACACATTGTTAAAAGCACGTCAACTACTCGAAAACTACTACATTCACCATCTCGCTGCCACTAAGGTTCGAAAACTATGATAGAATTATCGAACAAAATTTATCACGACACAAATCGTGCTTTTAATATCGACACCTACCACGCCCCATCCCTATACGACCTCGACATCACTAAATAAAATATCGTTCACCCATACAGAACTAATAAATCCCGATTAATCACTGTGTCATATAAAATCATTGTTCGTGGGAAAACGTTTATAAAACATTTTAATCACAAAACTCGTTAATATATAAAACTCGCAACCACGTATGAAAACATGTGAAAAACATGTATGCTAGCCCGAAAACTATTTAAAAAAAGAGGATTAAAACTCACCGGTTGCAAAGCTTCCAAATTTACAAGCTAATTGTCTCAAACCGCGTCGTCAAATGAAACCTTCACATAATGCTAGTATCTCAAAAGCTAGTGAATCCTAGTGATGCACAAATAATCAAGGACCTATTTAAATTAAGTCACCACTATGCTTGTTTTCATGCTTAATTCTTTTCTGGTTGACAACTGTTGACTTCCTCCACACCAATCCATTAGTTTCATCATTAACTCAAACCATAAACCACACCCATCATCATCATGCATGATCGTCATGCACACACAAAATACAAACTTGATTCCTTCGTGCATAAATGTCGTGGCTAAATTAAATCACTACAACCATGCATCACCACTTGCATCATCCCCATGTGATTGACTTCTCATTTAAACTCCAACAAAAAAAAAAAAACGCATGCACTATATTGCATTCATCTTCATCATAGTGAAAAACACATATGTCCCCTAATTCATTTTTTTATGAAACATAAAGTTCTAAACACAAATAACATGCATCATTCCTACGTGACTACCCCATGCGTAACCCACCTAACACTCCATACAACCTCATTAACAATGGCATCAGAATCATGTGTAGCCTCCAAATTCTTCCAAACACCACCACCATCCCCGCCTTCATAGCTACATACCACCATATCGCACCGCCAATCCCGAGACCACCGCAACCAAAACCGTCATCATCATTGCCACACGACTCTACCGTCACCAAGCACCGTCAACATCCCCAAAACACATACCAAAACCTTGTTCATGCACTAACAATCAAAAAGCCATGTCCCTAACATGATGACACACAAGATTTAAGCAACCAACTAACCTGGTTTGATCAAGAATACCACACTACACCAATTATAACTGAAAACCCAAACTTTCGCGAACCGCTCCATCTTCAATACATTGATTACGGTTCAACAAAACCCTACACCACAAGGACCCATGCTACATCTGCAATCGCTACTAGATAACAAAATAGTGAAGCTTTAATGTCGCATGATCATCTGGAATCGCATGCAACAAACGAAAAGTTGAACCCCCCCCCCCCTCAACTGCCGCACATCGCACCCAAAGAAAAATAAACTAGGTAGCGTTTGGTACGAAGTAATAGAAAGCGGAATGGAATGGATCATTATATTGGAATGAAAAGAAACATGTTTGGTTGTCAAGTGGCATTCCACTAGGAATGTAAACCTTCCAAATATAATAATTTTCATTTCTTGGTAAGGTGGTGTTTTTTTTCATTCCTTGAAGGAATGGAAAGATATATTTTTATTATTATTTTTTTTACCATTATTATTATTCTTATTGGTTTTAATAACTCACTCACTGCCAACACCACTACTGCCATATCTGCCATCGTGACTACCGTCGCCATCGTCACCCACTTCCGCCGCCACCACTACCACCACCACCCACCTTCACCCTAGCTGTCTCCCGCCACCACCCACCTCCACCCCAGTCGTCACCCACCTCCGCCGCTACCAACCGTCACCCACCATCCACACCTCCGCCCCCGTCGTCACTCGCCACCACCCCCGACACCACCGCGCCACAGCTGCCACCCACCCCCGCCTCCGCCGTCAGCCGCCACCCACCTCCACCTCCACCACCGACCACCACCGTCGCCGTCACCCACCACCGTCGCCATCACCCACCACCATTGTCGTCACCACCACCTACCTCTGCCCCCGCCACCACCCATCGCAGCCACCCACTGCCACCACCTCCGACCATCGCTACCATTGCCACCTATCACCACCCACCACCACCGACTACCGTCACTCATCACCGATTTTACTCCTTCGTCTATTCTCTCCTACCAAACAACATAAAGTAATGATTCATTTAATTCTCACATGGTAATCAAACAAGACATGGAATTGTAATGATCCATTCCATTACATCGTCCATTCCATTACATCGTACATTCCATTCACCCGTCTATTCCATTACGCCATACCACCTAGAGTGTGTGTTTGCTTTAGGGTTTGGTGGGACGATTTAATTAGATATTTACACTTAGCCCCTCTAAATTTCCTTGTAATCTTTTTATTTAGCCCAAAAGTTTGGTATAACACTCGCCGCTTGTACGATAAGCTTTAACCAGGTCTTCTAACTGAAAATGGGGTGTTACAAAATGCCCATCACTCACAACACCCAACAATAAACCATCACACCCCCTCACATCCTTCCATTTATCACGGATGAAATATATCACGAGAATTAAAATTCACGCGTTAAATTTGCTAGGTGGCGGTGGCTTGTTTGATTATTCCACGCGTGGAACAAAGTATCACGGGAAACAAACCCCCACCCCGCCTGCCCTAAGGGGGTAGAGGTGGTGATCACTGATCACTCACAACATCCAATCAATTTTCGTCATGTCATCAACCATTATTTCATTACTCACAAACTTTTTTAGTGGAAAGGTCCATCACTCACCACCACACCCAACAATTTCCACACAACCAACAATTTCACTCATCACCCAATACCCCATCACGCATAAAAAATACCACGCGTCATAAAAATGGAAGCGTGAAAAATGTAGGTGGCGGTGATGTTTTGAAAATTTCCACGCGTGATAAAAGCCCATCACAGAGTTTTGTTCTTCCACCCGGGGTCCCCTAATCGTGAATACTTTATACATAATGGTTGATTCCTTTCCTTTTCAGTCCAAAGGATGATATATGATTTTCTGTTTTGATCTCCTACGATCCTTCTGAATAAATTAATTGTAAGGAAATTTAATCAACATGGATTTCAATTCAAAATGATCATTCGTGTTTCACTAACACCATACGGTGTAGTTCAATTCCTTAATGATATGTAGTAGAGAATGTCACATCGGTTTTCATCAATTAAAAATTAAAAAATAATAATTGATAACAATCCTCACATAAGGTGTAATTGGTATCTATTGTAGTTTAGGAGAATGAGTAATCTAACCTTTACCATTCAAAAAAATTAAAACACTATAAAGAAGCAATATGTTTATGCATATATGTATTGTAATCTTGGCTTTGGGTATTTAAAAAAAAATGGTTATGCATATGGTTGTTGTAACCTTGGCTTTGGGGGGTTTTCAAAAAAAAATTGATCTTTTTACTTTTCACTCAAAAGTATTTCATAAATTACTTTTAACCCAAAACTTTTTATCTTTTGCAATCCATCCTCACAACTTTTTTTACTTTCAACTTTGGTCCTTTATGGTTTTCATTTTCCGCAAATTTTTCGCTTTATGATTCGTTCTAAATTTTGTGACTTAACACATCGCAACGTGCGTCTTTGGTTTAACGTTTTTACGTTTCGTTCTAAATTTTGCGAGTTAACACGACGCAACGTGCGTCTTTGGTTTAACGTTTTTACGTTTCGTTCTAAATTTTGCGAGTTAACACGACGCAACGTGCGTGGGTGAACACATCATATATTTTTTTCTCGTTTGACATGTTCAACATAACGTGCGAGTCCTAAATTGACTTAGTTATAACTAAAGAATCCCGTCGCATTGCGGCGGGTCGTAATTCTAGTTAATAAAAAAAATATAAAAGTATTAAATAATAATTACTAAAAATAAGAGTTATAAGTAGGGGTGAGCAAGTTTAGGTCCGAACCAAAAATAACCGAGAACCGAACCGAAAATATACCCAACCCGACCCGAAGCCAAGTACCTAGGTATTTAGATCGGTTCCAATTTTTCATATAAAATAGGGTCGGGTTGGGTCCACTACGTCAAAAATGGTCTTTAGCCACACTTTTTCAAAAACAGGCATGCCACAGTTTTGATTATATGTGTGGCTAAAGGTCATTTGTAATATTTTAAAACACTTTTAACCACATATATTATTATTAGTGTGACCAATGAATAACAAGTCAAAACATTTAGCCACACAGTTGATTATTAATATGACCATTGCATAGCAAATCAAAACTTTTAGCCACACTTTCAGAAAAAACTGTGACATTTAGTAGCCACAACTAGAAAAGTGTGGCTAAATGTAACCTATTGCCACTTTTTTCTGTTTGATTTCTTGATTCATATGACGAAAACACATCTCTTCAAAATCTTTAGTCACACGTTTAATAAAAATGTGACAATCACTAACCATAGTAGAAAAGTGTGGCCATTTGTAACTATCTGACACAATTAATTTTTAATATTGTGGCTAAAAGATAATACACATAGTCACATATAAATTTATGTGACTAAATGTGACCAACTGTCATAATATTTAAAAAGAAAAACGTGTTTGTGTGGCTACACTGGGTAAATGGACACAGTAAAACTTATGTATGACTAGTCATTTCCTTCTTCCTCAAAACTACCAAAAATCTCCACCTCCACAAAACCTAATTAACCCCCACCAAGTTCAGGAGATATACATCGTGTCTCCATAACAACCACAACTTCCACAAAACCCTAACTAGTTTTAGTTACCACTTACCATCAACGCTCTCCTCCCATCTGTTCTCCTCTACTGCCAAAATTAAGCGTATGATTCAATTTGAAGCAAGCAAGAATGAGATTACTTAGATCGATTTTCACTTTCATCCTCTGTAACGCTTCGCACTTTTATTCTTTCTATTTTTAGCAAGTTGTATTGTGTAACGCTCCGCGTTTTCATAACTTTTTCTAAATTAGAAATCGAGTCCTAAAAATTTATTTTAAGAAACTTGCCTCTTTCAAAATTTTAATCCGTTGTATCGTTGAAAATCTTTTATCGTTATTTTACTTTCGTTATAAATATCGTTGTTTATGAATTGTTTAGTTAATTAAATTAATTAATTTTACAATTTAAAAAGTTTATTTTTTTATTTTATTTTTTTTATTTATAATAAATCTAGCTAGTCTCGTTGAGCTTTAAAGTTAGTTCATACAAACTAACCTAGCCGAGTTAATTCATAAAGTTAGTTTATTTTAAGAGTTTTATAAAATCGCTTAGTTAATTAAAGTCAAGGACTATTTGAGTAATTTCTGAATTTGAAACTTGAGGGGCTATATGCTTATTTAACTGAATGTATAAAAAACAAAACTAAACCTAATCCCCATTCAAAACCTGGCAGCCGACCTCTCCCAACTCCCTCTCTTGTTTGAATACAACCGGCTCCGGTAGCCGGAGCCACTTCCGACGACGAACAGCCCCACCTGTTACACAACGCCCACACCATCTCGTCTCTCTTGCTCACTCTCTCCTCGACGCAGTCACCGGAGAAACTCCGACCGGTGACTTCTCTTCCGATCTCCTTCTACTCCGACGCGACACCCACCTGTACACTCCCCCTCTATCCTCTCCAATCTGAACTCCGGCGGCGGCGACATCGACTTGACGTCGACGGACAGCAGAACCGACGCGCGGCGGCTGCCGGCGTCGGCGGTGAAGATGGTGAACGGTGCGGGCACGACTCGGGTTCACTCGACACCAGGCCATCACGACCGTTTCGGTTCCGGTAAGAGTCTTGAGCTCTTTTTCTTTCTTTTACGCTTAAACATCAGTTTCATTTCAAACGAGTTCCCGTCTTGAATTTCATTTTGGTTTGGTTCGATCGGTTATTCCAGTTCAACTCTCAGATCTGTTGGTTCGGGTCTCGACATCAGTTGGTTCGCACTCGGTTTAGGCCAGGTACGTTTCATCGGATTATGTTTTCTTTTTCGGTTTGAGTTTGTAATCTCAGATTGGTTCGGTCAAACAGTCAACAGGTTGGTTCCTGTTTCGGGTCAAACCGGGTCAGCTTCGGTCAACATTAGTCAACTGGTCAAACAGTCAACACGGGTTTCGGGCTCTACCTCGTTTCAGTCGCGGTTCAGATTCCCGTTCGAATTCGTGTTCGGTATATCTTCTTTTCGTTAATCAATTGTTATGCATTATCTTTTACTCTCGACATTATTCTTGTTCCAACTAACAATTTATATGCGTAACAATTAAATCTACGAGTTATTTACCATAACGGTTTATAAAGTAGTAACCGTCAAACCCTTCAAATGTATTCGCATATTGTTATCATCGTATTATTGAAATGTTGATAAAGTGTTAAATTTTGAACATGTAAATCGACAACTTGTGTTGTCGGGATCGTCCAAAAACAGAGGAAACTCTGCCCGTGTTTCGTGAAATTTCGTAAAACGAAACGCGTAAATTTTATAAAACGAAACCTTTCGAAGTTCTAATATTTTTTTATATATAAAGAAAATATACACTATTATAATTTTGTGTTAATTAATGGTCGAACCACTAATGAAAACGTATTGGATTCAATTAAATCTTTATAACAATAAATATTAAGTGTAAATTTATTTAATTAATTAATTATTTATTTTCTTTTCTTTTGACAAAACTTCTATAATATTTTGATAAACTTAGATTAAAAATCTTTGTATAAACTTTACATACGTAAAATATATATACTTAACCATCGGCTAGTTATACTCTAAGTTCTACTTCGAATCCTCCGTCATTATTTCCGAATATTCATACACCTTCGTTTGCCCATATAGGGTGACATCGGTGTTCCATCATCTTAACCTCACACTCGTCGACACTTGGATAATCGGAAGACTTAGCAATTATGTGAGTATACTCGATCCCTTTTTGTTTTAAACACTTTTGGGATGCAACATGTATTCTATATCAAAAACACTTGACACTTGAAACTTATTTGAAACATGCTCTATCCATTTAAACATGAAACATGAAACTTGTGATACTTGAGACTATTTTGTGCTATGTGAACGTTTAATCCCTGTGTGTAGTTCTGCCTTAACAATAGTAGCGCTATAGGGGTAATGCACCTCCCCCATTTGTAGTCGAGGGGTATTGTTAGGAGGAGACATATTAACCTCCCGTGAAACTTTGGGTTAGGTACTTTAACGCATTGGAAACTTGGGCTATCACTTGGACTGCGTAAACTAGCAAGGCTGAAACTATTTTATTATGTTCATGTCGGATATGAGTTTTTATTCTATTATGCTATGTAAACAAACTTGTATACTCGCTCATTGCCTTTGCATTGAAACTCTATTTTAATACATGTTGTAGGTTGTTAGACAAGGCGATGAAGAAATCAAGTTAGGATGGACTTAGATACTCATTCAATAATAAACAATGTTGTTGCAATTTGTCTTTATTTGAAACAATGTATTCAAATTTTAGTCATTAATGAAATTGGATTTAAATTATATTGTCACATAGTGTTATGATGTCTCTTGCAATCTAGTTTTCGTCTCATCCCGATGTTTCCGCCATCGGTTGGGGTGTGACAGATTGGTATCAGAGCCATAACTATAGGAAATTAGGAAAAGTAGGAATGCTTTAACCTAATCTATAGTTTTAGAGCTTTATTCGTATGTTTTACTTGAAACTACTTGCATGCTACTTTATTTGCCTTATTCATTCTCTTATGATCTTTTAAACATATGTGTCACTTACGTGTTAATACTTGACATGCCATCCTTATGTGTTAATATTTGGTTCATTGTGTGTTAATGCTTGTCTATTATGTTCGATACTTGTTGTATTATGTGTTGATACTTGTTTTATTGTCCTAATCCTTATGTGTTACTCTCGACATGCCTTCTTATGTGTTTATGCTTGTTCGTTTGTCCTTTTAACATACGCTCTCCCTAAGGCATTTTACTCGATTTTTCTTAAACTCGAAAACACTCGTATTGTACAAACGAGACGAGTTTACCAAAATAGGCGTGAAACCCACAATTTGGTAAACAACTCTCATCCCGCTTGATTTCATTTTGTTGCACGAAATTACACCATTAAGTTAGGAGTGAAATCCACATCTTAATGGAAATTTCAAATTCAATTTCTAGTGGACCCTCGTTAACGTGTCGAAATTAAATTTCGACCCAACGAGTACCAACCACACTTAGGGTACGAAGTCGTCAAGCTAGGGGTGAAACCCACACTTCGTCGACTAGTCCCACTCCTTGATTTTCAAAAATCCCGCCAAGTCTCGATATTTTCGATGGATTGGGAACATGTAGTAACTGGAAGGGTGAATACCGTTAACCGAGATATCGGCAAGAGTATTCCACCTATTAGGCCAAAGCATGTTTCTTAATTCCAAAAGATCTTTCGATCACTTTGGTTAGTCAATGTTCCGTTTGGAACCATCCAAGTTTTATTCGAACTTACGCTTTATTATTTTCGATCTTTTGTCACTTTTGAACAATTTTTCGAGATTTCATCTTTGCGCAACATCATACTCTTACTTTTCATACGATTATACATTATTAGCATGCATGATTTCACGTAATTTTATTTACCCTTTTATAACAACGAATAGAGACATATCATCGAGATAGGAGTGAATTCCTTAACTTGATGATTAACTCCGCTTCTTTTCTCATCTTACAACAACATCATCAACGGATTTGGGGTGATTCCCTTACCAAGGTGATCGTTACCAAGGCTTTCTTTTAAAAGATTATATTATATAAATACGATCATGTTTATATCTAAATCATTTATCATTAGTCAAGTCCCTAATTATTTCAAAATGCATTGTTATATAAACGAATTTCCTATCCTTCAATCTATTTTCATATAGCTCACACACACAAAATTCTTAACTTATAGCATAAACGCTATTCCTCGACTTTCAAAATCTCACGAAATGCTACTTATCAACCTAGGCTGTCTAAAAAAAAAGAAAAAAATCATTGCCCACAAAATTTCATATTTCACGTAATTACAAAAACACGCTCATCTCGCATCACTATACTAAAGAATACTATGTTTCAATTGAGAATTAAACCAGCTTTTCATACAAAATATTACAAATATTATTAAGTCGTTTACTAAAACTTCTTTCAAAATCAATAACACATTTTTATTAAAAGACGTTTTTCCAGCAAAACACTAAGTTCATATACCAAGATCCTTTTCCTAAGGATGAACCTTTTCACAAGAATCTGTAAACTTCGAAGTTAGTAATACAAAATTTCTTAAAACGATGCAAACTTATTAATCTATAGAACTTTCCAAAATCTCACTTGATACGTCAGTTAAATTCAAAACACGTGGGCAAGGAAGCTTCATAGGAACCAATGACTTTCAACTATATCAATTTTTGAAAATCCATAGTAGCATTTCCATTCATTTACAAAGTAACTTTTCACATAACCAATAGACGTATTATACTCTCTTTACATTCACAAACTAAAGCCTATATTTCGTGACAACTCAATTTATTTTAACTTCACGTTTTGCGTAAACAACTATATATGCATATCATTTTACACGTATAGTCACAACAATCTCACGCGCGTCACTCGTCCCTTTTCTTTCATACCCAAAACTTTTAATCGTTTACGCGCATAAACTCGGGTAGTTTGATTTATACTATAAACAAAATCATTATTTCCTACATCCATACTTATACATTTTATGCCTTCACTAACGTTCACACTTACACATTTATGTTATACTCATGATTCAAAATTCATACGTTTTACGTTTATACACACACTCACAATTATACATTTACGTTGTCCTTACATTCATGTCTATACTACATTCGTATTCATATTCATACGAGTTATGTTTTCATTTACACTTTTACAACTTTGTTACACTTATACTCATACACATGTATTTTATTCATACTTAAACATTCATGTTTTACACTTAATTTTCACATTTACATCCATACTCATGCATCTTGTGTTTATACTCATATTTATACTCGTATTCACACTCGTACTCGCATTTATACTCTCATTTATACGATTTATGTTATACTCGTACTCTCATTTATACTTTCATTTATACGATTTATGTTATACTCGTACTCGCAATTATACTCCCGTTTATACGATTTACGTTATATTCGTACTCGCATTTATACCCACGTTTATAAGATTTCTGTTATACTCGTACTTTTGTTTGTACTCTCATTTATACGAATTGCGTCTATACTCACGTCATTCGTTTATGCTCAAATTGTACTCCCGTTTATATTCATTTTTCTATACACGTTATGCTTATACTGGTAAGCGTACCCTTATTCATGTATTTGTGTTATGCTCGCATGCGTATTCACGTTTAAACTTATACTAAGCTCGTGCTTTCATTTATACTCAAAATTTATACATTTGCACCTTTACGCGAGTGAAACCCGAGGGATTCGCTTACGTAGGCTTTATACTATTTGAACGTAAACATGCTTATATGCTACATTTCTATGCTCACGCATTTTGTTTTCAAAATTTATGTATACCTTGAGTCATACGTAACTAGTACAAGCTATGCGGATCATGCGACGGTCAGTATAATCGCGGGTGCACACGGGATTATAGTGATGGGCGTATGAGAAACCATAGAGTGTACTACTGTGTATGGTAGGACACGGGATGTAACATGACACCGAATACGAAACGGATGTAACGTGGTCAAAACATGGTGGATATGCCGTTGGTACTTCCTATATATAAGTGTTTTCACTATGTTACCAAACTTTCGTAAAACGGGCCATGAGAAATTCAGTGTTTTGTAGACCTTTTGGACCTAATACAAACTTTAAACAACTCACAAACGCATTATATCCGATTATCCATGACGAGACTTCATTCTTGACACACTACCTTGTCTATCCGATACTTACGCTATTCTCATAATCGCATTCGTTTATTAAATCAATCATTTACTGTTATACTCCCATTATTCTCCGTCTTTTATATAAACCCCGTTCGTAATCAAGTCTATTTAAACGTTCGAATCCTAATCTACATCCTTGCTTTTGAAACTACCTCTCTATTCTGTATTCTTCTGCAAACACCCGTAGTTGGTCGTTACCTCGAAAACCATTTTTGTATACTAAATTTTCCTTTTTAAATGCGACACATTTTTATATTTATACCTCTCCAAGTTGATTCAAAACTGTGTAAACTCACACACGTGCACGCTTTTACTTATGCTAAATATCTCGATTCTTTTAGTTAAAATGCTTTTCTCCAAGGGTTTCCTCTTGAATAAATTTCGGGACGAAATTTCCTAAAGGAGGGGAGACTGCAACGCTCCGCATTTTCATAACTTTTTCTAAATTAGAAATCGAGTCCTAAAAATTTATTTTTAGAAACTTGCCTCTTTCAAAATTTTAATCCGTTGTATCGTCGAAAATCTTTTATCATTATTTTACTTTCGTTATAAATATCGTTGTTTATGAGTTGTTTAGTTAATTAAATTAATTAATTTTACAATTTAAAAAGTTTATTTTTTTTATTTTATTTTTTTATTTATAATAAATCTAGCTAGTCTCGTTGAGCTTTAAAGTTAGTTCATACAAACTAACCTAGTCGAGTTAATTCATAAAGTTAGTTTATTTTAAGAATTTTATAAAATCGCTTAGTTAATTAAAGTCAAGGACTATTTGAGTAATTTCTGAATTTGAAACTTGAGGGGCTATATGCGTATTTAACTGAATGTATAAAAAACAAAACTAAACCTAATCCCCATTCAAAACCTGGCAGCCGACCTCTCCCAACTCCCTCTCTTGTTTGAATACAACCGGCTCCGGTAGCCGGAGCCACTTCCGACGACGAACAGCCCCACCTGTTACACAACGCCCACACCATCTCGTCTCTCTTGCTCACTCTCTCCTCGACGCAGTCACCGGAGAAACTCGGACCGGCGACTTCTCTTCCGATCTCCTTCTACTCCGACGCGACACCCACTTGTACACTCTCCCTCTATCCTCTCCGATCTGAACTCCGGCGGCGGCGACATCGACTTGACGTCGACGGACAGCAGAACCGACGCGCGGCGGCTGCCGGCGTCGGCGGTGAAGATGGTGAACGGTGCGGGCACGACTCGGGTTCACTCGACACCAGGCCATCACGACCATTTCGGTTCCGTCTTGAGCTCTTTTTCTTTCTTTTACACTTAAACATCAGTTTCATTTCAAACGAGTTCCCGTCTTGAATTTCATTTTGGTTTGGTTCGATCGGTTATTCCAGTTCAACTCTCAGATCTGTTGGTTCGGGTCTCGACATCAGTTGGTTCGCACTCGGTTTAGGCCAGGTACGTTTCATCGGATTATGTTTTCTTTTTCGGTTTGAGTTTGTATTCTCAGATTGGTTCGGTCAAACAGTCAACAGGTTGGTTCCTGTTTCGGGTCAAACCGGGTCAGCTTCGGTCAACATTAGTCAACTGGTCAAACAGTCAACACGGGTTTCGGGCTCTACCTCGTTTCAGTCGCAGTTCAGATTCCCGTTCGAATTCGTGTTCGGTATATCTTTTTTTCGTTAATCAATTGTTATGCATTATCTTTTACTCTCGACATTATTCTTGTTCCAACTAACAATTTATATGCGTAACAATTAAATCTACGAGTTATTTACCATAACGGTTTATAAAGTAGTAATCGTCAAACCCTTCAAATGTATTCGCATATTGTTATCATCGTATTATTGAAATGTTGATAAAGTGTTAAATTTTGAACATGTAAATCGACAACTTGTGTTGTCCGGATCGTCCAAAAACAGAGGAAACTCTGCCCGTGTTTCGTAAAATTTCGTAAAACGAAACGCGTAAATTTTATAAAACGAAACCTTTCGAAGTTCTAATATTTTTTTATATATAAAGAAAATATACACTATTATAATTTTGTGTTAATTAATGGTCGAACCACTAATGAAAACGTATTGGATTCAATTAAATCTTTATAACAATAAATATTAAGTGTAAATTTATTTATTTAATTAATTATTTATTTTCTTTTCTTTTGACAAAACTTCTATAATATTTTTGATAAACTTAGATTAAAAATCTTTGTATAAACTTTACATACGTAAAAATATATATACTTAACCATCGGCTAGTTATACTCTAAGTTCTACTTCGAATCCTCCGTCATTATTTCCGAATATTCATACACCTTCGCTTGCCCATATAGGGTGGCATCGGTGTTCCATCATCTTAACCTCACACTCGTCGACACTTGGATAATCGGAAGACTTAGCAATTATGTGAGTATACTCGATCCCTTTTTGTTTTAAACACTTTTGGGATGCAACATGTATTCTATATCAAAAACACTTGACACTTGAAACTTATTTGAAACATGCTCTATCCATTTAAACATGAAACATGAAACTTGTGATACTTGAGACTATTTTGTGCTATGTGAACGTTTAATCCCTGTGTGTAGTTCCGCCTTAACAATAGTAGCGCTATAGGGGTAATGCACCTCCCCCATTTGTAGTCGAGGGGTATTGTTACGAGGAGACATATTAACCTCTCGTGAAACTTTGGGTTAGGTACTTTAACGCATTGGAAACTTGGGCTATCACTTGGACTGCGTAAACTAGCATGGCTGAAACTATTTTATTATGTTAATGTCGGATATGAGTTTTTATTCTATTATGCTATGTAAACAAACTTGTATACTCGCTCATTGCCTTTGCATTGAAACTCTATTTTAATACATGTTGTAGGTTGTTAGACAAGGCGATGAAGAAATCAAGTTAGGATGGACTTAGATACTCATTCAATAATAAACAATGTTGTTGCAATTTGTCTTTATTTGAAACAATGTATTCAAATTTTAGTCATTAATGAAATTGGATTTAAATTATATTGTCACATAGTGTTATGATGTCTCTTGCAATCTAGTTTTCGTCTCATCCCGATGTTTCCGCCATCGGTTGGGGTGTGACATATTGTACTTTCCCAAAATAATCAGTTGTACTCTCGTTGCATTCTATTCGTTTCAAATTGTAATCCGAGACTTGAAATCATAATGAAAAATGCATTCGTTTGATCATATTCTTGTTTAATTCTATGTTATGTTATCACACTTGAAAACACGTTAAACTATTTCGAGCACGTGAAAACAGTGGAAAGATATCCTAATCTCAACTCTCGAATCAAGTATCGTCAAGAGATTACCCTAAACCATACAAAAATCGGGAATTCGTATGTTAATTCGGTAAATACCCAAAATTGGGTTAAAACAAATAATTATAATATTTATTAATATTAAATAAATAAATTAATATTGTAAATAAATAAAAGAATTATAAAAATTTGGTTTCTAGTTAAAGTTAGTTTAAACCTAACCTAGTTAGTTAAATCTTATATGTAATTAAAAATAACTAAGTTAAGTTAACAAGGTTAGTTACTTTCTAAGGGAACCAGCTAACTGAGTTAAGGATCTCAGTTAGTCTGGTTAGTCAACTGGGGAAACTACAGGGATCGTAGGTGAAAACTTTGTTATTGAACCGGTTAAAAAGGGGGATTCCTTGTATGAATCCGCCCCCTTGCACATCTCGAACCCGCGACCTCCCACACACACACACACAAACATATTAACCGGTCGGCCAAGGGCCTCATTCAGACATTTATGGAAACATTTAATTCTTATACGCACTTTACGTTGACCTTCCTTTTCAAACTTGCCGCCAAACAGTCGAACAAAGTCAAACCTGTTTCCTTTTCTTCTTCGCTAAACTGCCGGAATAACAACCATCATTTCCTTTCTTTCATTTGCTTCTGATTTCTCGAAATAGAGATTGATTGCCCGGTTACCATAAACCATCATGTTTCCATATTTTCCGACCCATCACCATCACTATAAATACCCGACGCCTCTCCACCCGAAACTCACACAAACCGGAATCCCACTGCCCTCTTCTTCTCTCGCAGACACCGCTGGAAGACCGTCGGAGAACTCTCCAGTCGCCGGAAACAAACCTTCAACCCCTCTGTTTAAGTCACTGCCTTTGCCGGAACTTCGCCGGAGTCGCCGGAGAAGACAACCCGATCCGGTACTGGTACTGACTCGTTTTCCGATTCTGTTTCTTTACTTTTTATATCTTTATATTTCTGTATTATCAATTTTAAGTATTCTGTTTATTATTGTGACAACCGAGTTTCAAGGTCTCTATCCGACTTCATCACGTGCTTATTTGCAAAGTATGTTTATATATGTTTATTTGAAGTGCAATACGCATGTTGCTTGTAGATTCGTTGGACGCTTATCATGGGTGTATGTGTACATGTCTTAATAATTAAATGTTAATGTTAGAAAGTAATAATTGGTTCTACTAAACGATTGTTCGTTTGGGCCATTGCTCATTATTTGGGCCGCACCCTTATAACCTTCATTTGAGCCTTGGGCTGTCCAAATAACCGAAGCCTATCCCTACCTTATTTGCTAACTAGCATTTGGGCTTGAGCCCATGATCACAACTGGCTAAAGGGGAACCGCCCCATTAAACATTGTTATATTTACATAATATAGTATTGTGATAACATCTACCATATTTGCAAACCCTAGCTAAGTTGCGAACGGCTGTGAACACTTCTTGGAGGCAACATCTCATTTGATCGATCTTGTGGTTAGTGATTCTAGTTCCGATTAATTCCATTTAATTAATCTTGGCCATTTGAAGGTTTGATAATACCTGTACGTATGCCTAGTTTGAGTAGTTAGCTACATGGTGTATTAATTTAGGATGCCTACAATTGTTGACAATTTAGCATGTGCAGCCAACTAAATAAACATCATATGGTCGGCCACTATGTCATACTTGCATGTAAATGGTTAGTGTCATGGATATTTCATGTGCATGATAAGATCGATCATATTATTATATGTGAAAACCGATGATGATGTCTAGAGTTGAGATTATAGGTGATTCTGAATCTGATGATTTCATTGGTTTATGATATTTTATAAAGGATAATTGTTCATGTAAATTCGTATGCTGATGTATTGTGGAGGATTAATTGTGGTGGTTATGTGTTATTATGTTGATTGATTGTTGTGTGCCATTGGTTGAGTTGTAGGCTAGATCAGTTTTGCTCCAATCAAAATTGCCGACCACCATATCATACTCCATGTGAACTTTATGTCTCACATTTGCACATGGATATGTCAGAGAGCATGTGATCTATGTTTTTCAACCTTGATTATTGTTAACTGCTGTGATGATGATGAATTATTCTGAGGTGTACTTGTCCAAAATTTATAAGAGTGGGTGTGTGGTCAAATTAAAAATCCAAAAGAGATGTGAAGTGGGTATGTGTGATAACCCATCATAAATAGCGGTCCAATCATGTATGAGTGTTATAAAGTCTTGGGCGGCCATTTTTGTAGTTAGTGCATGTGCATTGTCAGGTTTGATCTTGTGTATGTATGCTTGTATCCGAGTTTTAAGTGTTGTTTTTGGTCCGAGTTTCTGCCCTGTGAACTTAGCCGAACTTGGTGATAAAGTGTATGAGCCCGACTTTTTATGATAAGAGTGACTTGTCCGACTTTTGATAATAACGTAAAAGGTCCGACCTTATTTATATGTGATAGCCGAGTTTAAAACCAAGACTTTAGTCCGATTTTTTTTATATTAAAACATAATGGTCCGAGTTTTGTATATTGGAAGGGTGGTCCGACCCTTCATATGTACTTATGTCCGAGTTTACCCACCCCCCCATGGTCCGAACTTTATGAAACCCCTTCATTAGTCCGACTTTTACTACTTGCCACTAGGCTAGATCAGTTTTGCTCCAATCAAAATTGCCGACCACCATATCATACTCCATGTGAACTTTATGTCTCACATTTGCACATGGATATGTCAGAGAGCATGTGATCTATGTTTTTCAACCTTGATTATTGTTAACTGCTGTGATGATGATGAATTATTCTGAGGTGTACTTGTCCAAAATTTATAAGAGTGGGTGTGTGGTCAAATTAAAAATCCAAAAGAGATGTGAAGTGGGTATGTGTGATAACCCATCATAAATAGCGGTCCAATCATGTATGAGTGTTATAAAGTCTTGGGCGGCCATTTTTGTAGTTAGTGCATGTGCATTGTCAGGTTTGATCTTGTGTATGTATGCTTGTATCCGAGTTTTAAGTGTTGTTTTTGGTCCGAGTTTCTGCCCTGTGAACTTAGCCGAACTTGGTGATAAAGTGTATGAGCCCGACTTTTTATGATAAGAGTGACTTGTCCGACTTTTGATAATAACGTAAAAGGTCCGACCTTATTTATATGTGATAGCCGAGTTTAAAACCAAGACTTTAGTCCGATTTTTTTTATATTAAAACATAATGGTCCGAGTTTTGTATATTGGAAGGGTGGTCCGACCCTTCATATGTACTTATGTCCGAGTTTACCCACCCCCCCATGGTCCGAACTTTATGAAACCCCTTCATTAGTCCGACTTTTACTACTTGCCACTAGGTCCGACTTTTATGTTACCTAGTCCGACTTTGTGTGAAATATAAAATGGTCCGAAGTCTTGTGGAAGATGTGCAAGGTCCGACCTTCTATGCTCAACATGTTCAACTTCTGAATGCTTATACTTGTCAGACTGTATTCTATGTGCTTTGTCTTAATGTATTACCATCGTTAGTATGTTAACCCTAATGGTCGTCACTCATATTAGTTTACATAATACTGTCAAGCATGCTAATAAGTAACGATATTACAGCAAAACGTGAAAGACACGTGTGTGAAGCATGGGTGTTATGAATGTGACAATCTGTTTAGGTGGTGCATGATGCTAATTGCCAAGTATTACGTGATATAGACTTGTAAGCGAATCCATATGATCTTGAACTAATTATGTATACCTGCACACAATAGGACTTGACTGATTACTTGTGGGTGCATAACATAGCATACCGAGCAAACCAAGGTGAGTTCACACAGCCAAGGCATGGGGTTCCCAGGGTGGGAATGGGATTTGATTATTTACTGGTACTTATCTATACTGGAACGTAGTGATGTGATTTGATGAACTATTGTACATACTCCGCTGATTGAACTATGACTAGACTAGTAACACTTATTGAACTGATCTTCGCACACCTGCCAAGGGTTGGCCGCGATATTATGACTGACTTCGCACACCTGCCTTTGGAAGGCCGCGAACTGAAATTTACTAATCTTCGCACACCTGCCTGGGAGGCCGCGATACAGATAAACCTAGTCTAGAATACTTGGGATGAATATCCCCTAATATCTTCGCATACCTGCCTGGGAGGCCGCGATGGAAACTAATACGATACATGACATAACGAACGAACATACTACTATTCACACTGTACTATTACTGAACTGTTAACTGTGAACTCGCTCAACTAGTTGTTGATCCTCTGTTACATGCCTTGCAGGTCGTTAGATACTTATGGAGCTTGCACAGGGAGGAGCAGGTCGTTGTGGAGCATGGATTATGTGTTGAAACTTATTGAACTTATGTTTCACGTTTGGGTTTTCGTGCTTATGCTTCCGCTATACTTATAAACTATGATTATGATTTGAACACCTATCGTATTGAATGATTGGTTCACATTTAATATGTTTGATATTAATTACATGTTCGATATGATTGGTGGCTTGATCCTGGTCGCGTCACGCCTCCAAGCGGTGGTACTCCGCGTGTGGATTTTGGGGGTGTGACAGATTGGTATCAGAGCCATTGGTTATAGAGAACTAGGTTTTAATATGGGAAAACGTTTTTATTAAAACCGGACTATAACCAGAACAGTGCTCCCAACGATCCACAACGACGCTTCGCTCCACGTGCAAGACTCGACATCCTAGGTAATAAGGTTTATGTTTATTGCCTACATACTAGAATTGCATAGAACATTGCTCGTAGTATGCTTACATTACTTTGCTCACTACTTGTTACTGCTTAAGAACACCTATGTGCCTACACTTTTCTGTCATCGCCCTACTCGCGAACCATTCATACTTATGCTACCTTTACTGTTCGATCATGTCTGGACGTGTTGACATGACTCAAGCCCAGTTGGCGGCTCTTATTAACAAACAAGTTGCTGCGGCGCTTGCAGCCGCACAAGCAGGAGGTATAACCTGCTATTCCAGACCTATCCTAGGATGTTAGATCCTACTCTCGTGACCCAACTCTCGCGCCTAACCTTGACCTATCTTTCTCGCGCAACGAGTCAGAACGCACAGCAACCTGTCTGCGCATTCAAGAACTTCATGGACTGTCGTCCAAGCACATTCAGTGGCACAGAAGGAGCAGTGGGACTACTCCACTGGTTTGGGAAGCTCGAGTCAGTATTCGAGATGTGCGAATACCCTGAGGCTCGTAGGGTCAAGTACGCCACTGGTACTTTGGAAGGAATCGCGCTAACCTGGTGGAACGCGCAAGTACAGATACTAGGGTTGGCAGCTGCTAACGCCACCCCTTGGAACGAATTCAAAGAACGCATTAAAAGAGGATACTGCACGCGTGATGACATCCACAAGTTGGAAGTGGAGTTTTGCCATTGAAAATGACGGGGTCAGAAATTGATGCTTATACGAAACGGTCGAACGAACTGGCCATCTTGTGTCCAACCATGGTGGACCCTCCAAGCAAGCATATCGAATTGTACCTCAAGGGTCTAGCCTCAGAAATTCAGAGCCATGCTACATCGGCTAACCTCGACAATATTCAAGACATTCAGTGTCTTGCTTATCGCCTCACGGATCAGGCAGTGGAACAGAACAGGCTGCCTAGTTGTATCAGCGCTATTACTACCGCTACCACTTCTGCTACTCCCGCTACTCCTAGTGACAACAAGCGGAAATGGGATGGGTATTCCAGCAAGGGTTCAGCTACCGTTTGGTCTCAAGCACAGCAGCAGCACAAGAATAGTGATCGCCAGAGCACAGCAGAAGCTAAGGATTCAGGAGCCCACGGCTTGCAAATCGGAATCGCCAGCAGCAACAGCAAGCAGAAATCCTATGCAAAGAAAAGATTGTTCGCATTCCTCGTTCTGGTCAAAAACCCCTCGAAGTTCAAGGCGACAAGAGTGGTGTCGTGGTTGGCATCACCTCTTTCTTGAAGGCTCAGAAATGTTTACGAAAGGGGCACACCGCCATTCTGGCACTTGTCACTGACGTATCAGCAAAGGAAAAGAAGCTGGAGGATATTCCAGTTGTACGTGACTTCCCTCAGGTGTTTCATGAAGATTTACCTGGTTTACCGCCTCATCGCCAAGTCGAATTCCAGATCGAGATAGCTCCTGGAGCAGCACCAATAGCCCGCGCACCGTATCGTTTAGCTCCAACCGAACTGGAAGAACTGTCAAAGCAGCTGCAAGAGCTCTTGGAAAAGGGTTTTATTCGTCCAAGCTCTTCGCCTTGGGGAGCTCCTGTACATTTCGTGAAAAAGAAAGATGGCACCTTCAGGATGTGCATCGACTACCGTGAACTGAACAAGGTGACGGTGAAGAACCGTTATCCTCTTCCGCGTATAGACGACCTATTCGACCAGTTGCAAGGGTCGAGTTACTACTCCAAGATAGACTTGAGGTCGGGGTACCATCAGCTGAGAGTCCGGGATGAGGACGTCTCCAAAACCGCATTCAGAACTCGCTACGGTCACTACGAGTTTCTCGTCATGCCATTCGGGTTAACAAACGCGCCTGCCGTATTTATGGATCTTATGAATAGGGTGTGTAAACCCTATCTTGACAAGTTCGTCATTGTCTTCATCGACGACATTTTGATTTACTCCAAGAGTCAGGAGGAGCACGAGCAGCACCTGCGATTGATTTTGAAACTCCTTCGAAAGGAGCAATTGTACGCTAAGTTTTCTAAATGTGACTTCTGGCTTCGTGAAGTCCACTTCTTAGGCCATGTGGTGAACAGGGATGGGATTCATGTCGATCCATCCAAGGTAGATTCGATCAGGAACTGGCCTGCACCGCGTACACCGACGGAAATACGCCAATTCTTGGGTTTGGCGGGTTACTATCGACGGTTCATAAAAGACTTTTCAAAGATTGCGCAGCCGCTTACGCTACTGACACAAAAGGGTGTCGTTTATCGCTGGGGAGAGCCCCAGGAGACCGCCTTTCAGTACTTAAAGGATAGGCCTTGCAGTGCGCCTATTCTCTCATTGCCAGAGGGCACGGAAGATTTCGTGGTTTATTGTGACGCATCAATACAGGGTCTTGGTTGCGTGTTGATGCAGCGGGATAAAGTGATTGCCTACGCCTCTCGTCAACTCAAGATTCACGAACGGAACTACACGACGCACGATTTAGAGCTGGGAGCTGTTGTTTTCGCGCTTAAGATATGGCGACACTATCTGTACGGTACCAGGTGCACGATTTACACCGATCACAGGAGTCTCGAGCATATCTTCAAGCAGAAGGATTTGAACACGCGTCAACGGAGATGGGTTGAACTACTGAACGACTACGAATGCGCCATCAAGTATCATCCAGGCAAGGCCAATGTTGTGGCCGACGCCCTCAGTCGAAAGGACACCCTACCTAAGCGCGTGCGAGCGCTACAGCTTACAATTCAGTCCAGTCTTCCTGCACAAACACGAAATGCTCAGGTTGACGCATTGAAACCAGAAAACGTCAGGGCTGAAGCCTTACGCGGATCAAGGCAACGATTAGAACAAAAGGAAGACGATGCCTACTATGTGACAGGACGTATTAGGGTCCCACTATATGGCGGCTTACGAGAACTTGTGATGAATGAAGCTCATAAGTCTCGCTACTCGGTACATCCAGGTTCGGACAAATGTACTATGACATCAGAACTACTTATTGGTGGCCTAGCATGAAGGCCCACATCGCCACCTATGTTGACAAGTGCTTGACCTGTGCCAGAGTCAAGGTTGAATATCAGAAACCCTCAGGCCTACTTCAGCAACCCAGGATACCACAGTGGAAATGGGAAGAAATTCCATGGATTTCGTTACAGGCTTACCCAGATCCCAGCGTGGGAATGATACTATATGGGTGATCGTGGATCGACTCACCAAGTCTGCACACTTCCTGGCTATTAAGGAAACGGATAAGTTCTCCACTCTCGCAGACATTTACCTTAAAGAAGTTGTTTCGAGGCACGGGGTGCCCACCTCCATTATTTCGGATCGGGATGCACGATTCACGTCAGAACCATGGCCAGCGATGCACAAATCTTTCGGCTCACGATTAGACATGAGCACAGCATATCATCCTCAGACGGATGGGCAGTCTGACCGGGTTTTATTAAAAGTCTCACCCTGGAAGGGTGTGGTTCGTTTTGGCAAGTGGGGCAAACTAAATCCACGGTATGTTGGACCGTTCGAAATCACTGAAAGAATAGGCCCAGTAGCCTACAGATTGAACCTACCAGCTGAACTCGGTGCAGTTCACAATGTTTTTCACGTGTCTAATCTGAAGAAGTGCCTGTCAGATGAGACCCTTATCATTCCTTTTAAGGAACTCACTATCGACGAGCAGTTGCAGTTCGCCGAGGAGCCAGTTGAAATCACGGTCCGGGATGTTAAGGTCCTCAAACACAAGAGAATCCCTCTTGTTCGAGTTCGTTGGAACTCCCGACGTGGCCCAGAGTACACCTGGGAACGCGAAGACCAAATGAAAGAAAAGTACCCCCAGTTATTCGAAACCAATACAACCACTACTGAGACTGAAGCTACTACTACAGAATTTCGGGACGAAATTCCAAATCAAGGGGGGATGATGTGACACCCCAGGGAAACCAGTGAACGATATAACTTACCTAGCTTCCTCAGTGAGTGCGCACCAAATTTCGGGACGAAATTTCTTTCAAGTTGGGGATAATGTGACAACCGAGTTTCAAGGTCTCTATCCGACTTCATCACGTGCTTATTTGCAAAGTATGTTTATATATGTTTATTTGAAGTGCAATACGCATGTTGCTTGTAGATTCGTTGGACGCTTATCATGGGTGTATGTGTACATGTCTTAATAATTAAATGTTAATGTTAGAAAGTAATAATTGGTTCTACTAAACGATTGTTCGTTTGGGCCATTGCTCATTATTTGGGCCGCACCCTTATAACCTTCATTTGAGCCTTGGGCTGTCCAAATAACCGAAGCCTATCCCTACCTTATTTGCTAACTAGCATTTGGGCTTGAGCCCATGATCACAACTGGCTAAAGGGGAACCGCCCCATTAAACATTGTTATATTTACATAATATAGTATTGTGATAACATCTACCATATTTGCAAACCCTAGCTAAGTTGCGAACGGCTGTGAACACTTCTTGGAGGCAACATCTCATTTGATCGATCTTGTGGTTAGTGATTCTAGTTCCGATTAATTCCATTTAATTAATCTTGGCCATTTGAAGGTTTGATAATACCTGTACGTATGCCTAGTTTGAGTAGTTAGCTACATGGTGTATTAATTTAGGATGCCTACAATTGTTGACAATTTAGCATGTGCAGCCAACTAAATAAACATCATATGGTCGGCCACTATGTCATACTTGCATGTAAATGGTTAGTGTCATGGATATTTCATGTGCATGATAAGATCGATCATATTATTATATGTGAAAACCGATGATGATGTCTAGAGTTGAGATTATAGGTGATTCTGAATCTGATGATTTCATTGGTTTATGATATTTTATAAAGGATAATTGTTCATGTAAATTCGTATGCTGATGTATTGTGGAGGATTAATTGTGGTGGTTATGTGTTATTATGTTGATTGATTGTTGTGTGCCATTGGTTGAGTTGTAGGCTAGATCAGTTTTGCTCCAATCAAAATTGCCGACCACCATATCATACTCCATGTGAACTTTATGTCTCACATTTGCACATGGATATGTCAGAGAGCATGTGATCTATGTTTTTCAACCTTGATTATTGTTAACTGCTGTGATGATGATGAATTATTCTGAGGTGTACTTGTCCAAAATTTATAAGAGTGGGTGTGTGGTCAAATTAAAAATCCAAAAGAGATGTGAAGTGGGTATGTGTGATAACCCATCATAAATAGCGGTCCAATCATGTATGAGTGTTATAAAGTCTTGGGCGGCCATTTTTGTAGTTAGTGCATGTGCATTGTCAGGTTTGATCTTGTGTATGTATGCTTGTATCCGAGTTTTAAGTGTTGTTTTTGGTCCGAGTTTCTGCCCTGTGAACTTAGCCGAACTTGGTGATAAAGTGTATGAGCCCAACTTTTTATGATAAGAGTGACTTGTCCGACTTTTGATAATAACGTAAAAGGTCCGACCTTATTTATATGTGATAGCCGAGTTTAAAACCAAGACTTTAGTCCGATTTTTTTTATATTAAAACATAATGGTCCGAGTTTTGTATATTGGAAGGGTGGTCCGACCCTTCATATGTACTTATGTCCGAGTTTACCCACCCCCCCATGGTCCGAACTTTATGAAACCCCTTCATTAGTCCGACTTTTACTACTTGCCACTAGGTCCGACTTTTATGTTACCTAGTCCGACTTTGTGTGAAATATAAAATGGTCCGAAGTCTTGTGGAAGATGTGCAAGGTCCGACCTTCTATGCTCAACATGTTCAACTTCTGAATGCTTATACTTGTCAGACTGTATTCTATGTGCTTTGTCTTAATGTATTACCATCGTTAGTATGTTAACCCTAATGGTCGTCACTCATATTAGTTTACATAATACTGTCAAGCATGCTAATAAGTAACGATATTACAGCAAAACGTGAAAGACACGTGTGTGAAGCATGGGTGTTATGAATGTGACAATCTGTTTAGGTGGTGCATGATGCTAATTGCCAAGTATTACGTGATATAGACTTGCAAGCGAATCCATATGATCTTGAACTAATTATGTATACCTGCACACAATAGGACTTGACTGATTACTTGTGGGTGCATAACATAGCATACCGAGCAAACCAAGGTGAGTTCACACAGCCAAGGCATGGGGTTCCCAGGGTGGGAATGGGATTTGATTATTTACTGGTACTTATCTATACTGGAACGTAGTGATGTGATTTGATGAACTATTGTACATACTCCGCTGATTGAACTATGACTAGACTAGTAACACTTATTGAACTGATCTTCGCACACCTGCCAAGGGTTGGCCGCGATATTATGACTGACTTCGCACACCTGCCTTTGGAAGGCCGCGAACTGAAATTTACTAATCTTCGCACACCTGCCTGGGAGGCCGCGATACAGATAAACCTAGTCTAGAATACTTGGGATGAATATCCCCTAATATCTTCGCATACCTGCCTGGGAGGCCGCGATGGAAACTAATACGATACATGACATAACGAACGAACATACTACTATTCACACTGTACTATTACTGAACTGTTAACTGTGAACTCGCTCAACTAGTTGTTGATCCTCTGTTACATGCCTTGCAGGTCGTTAGATACTTATGGAGCTTGCACAGGGAGGAGCAGGTCGTTGTGGAGCATGGATTATGTGTTGAAACTTATTGAACTTATGTTTCACGTTTGGGTTTTCGTGCTTATGCTTCCGCTATACTTATAAACTATGATTATGATTTGAACACCTATCGTATTGAATGATTGGTTCACATTTAATATGTTTGATATTAATTACATGTTCGATATGATTGGTGGCTTGATCCTGGTCGCGTCACGCCTCCAAGCGGTGGTACTCCGCGTGTGGATTTTGGGGGTGTGACAATTATATTATTATTATTATTATTATTATTATATATTAATTAATCAGAATTATTTTTAATATCAGAATTATTATTATTATTAATAGATATTAATTAATCAGAATTATTATTAATATATTAATCAGAATAATTATTAATATATATATATATTAATCAGATTTATTATTATTATTAATCTATATTAATCAGAATTATTATTATTAATATATATATTAATCAGAATTATTGTTATTACTAATATATATTATCAGAATTGTTATTATTATTAATATATATTAATCAGAATTTTTATTAGAATTATTATGATTATTATTATTATCATTTTTAATCAGAATTTTTAATATTATTACTATTATTATTATTTTTATTATTATCAGTATTATTACAAAATCAGTATTATTAATCAGTATATATTTACATATATATATATATATATATATATATATATATATATATATATATATATATATATATATATATATATATATATATATATATATAAAATTCAGAAATATTAGTATGAATTCAATTATTTAAATTATTATAGGGACTATTTATCAATAATAATATAAAGTCAAACTACTGTTATAATAATAGTAAGATTATTATTTCACTCTAATATATTAATATCATAATTAGTATATTTAATTCCCATCCTCATTTTAAGCATTCTATCCACATCCCTTAACGTATTCCTAAATCACAAATAGGGTAAATCTCTTGCGCTCGTTTACAATTCTCTTGGACAAACTCTTGCTCTTATTCTTTACCAAGAAACGCAACGCAATCTAAGGTGAGTATACTTGATCCCATTTTTATTTTATCACTTTTGGGTGCAACATGTATTCTATCTAAAAACACGCAACGCTTGAAACTTGTTATATGCACACTCTATCCATTTTTAAACATGAAACAATTTTGATGCTTGTTAATCTCGTATGCCATGTAAACTTTTCCTGTCTATATGCTCATTAACCTTGTGAAACTTATTAAACTTCTAAGACTACTGAGACTTATTAAACTTCTGAGACTTATTAAATCTCCTATGCTATAGGAGTACGCACCGCCCGTGAGTGAGTCTTGGGGCGTGTGCGTTGGAAACTTGGGTTTGACATATAGTGACACTGTTTCAGCATATTAGTAATTTGTATTATGTTGTTCATGTTGGATATGAGTATTTAAACTTTTTATTCTACTTTATGCTATGTATCAAACCAGTATACTCGCCAACTTTTTGTTGATGTTATTTTAATACATGTTGCAGGTTGATAGTCAAGATGATGAAGGAATCAAGTTAGGATGGACTAGATACCCATTTTAGCAATTAAACAATGTTTGAATCTATGTTTACTATTTGAAACAATGTATTATTCTTTAGTTTTAATAAAATGATCTAATTCATATTGTCACATTTACTGTTATGTTGTTTTGAGCAATTTGTTCGTCTCATCCCGATGTTTCCGCCATCGGTTGGGGTGTGACAGATTGGTATCAGAGCCATAACTATAGGGAATTAGGTAAAACTGCTATACTTTTCCCTAGTTTATAGTAGGAATACTCTGATACCAGATTGGTATCAGAGCCATAACTATAGGGAATTAGGAATGCCTTGCCTAGTCTATAGTTTAGGAGCTTATTCACTATGTGTTGCTTAAAACAACTTTCTTTCTATCTTCTTTGCTTCCCTCTACTTTCTTTTGGACTCTTAATATACATGCTTTTCCTAAGGCTAATACAATACACACTTGGAGGCTTTGAAGACACTCTTACAACACAATCGAAAAGACTCATCAAGATAGGGGTGATTCCCACACTTAGTGATGATTTTCACTCAGCTATATTTTGATTTTTGCACGAAATCTACCCTCAAGTTAGGAGTGATATCCAAACCTTGATGGGAGTTTTCCATTTCATATTCCAGTGGACCCTTATCTTAGGATAAGTACCAACCACATTAGGGTACGATGTTATCAAGTTAGAGGTGATACTCGCATCTTGTTAACTAGTCCCACTCCTCGATTTTCGCTCTCGCCAAAGTTTCGATTTCCCAATCGATTAAGGACGTGTAGTAACTGGAAGGACAAATATCGTTAGTCGCTCCCCGATGAGAGTATTTTTCTATTAGGCCAAAGCACGTTTCCCTAATTCGAAAAGGACTTTGATTCACTTTGGAATTGTCGTATGTTACGTTCCGTGACAATCCATATTTTACATTAAATCTCTTTTATGTTATCTCAATTATTATGTGTTTTACGTTTGAGCGTTTCATTCATTTCTAGCTAGGAGACACATTTCGCACTATTGTCGCAACCTAAAACAATTAATGTTACTCTCTCGTGAACAAATTAAATTTATTATGCTTTCATCATACATGTTACTCTATGTGAAAATTCATGTCACTTTATTCATGTTATCCCATGTGAAACACAATGTGAAACAATGTGCTACATGTTACATGCATTAAACATTTTTTCTCAAAAAAATCATTATGATCAAAGTCTCATTCTCATTTCATTTGAAATTCGTAGATTCTCGTCCAAAAAGTCAAGGGTCAGCTCTCAAAAGAAGATGATGGCATTTATGGCCAAGCAGTTCGCTCGTCTTATCCCCAAAGTTGTGACTGAGATCCAAGCTTCCAACACGCCCAACTCTTCCATCGACTCCAAAGTTGCCCAACATAAGCCCATTGCCTTCAACTACAAACATTTCGCCTCTTGCCACCCTAAGCCCTTCACTGGTAAAGAGGGTGTGACAGCTATGTTTGAATGGTTCGATAGCATAGAAGTCACATTCATCAACAGTGAATGTCCTGACGAGCTCAAGACACGAAGTGCTACTGGTGTCTTTCAAGCTAGAGCTCTAGAGTGGTGGACGAATGAAAGGAACATTCGTTCAAACGAGATGGCCTATGCATTATCATGGGAAGAGCTGAAGCAGCTCATGATGGAGGAATTTTGCCCTCCTCATGAACAGCAGAAGCTTGAGGAAGAGTTTTGGTCTCTCAAGCAGATCGGTGACGATAACCTTGCGTATACCACTCGTTTCAAACAGTTGAGCTTTATTGTACCCCACCTTGTTCTCACAGTCGACCGCATGATCAAGAAGTACATCCATGGTTTACCTCCTGCCATGAGGGACACCATCGAGGCAGCCCGGCTCGACAACATCGAGGCTGTCTATCGACTTGCTGCCAGCTTGAACAACAATCGCGTTCGCGACAAACAAGCTGCTGCAGCCGCCAACGCAACCCACCCTGCTAAACCGGCTCACCAAATCACCCAACAATCAAGTAGTGGAGAGAGTAAGAAACGCAAGTTTCAAAACCCTGGCTGCAACGCGATTGTACATGCTGCTAATCCAAACCCTGGTGCACCAGAGAACACAAGAAAACCATACACTGGGGTTCATCCTCAGTGTACCACCTGCCGCTATCATCACCCTACCAACGTAAGATGTCGCCATTGCACTGCGTGCAACCGCTTTGGTCATAATAATGCTCATTGTCCGCAAGCTCCCCAAAACCTTAAACCAGCAAACAATGTTAGAGCCTGTTTCAAATGTGGAGACACAACACACCTTCGCCCACAATGTCCTCTATGGAATCAAGAACAGCAACCAGCACCAAAAGGTCCAGCTCTCAATGCCAACCAAGCTCAAGATGCCAACACCTGATGGTAAAACTGTCACGATCGATGTTGTTCTTCAACATTCATATTTCCTCGATCAACCCTCGCATTGTTTCCTTTCGTTCAGTCATTCTTCTTAGATTTCGAGGACGAAATCTCCTAAAGTAGGGGAGACTGTAACGCTTCGCACTTTTATTCTTTCTATTTTTTAGCAAGTTGTATTGTACTTTCCCAAAATAATCAGTTGTACTCTCGTTGCATTCTATTCGTTTCAAATTGTAATCCGAGACTTGAAATCATAATGAAAAATGCATTCGTTTGATCATATTCTTGTTTAATTCTATGTTATGTTATCACACTTGAAACCACGTTAAACTATTTCGAGCACGTGAAAACAGTGGAAAGATATCCTAATCTCAACTCTCGAATCAAGTATCGTCAAGAGATTACCCTAAACCATACAAAAATCGGGAATTCGTATGTTTATTCGGTAAATACCCAAAATTGGGTTAAAACAAATAATTATAATATTTATTAATATTAAATAAATAAATTAATATTGTAAATAAATATAAGAATTATAAAAATTTGGTTTCTAGTTAAAGTTAGTTTAAACCTAACCTAGTTAGTTAAATCTTATATGTAATTAAAAATAACTAAGTTAAGTTAACAAGGTTAGTTACTTTCTAAGGGAACCAGCTAACTGAGTTAAGGATCTCAGTTAGTCTGGTTAGTCAACTGGGGAAACTACAGGGATCGTAGGTGAAAAATTTGTTATTGAACCGGGTAAAAAGGGGGATTCCTTGTATGAATCCGCCCCCTTGCACGTCTCGAACCCGCGACCTCCCACACACACACACACAAACATATTAACCGGTCGGCCAAGGGCCTCATTCAGACATTTATGGAAACATTTAATTCTTATACGCACTTTACGTTGAACTTCCTTTTCAAACTTGCCGCCAAACAGTCGAACAAAGTCAAACCTGTTTCCTTTTCTTCTTCGCTAAACTGCCGGAATAACAACCATCATTTCCTTTCTTTCATTTGCTTCTGATTTCTCGAAATAGAGATTGATTGCCCGGTTACCATAAACCATCATGTTTCCATATTTTCCGACCCATCACCATCACTATAAATACCCGACGCCTCTCCACCCGAAACTCACACAAACCGGAATCCCACTGCCCTCTTCTTCTCTCGCAGACACCGCTGGAAGACCGCCGGAGAACACTCCAGTCGCCGGAAACAAACCTTCAACCCCTCTGTTCAAGTCACTGCCTTTGCCGGAACTTCGCCGGAGTCGCCGGAGAAGACGACCCGATCCGGTACCGACTCGTTTTCCGATTCTGTTTCTTTACTTTTTATATCTTTATATTTCTGTATTAACAATTTTAAGTATTCTGTTTATTATATTATTATTATTATTAATATATATTAATTAATCAGAATTATTATTAATATCAGAATTATTATTATTATTATTATTAATAGATATTAATTAATCAGAATTATTATTAATATATTAATCCGAATAATTATTAATATATATATTAATCAGATTTATTATTATTATTAATCTATATTAATCAGAATTATTATTATTAATATATATATATATTAATCAGAATTATTATTATTACTAATATATATTATCAGAATTGTTATTATTATTAATATATATTAATCAGAATTTTTATTAGAATTATTATGATTATTATTATCATTTTTAATCAGAATTTTTAATATTATTACTATTATTATTATTTTTATTATTATCAGTATTTTTACAAAATCAGTATTATTAATCAGTATATATTTACATATATATATATATAAAATTCAGAAATATTAGTATGAATTCAATTATTTAAATTATTATAGGGACTATTTATCAATAATAATATAAAGTCAAACTACTGTTATAATAATAGTAAGATTATTATTTCACTCTAATATATTAATATCATAATTAGTATATTTAATTCCCATCCTCATTTTAAGCATTCTATCCACATCCCTTAACGTATTCCTAAATCACAAATAGGGTAAATCTCTTGCGCTCGTTTACAATTCTCTTGGACAAACTCTTGCTCTTATTCTTTACCAAGAAACGCAACGCAATCTAAGGTGAGTATACTTGATCCCATTTTTATTTTATTACTTTTGGGTGCAACATGTATTCTATCTAAAAACACGCAACGCTTGAAACTTGTTATATGCACACTCTATCCATTTTTAAACATGAAACAATTTTGATGCTTGTTAATCTCGTATGCCATGTAAACTTTTCCTGTCTATATGCTCATTAACCTTGTGAAACTTATTAAACTTCTGAGACTACTGAGACTTATTAAACTTCTGAGACTTATTAAATCTCCTATGCTATAGGAGTACGCACCGCCCTTGAGTGAGTCTTGGGGCGTGTGCGTTGGAAACTTGGGGTTGACATATAGTGACACTGTTTCAGCATATTAGTAACTTGTATTATGTTGTTCATGTTGGATATGAGTATTTAAACTTTTTATTCTACTTTATGCTATGTATCAAACCTGTATACTCGCCAACTTTTTGTTGATGTTATTTTAATACATGTTGCAGGTTGATAGTCAAGATAATGAAGGAATCAAGTTTGGATGGACTAGATACCCATTTTAGCAATTAAACAATGTTTGAATCTATGTTTACTATTTGAAACAATGTATTATTCTTTAGTTTTAATAAAATGATCTAATTCATATTGTCACATTTAGTGTTATGTTGTTTTGAGCAATTTGTTCGTCTCATCCCGATGTTTCCGCCATCGGTTGGGGTGTGACATCCTCCTCGGGATGCAGGCGAGTAATTCGGAAACATCTTTAGTGGAGACTCAGAGAGATCGAAAGTCAAATGGTATTTTATTTTTTACTTAGAAGGAGTATTGTAGTTTTAGTTTATAATTTGATGTAAATTATGTTAAACATGAGTGATATTGTTATGATTAAAGCCCTAAGATGTTAATTGGACTTGATATTTGGGATTATTGTTGGTCATATATGGATTGTGAGTTTGAATTGGAGGTTAGTGAGCCCTTGGTTGTGGTTATTTAAACCAGTTTTGGTTGTTTGTAGGTTAATTAGGTTAAATATGAGTGATTTTGTTATGAACTTATTGATTATAACTCTAAGATGTTAATTGAATATTCAGCTGATCCCACCCACACATTTCTAGCACTTTTAACTTTCTTTCTTTCTTTCAGGAATTTTGATGCAGCGACTGGTCTCTTAAGTCCTCTTACACAAGACCAAAATACTTACGCCGCATTAGACGCTCTTTGTTTGATTCACATTTTTTGATGTTTTTTTAGCAAAGACTTCTCAAACAAGGTTTTTCATTCTCTTTCTATATTCTAATTATTTGCTAGTTGGCCTAAATGAACATATATACATTACCTTGTTGTTAATGGTTGCTGGTGCATTCCTATCCAAAGCCACAAATATCAAGTAATTTGTTGTGTTTTAGCATTTTGTATAATTTTGGAATTAGTTTTGCGGTAAACAAGATACATGATTGCTGCTTATTGGTGTTGAATTTAATCTATTAGCTTACATTTTATTGGTTGAACACTGATTGGATGAGTAGGGTGACCTGGAATCATGTTTGTTTGTCACATGTATGCTATTAGTGTTGGATATTAGGCAAAAGTGCTTTCATTTTGTTAGTTAGGATACACATGTATGCCATTACCCCATCTGCAAGAGGGTGGTAGTCATAGATAGGATTAGTTGGTTTGGATCAGCCCTGGCAAAGTAAACCCACACATCTATTTTTGGGTCTTTAAGGGCGGATTCTAAAACCTGATGGGTTATATTGGGTTAGCTATTATTTTTAAAGGGGTTCGGGTCAAAACAGGTCCGGGTCAGAACGGGTCCGGGTCGGGTCGGGTCAGTTTTTTTAACAATATAACTTTGGTGATCATACTTGACACGTTAACTATTATTAAAAAAAACTAAAACTTCTGAACAAAAAGTGAGTCGAGCCAACCCTATCTGTTGTAACTTGTACCAAAAAATTACTCCTTTTGACCCGTTACCCGATCCACTTAAACTTACAGTATCACTTGTGCCAAGACTGATTGCCAAATCCCGTCCTCGCCAGTGACAGCAAGAATATGAGCATTTTTACTTGTCTGCAAATTTGTACAGCATTATAAATGAGAAAAAAACAATTGAGCTTTAAGCTCTGATACCGTAATTTTGAAAAATTAATCTACAAAGTGTGATATATGAAATTGTATTGTGTTCTCTTGATGACTACTATACACTAATCACTTATTATGACTACTTGTTGGATTATAGAAACGACAGCATCTTCAACAACAATAAGCATTCGATGGATGATCGAGGGACAAAAGTCGATAGCAAGAGATATTGGCATCGATTTACCTCCACTGCCAGCAAATGACAGTGATGATGATGACGTGGAACTACCGCAGCTGCAGCAACAACAGAAGCAGCTTATGCAACGGCTTATACAGCAGCAACATCAGCTTATGCGGTAGCTGCAACAGTTTATACAGCAGCAGGGGCGGCAGGTGGTGTTGATCCGGTGGCTAGTTGAGTCACAACAGTGGATAGCAAGGGATGCAGGTTACTATTTACCTCACCGCCAGCAGATGATGACGGCATAGAACTACAGCAACAGTAGCTTACGCAACAGCTTAAGCAACAACTCATGCACCAGCAGGAACAGTTTATACATCAGCAGCACCAATTTATATCGCAGCAGCAATGACGTCCGGGGGCATTTTTCAGTTGGATAATCGAGTCAAACCGGCGGGTAGTGAGGCATGTGGGCATCGAGTTACCTCCACCTTCAATGCCACTATAGGATCCACCAGCACTTGAGAAGGAGCCGCATCTGAATCCAGATCCCGACACCTAGTCTGATGGCCGGCTATATCTTTTGTTTCATTTTGTTTTAATTGTACTGTTTGTATTTTTTCCATGGTTATCGTTAGAGTCCTTTCGGCCTTTTGAGTACCCTAGCCAATCAAACATCATATCCTAATATAGTAATATTATAAATCATTTTTCATTTGAAGTTACCTGTGCAAAATTTAAACAAAAATATAATCACAACATAAGTAAATTAATCCAAACTAAATGTAATAATCATCGCTGCGGGATTCATTACCCATGTCAAGTGGATCTACACGTGGCAATATATTATCATTCTGAGGAAAAATTACAATACTAAATTCCTCATCAACGTCGTCATACGAATCTCTATAGTTTTGGGAGGTGTCATAAAGACGATAGACATTTTTTTATCCAGCTGGTCTTTAACATAAAACACTTGTCGTGCTTGTGAGGCCAATATGAACGGATCATCCTTGTGGCCTAATCTGTTAAGTTCGACCAACGTGTAACCAAGACTATCTTGTTTGACCCCATTTCTATTTTCAACCCAGTCGCACAAGAAAAGAGGAATTCTTTTAATATGATAATCTAGTACCCAGATCTCTCGTAATACCCCATAATAGAAGTTTTTTCTGTAGGTTACTACTTCTTTAGAAATGTGCATGTCAGTTGCCTCTACACCAACCCCACTGTTTTGGTAAACTCCACCGTCACGAGATTTTGTACGAAATGTATAGCCATTGATTTCATATACATCGTATTTTAATACGTTGCTGTGTACTCCATGTGAAATCCACTTTACGGTTTATGATATACTTTCTGTGGAAACCGCTAACTCTTTTTCAACCTAAATTTCATTACTAGGATGAGATTCACCTTGCGCAAACTACAATAAAGGAAAAACTAATATTATGCTAAAATTTAAATTACCTTGTTACGTAACCAGTGACCAAACGTTGTGTTATGCTCTTTCTCCAGCCACGCTTGTGGTTTACCACCATGTCGGTTTTTCAAAAAGGTCATGTGTTGTCTACAAGTACATAAATTAGTATCATATTTAATAGATTCTAATGTAAAAAAAAACATGTTAGTTATACTTACTCAATATAAGGCACAATTTCGGGCGTATTTTGCAATACATAGAAATCTGTTTTCAAGGAGAGTTCCGGAGAAACCAGAACTGGTTTACCGGCTGACAAAGGATTTCCTTCCCCGTTATCATTTTCAGAGGTCTTATACTTATATGGTGGAATGCCAATAGTCTTCATGTTTTTTTGGTATTCACTGAAAAACTCAATTGTTTCTTCTGCAATATTCTCCTCAGCAATGCATCCTTCTGGATAAGTTTTGTTTCGCACATGCCCTTTAATAACCTTCATGCACCTTTCAAAGGGATACATCCACCGAAAGCATATTGGCCCGCATAATTTTACCTCCCTAGTAAGGTGCACAGTTAAATGAATCATAATATCGAAAAAGGATGGGGGAAAATATTTCTCGAGCAGACACAGTGTCACACAAAGCTCTTCTTGCAACTTATCTAGTTCTTCTACCTTGATTTCTTTGCTACATATTGATTTGAAAAAAAAAAAAGCAAAACCTGATAATAGCATATCTTGTGGGTTCCGGCATGATAGACCGTATTGCAATGGGCAAAAACTGTTGCATAAGCATATGATAATCATGTGATTTAAGTCCCACAAGTTTCCTATCCTTTCGATTCACCAAACTAGAAAAATTAGAACAATACCCTTGTGGAACCCTTAAGTTGTATAATGTTTCACAAAACTTGTCTTTTTCATCTTTCGTTAATGTGTAACATGCTGCAGGAAGTATTGTTTTGTTGCCTTGTGTTTTAGCCTGCAACTCTTGTTTTAACCCAAAATGCGCCAGATCCAATCGAGCATTCAATCCATCTTTCGTCTTTCCTGGAACGTTTAGCAATGTTCTGACAACACTCTCAGCCACATTCTTTTCAATGTGCATGAAATCAATACAATGTTGGACACAATTATACCGCCAATACCTAAGTCGTCGATACCATATGTTGAATTTCTTCCAATAGGTTGGTTCTTTATGTCCGGAATTTGAACTATCACCCTCTTTTGATGTGTTCCTTTTTCTCTTAATTGTCTTCCCCCCTCTTCCAGTAGAAGTTTCTAGGATTCCTGATACTTTATCCTTAAATCCTTTCCCCCATATATTCTTAATGTATTTAACCTCGTTGAATATTTCTTCCCCGGTCACAGGATTTGCAGTAGTTCCCCATTCTTGTTTTCCATTGAACGCCTTCGTTTGCTTTCTGAAAGGATGGTTATATGGTAGATATCTTCTGTGACCAGCATAACTCTGCTTGGATGAGAAAGGAAGTCTACAACATTGAGTTTCTTTTCGACACACTACACAACCATGGAATCCATTATAAGGGTAGCCACATAGTGTACCAAGAGCAGGGTAATCATTAATCGTCCATAAAACAACTGCACGTAGGATAACTTTTTCTTGTGCATAGGCGTCATATGTTTCAACTCCTTCTTCAAATAAGAGTTGTAGATCATCAATCAAAGGATCCAAAAACACATCAATATCGTTTCCAGGCGTTCCCGATATTAGTACCGAAAGCATGATAAACCTTCTTTTCATACACAACCAAGGCGGAAGGTTGTAAATGACAGCTAAAACCGGCCAAACACTATGATTTCTATTACCTCTATGTACGTCAACCCCATCTGTGGAAATGCCAAGCCGAAGATTTCTTGGATCGTCAGCAATTTCGGGAAATTGGTTATCTATGGCTTGCCATGCAGGTGAATCTGATGGGTGGCGTAAAACACCGGGTTTTTTGGAACTGGTGGCGTGCCATAATAAATCTTTTGCTATACTCTTAGCTTGAAAGAGTCGTTTCAATCGTGGTATTATGGGAAAGTACCACATTACCTTTGCAAGAATATTTTCATACATTATTTTAGTGTTCTCATCCACCTTCCACCTTGATTTCCCACAAGTTGGACATACAACCTAGTCTTTGTACTCCTTCCTGTAAAGAATGCAGTCGTTGATGCATGGAAAACAGTGCCAACAGAAGTAAAGGATAAATTGTGGGAGGAAATAACGGTTAATTCTTTTCTCTTAATTATAAATGTATTTTTACATTTTCATGTGACTAACATACAACTTGTATTATATATTGCAGCGTTTTTATGACATTGATGCATGTCGTAGGCGTTTTGTAATGACTCGGCTTGGTGACCTGCTTCGAAATTTTAGAAGAAAAGTGTATACGGGATACATAGTACCTAACTTAGGTAAACAAAAGAAACTTGCACGAATTCCTAAGAGGTATCGTTCAATGGTGGAGCAAACAGACTGGGACAAGTTTGTAACATATACACAATCAGACGAGTTTAAGGTTTTAATCTTTTATTCTAATGTTCATCATTATTTTATTTTAAATATAATTTTAAACTCTAATGAAATAATTACAAATTTTGTTGTAAGGATGTGTCAAATAAGAGAAAAACAGCACGATCAAAGTACGTTTATGATCATCACTTGGGACGAGGAGGGTATGCTTATCTAAGAGACAAACTGGTAACTTCATTTCTTCAATTAAAGTTTGTTTTTTTTTGTGCTTATAATGATTTTTTGTTTGTATGTCTGATGTGTGTGTCCGTTATTTTTGTTGTATATATTACAAGGTACAAAATAACGAACTTTCAATTGATGAGATCCCCTCTCGTGCTTTAATGTGGAGGAAAGCAAGGGAAAACAAAAACGAAGAATACAAGAATGTTGATGTAAAAGACATAGCTAATAAAATAGTAAGTTCAACTTTAAACTTTTTTGGTTTATTTTTAATTACTATAATACATGTTTATTTGTTAACAATTTCTACAGATTGACACTGAAACGCAAATTAAAGATGGATCCGTGAACCTTGATCCGGGCACGGATGCACTCACATTAGTATTTGGCAAAGAAAAAGGTGGGTATTTAAAAGGTGTTGGTTATGGAGTGACTTCTAGTAGATATTGGCAGAGTCCTCGAACAAAAGGATCATCAAAAGAACGAATTGCACAACTGGAGTTTCAACTACATAACGAGAGACTTGAGCGTGGGAAAAAAGATGAACAAATTAAGACCTTTTCGATGCAGATGGCAGAAACAAATAACACACTTAATCAAGTTTTAGCTCATCTGGCTGCACAAGGACAAACATTACAAATATGTTCATTATCTGCAGACAAAATGTCACAAACACAAGTAAGTGACTTATTTTATTAGCAAATTAATACCTTAATAGTTTTCAAACGTTAACCATTGTTAGCTACTATAAATAGCAACCTATTATATAAATTTACCATGTGCATTACAATTTTAGAAATTTTCCCTGTTTTATCGAATCGTATTATCTGTATTGCTTCCTTGTTACATTTTGTAGGTAAATTCTTTGGATAAACATGACGGATCAAAGCATAAGGCCAATGCTACCGCATCTAAAATAGTGCAAAAAGAAATGGCACCAACGGTAAGTATGATAATTTCATTATTTTTTTTATAATTTCCCATGTAATTATTGATATTTCATAACACATTTATTTGAATTGTAGGTAAAATCTATGAACAATAGTACTGGATCAAAGGACAATACTAATGTTACCACATCTAACATATCAAGTAAAGTAGTGCAAACAGAAGTCACTTCTCATGCTAACACTTCTAAAATGGTGCAAAAAGAAATGATAACGGTAAGTGTTTGACAATTTCGTATTTTTTTATAGTTTTTATGTGTGATTGTTGATTTTCTATAACTTAATTAATTCAATGTTTTTAGGAAAATGTGAAAACTAGAAAAAAAGATGTTTTGTCTACGCAAGAGACTTCACTTCTTGGGACATCATCGCAGTCGGAATCACAAGAAAATATACATAATACACATTCAACAAATGTCCTAGAGGTATGTGTTACGAAATACATATTTATATTGATTTTAACCTTAAGATGTTAATATAAATTATTTTTTTTTTGTAGATCAAGTGTACTCTATATACTATAAATATGAACAACTGTGTGGCTTATGGTACAATTCATTTGTCAACGGGAAAACAAAGCATTCATGGAGTTCCACTACAAGATAATTGCTATAGAGTTTCTATTGATAAAGTTGTAAAATAAGCAGCATTTCTACCGGTAGAATCATGTGAGGTCAAAATAGTTGGGGATGCACTAAATACTTTTGTTGCTTGGCCAAAATACCTTGTCAAAACTAGCCAAAAGGTTTGTTCTTTATTAATATATGATTAATTACTCTAGCTATTGATATTTGTTTTCATGTTTTTTGCTTCAGATACCAAATCTATCAAGCATTCAAACACAAAACACTACAACTCAAGTCGCTAAAAAGCAAAAGATGTGTTTTACAACGCTAGATGGCATCAAAAAACAGGGAGCAAGAAGAACAAGAAAAACACTTTAAACTAGTACTTATTTTATGTTTACAATCATTTCCTTTTGCAACATTTGTAGATAGTTTTTGATTAGAAGTTTAGTTTTTGGTATTATCATGCACAGATTTTGGTTTATTAATTTTAATATTATTTGGTTTTAGGTTTTCTCATGTTTATTATTGTTTTTTATTATTTGGATATACATATGTGGCTAAAGGTTAGCCATAAGCCACACTTAAAAGCACAAAAGTTCATGTGGCTTTACATAAACATTAGCCACACCATTGTCATTTTATCTTTTTGTGTCACAAAATCATAGTAAACGTTATGTAAAAACAAATTATGTGTGACCAAAGATTAAACAATAGTCACATAGTAAAATTACAAATTTTCATATGGCTTTACATAATTACTAGTCACATCATCGTCACTTTGTTTATTTTGCCGTGACGAAATGTTAGCAATTGTCATGGGTAAAAAAGATTATGTGTGACCAAAGGTTAGACAATAGTCACGTTTAAAATTACAAATTTTCATATGGCTTTACTTGATTACTAGTCACACCTTCGTCACTTTGTTTATTTTGCCGTGACGAAATGTTAGCAATTGTCATGGGTAAAAAAGATTATGTGTGACCAAAGGTTAGACAATAGTCACGTTTAAAATTACAAAATTTCATGTGGCTTTACTTGATCATTAGTCACACCATCGCCATTGTGTTTATTTTCGTGTGACGAAATATTAGCAAACGCCATGGGTAAAAAATATTATGTGTGACTAAAGATTACACAATAGCCAAATTTAGAAAGAAAAAAAAAATTCATGTGGCTTTACATAACTTTTAGCCACACCATCCTTATTTTGATTTTTTTATGTGACAGAATGATAGCATCTGTAATGCACAAAATGAATTTGTGTGGCCAAAGGTTAGATGATAGCCACATATAAAATCATAAAGTTTTATGTGGCTTTACATAATCATTAGCCACATTATCCTTACTTTATGTGACGAAATGATAGCAAATGTCATGAGAAAGTAAATTATAAGTGACCAAATATTAGCCATTGTCACTTAAAACCACAAAACTTCATGTAGCTTTACATAAACATTAGCCACGCTATCATCACTTTATTACTTTTGTGTGACGGAATAATAACATATGTCATGTGAAAAAAAAATGTGTGACCAAAGGTTAAACAATAGTCACACTTAAAATTACAAAATTTTATGTGTGACTAAAGGTTAGACAATAATCACATATAAAATTACAAAGTTGTTTTTAGTGTCTAGAAATATTTTTTAGCCACAGTTATAGTAAACAGATGTGACTAAATAATAAAACGGTCACACTTACAGTGAGTTAGTTCATGTGGCCGTTCCAAACATTTAATCTTACTTGGAATGCTTAATAACAACTCTTTTTGCCATATTTTTTTTAGTTGATGTGGCTAAAACAAACTTTTAAGTGACTATATAATAGAAACAACCACATTTATAATAAATTCATGTGGCTGTTGTGACCCTTTAGCCACACTTATTGTACATAATGTCTGATTTCTAGCAAGAGATAGTGGTATCCTTTAGCCACACTTTAAAGTTGCTACGGCCACTAAACGTGAATGTGGTCGTATGATACCTATGATGACTGGACCTTTGGTCACACTTTAGTTGAAAAAAAAAGTGTGACAAAAGGCGTATGGTCACTCTTTTTTTGTGTGGCCGTAAGCCTTTTTTGGCGTAGTGGTCGGTTCTCGGTTCTTTTCATGGTGAAACCCGACTTGGACCTATGGCCGGAACCGACCCTATATTTAGGGTAGTGAATCGGTTATGTATTTTATGTTTGATCGGTTCTCAGATCGTGTCGGATAATGGTCGGATAGGGTCGGATTTTTTCTTTTGCTCACCCTAGTTATAAGATTAAAATAAGCTACAAACCGAGTTACTAAAAAAACAAACGAAAATATAAAATACAAAAAAAAGTTCAATATTTACTTCTAAACAATGCTGGATAGTATATGTTCCATCAAAGCTACTTATACAAATACATGCTAAAGCCATATACAAATCCCATAAAGTTTTTTTTAAACCAACTCAATTTTCAATGAAATTTATATCAGAATGGTCTTTAAAAAACTAAAAAAAATTGTGTAGTTAGATTTTTTACTTATAAAATTTAAATATTGCTACGGAAAAAATATCGTCGCAACTTTGCTACGGATTAGCTATGGATTCGCTACCAACATATTCTGCTACGGTCTAGCTACTGATTTTCCGTTGCAAAAAACAATATGTAGCAATTTTTTGCTACGAACTTATTTGCTATGGTTTTGCTACGGATTTTTCGTTGCAAAAAAATATTTACTAATCGACTTCAAAATAATTAGTACCAACATCCGTAGCAAAATAATGCTAAGGACATATTTGGTACAATTTAACCTCGGTTAGTTTGTTAAAGAAAAACATTAGTAGCAAAGTCCATGAACAAATTGAGAAAATATAAAATTCGTAGCAGTGTTTATAGCAAAATTCGGCCAATAAATATTTATAAATAAGTGAATAAAATCGGTAGTAAATTTCGTAACAAAATCAAGAAAAAAATAGTAAATAAATCACTTAATAAATATCGTAGCAAAATTTGTATGCAAAGTTATGAATATAAGTGCCAAATTCAATGAGGTGTCAAAAGTAGTAGGAAAATTGGTAGCAAACTAAAAAAATAATTACTTAAAAAATAATAATAATCTATGAAAATTAAATATAATAAATACTAAAAAAAACTTAATAAAATCCCTCAAAAATTCATGCGACCTCGAGAAAACAAATATTTAAAATAGTTGAAATAATTTAATTAAAACTACTACAATTATATATATTATATATATTGTTGATGAGTGAACACTACTACAAAATGGAGTATTAGACGGTGTTGAAGTTTTTATTTTAGACGGGGTTAAAGCAATAACATCGTCTTAAAATCAATATCCATATGACCATTGTGCTGTTTTGATTAAAATATTCAAGAAAATTCATAAAAAAACCCCGTCTAATATTTAAACACCGTCCTATACTATTTTATACAACCTTTAGACGGTGTTGTGTTCAACACCGTCTTATAAATGTCATACTTCCCCTAAAATTCAGTTCCCTCTAAAAATTTTCAAGTCTAAACCCAAGCCCGCCTTTCAATTCCTATTGCCCCCAAATTCACTATCTTCACCGTTTTTTTGGTTTTCTTCTATTTCTATATCTCTCCCCTCGATCCGATCTAGACCCTCGTTCTCCAAAACGACCGGGGAAATTGCATCTGCCATGTTCTCGACAACCATAGAATCCTTTCGTTCCTGTGCATCATCTCTGTTAGCCTATTTTGAACTGTTATTTTTTGCCCTAATTTGAGTTTTGGGAAAAAAAACTCATGTGAATTCCATAGATAGGCTAGATTGGGTGTGATCTTGTGGTTTCTGCTGCAATTCCACTTGCGTATGGAACATCTAATCCCTCCTTGATTCATATAGCAAACTAGACTCTGGTCAGGTATTACTTCAATTTCTTTCAACTTTTATTTTTAGGTTTTTGTTTTGTGCTTTGAGTTATTCATGTGAATTCCATAGATAGGCTAGATTTAGGTTGATAGGGTTTATAAGTTATTGTTTGGTGTGCAGGAAGTTCTTGTTTTAAACTTCTCAGACGTAACTAGTGCTAATGCCGCTGGATTTATGATATTAAGGAAGTGGTATGTGATGGTTTGCGTCCTCACAAGATTCATGGAAACATGAGTGGGAGTAGAAAAAAGTTTCTGAGTATTTGAATGGGAGAAAAATAATTTTTAGTAAATGGGTCAATATGTAAACTTTTTTGAAGTTATTAAAGTATATCAAAGAGCTTCTATCGTCAAGTTTGTTAGAAAATGATGCTTATAAAATTAGTGTTATAGCTAAACAAGACTGTTGTAGTTTACTTTCACATGTATTGCTACTTCCTGACAATTGAATTTGAAGACAATATTTTGTTCTTTACCACATATAAGTTGTATTGTTGTAGATCTGTTCTGTTATCTTTAATACAACTCAATCAAATTATCAATCATTTTAAATGATGTTTAATATTTGTTTTTTTTTTCTCACTTTTATGCATGTATCTTGTTTGGACACTGGGACATGAAATTCCAATAGTTCTTAGAGAATTTAAGGTATGCATTTTATTTTTTCAAGCTCCTTCTTTTGAATTTATATGGGTTGGGTAATAGGTCAACATGCAATGTATGAGTCAAACATAGTGGGTTGGATCAACCCACAAACTATTTTCTTTCCATTTTTTTAGATTTTCTTAAAAACAATAACGTGCTAAATTGCTAATCATGTTTACAAAAACGTTACTGCGATTAATTTATGTCCGAATAAAATGGTTCAGTAGGTTATGTGCATTAAACATACAATGTTTTGCTATCAACGTGTTTGACCTATTCCTCTTCCGGCTAAGTTTTATTTCATGACCCTTTGTGATAAAGCATAGCTTAAATAGACCCGTTTTTAAGTAAATGTGGTTGAATTTACCACAATTTTTTGTTTATTTTAAATGCTAAAAGGTGAATCACTTGTTTGCGGTGGTTCTTCATATATGATCTAAAGAAGGCCCCAGCCGATATCCAAGCTACAGTAGCCCATAATGATGATGACAAGGATGCATCCATTGGCAATATAGAAGGGGAGGTACTTATTAAAATTAATGTTATTCTTTGCTGATATTTTTTCCTAATTATGTTTATTGAAATTTTTCTTTTTGCATAACACGCTGAAGAGGATGAGGAACCATCTAAAGTTGAACATGAACATGAGCCTAAGGAATCATCTAAAGTTGCACATGAATATGCTCATTCTCACGAGCCTGGACGTAGTATGTTTGTATTTTTTGAGCATTTGTAACAACCCTTGTGTCATGTTACCTTCGGGTTAGTTAGTCCCCAACGCACGGTGCGCCAAAAATACATAACTACCCGCCAAAAATACATAACTACCCGCGACAACGCGCGGGCTTTCCCACTAGTTTTATTAAACAGCTCTGCTGTTATTACTTGTTAACATTGGGGGCCCTACAAGTATATATTTTGTATCTCATAAAAGCTTTTGGTCATTTTGATTATTTCTCTAAATTGCAATGGTTTTGAGTCTGCTTGAAATACCAGCTCGGTCCGCATTATTTTATTAAACAGCTCTGCTGTTACTTGTTAGTATGTTCTTGAGTTTGAATACTTGTATTTTCCTCATTAACTAGTGAAATTTTTACATTTTTGTACTGCTTAGTAACTGTAATTATGTGTAATGGGGTTTTCTACAGGTCATTGTAAATACGGTACAGATCTTTCAAAGCAGTTAACAAACTATTTGCGTGGCTTTCTTGATAGCTGTGGAAGTGTAGGAATTTATTTCTCAAGGAGGACTCCAGATAAGGTATTATACTAGTTACTACTATGCCATTAGAGCATATCTATAGCTCAATAACTGTTTCTACAAATCATGAACTTTTGCACGTGAAATATTCATTTATTATTGTGTTCTTATGCTATGCACTATATATATATCATCAGGTTGCTAATTTCATGCGGAAAGAACTTGGAGACCATCCAAAAATCTATGTATATGATGGTGAAGGTAATCTCAGTTAATCAATACTATGGTATAATATTAGATTTACCTGAATAAAATCATAATACCAAATACACCCGCTTTCAAATTTATGACGTTTATACCCTTTTTGTAAATGTAGAACCAAATCCTCACATTGGACATCTAGCTTGGATAGATGCTTTCATTGTCACAGCCGATTCAATCAGCATGTTGAGTGAAGCCTGCAGTACTGGGTCCATAATAAGTGGTAACGAGAACAGAGGAAAATTTTCGATGACCACAACACCACAATTGATTTCTTGCCATTTTCCAGCTCAAAACGCAGGTTCGTTTTTTGATGCAGTTTTGCACGTTCGCTTTATGTTTGGTAACTGTACATATTTGACAACTATGATTGTATTGGCTTACAATTGGTTCTCATTATGTTATTAAACTTGCAGGAACCTCTACTATCATCTTAGAAAGTATTTGGTGTAAATGAGCCCTTTCTACCACTTCAAGGACCTTTACCTCTTAACTTAACTTGAGTTCAAGTTATCCCATTAAGTTTGGAAAGTATTGAAGTATCTGATGAAGAAGCAGATGATGACACGGATATGACGTTCATTTATTACATTTTATATGTTAGGTAGTTTTATGACATGTTTGTGAATTGTGACTTAAAACGAACCCGGAATGTGACGTTTATGACGTTTATGCTTATGTTTTTTTTAAAGGCAACCATTTATGCTTACGTTTATGCTTATTAGTTTATGTTTATTTAGTTTTTGTGTGTCACACCCCAACCGATGGCGGAATCATCGGGGCGCGGCACTGAGCGAAACAGATTGTTCAGAAGTTTCCACAACAACTATCATACAATTCAGTTATATAACACGTCCCATACCGTGTCCCAAATAATAACAAGTTATCATAGAAATCAACTAAACAATATGGGAACTGTTCCGACAACTCAAATTCTTAGTTATTACAGACCGAATTAAATATTGTCTCAAGACTTCTAGACAGCTAACGGTAGACCTTACTGACAACAGGTGCCAGTACAAGATCTATCGACAACTATGGCCCTGGAGCAGGTACATGGACACTGTCCTAAGGTCACAGGCTCCTAGGAGCTTATTATTGCTTCGCTTCCCTAGCAAGCTAGTAGCTTAAACACCTGTCACATACGTTAAAATAAAAGTCAATACATATAATGTAAAGGTGAGTACACAAGTTTGATATAGCATATAGAGTCCGAATAGTTTACGCATAACCAAGCACGTACACAAGGGAAAACGATGCATGTAAATTATCGACATGGGACCATCGATACCAACGACTGCGGGTTGACTGTCCGAGACAGTTCGCAATACATGATTACCACCGTAATCCATGCAAGAAATTGTCCTTAGCAACCCCCGTGTGAACGGGTGCTGAGTCCAAACTATAGTACTACGTTGCTAAAGCAGGTAGATAGCACTCCACGTGTAAACATAATAAACAGCAATCATTTAGACAAGTAATACATGCAAGTAGGTTAGCGTTCAAATAGTTTGTGTTGTTTGTGAATTTGATAGATTACGTATGTAACACCCAAAAGTGCTGAAAGCAAAAAGGGATCGAGTATACTCACAGTGGTTGGTTGTGGATTGAAGGGAGCACTGAGAATAGGTTAGCCTGAATAGTTCGATAACACAACGATGAGTAACGCGGAAAAAGTAAACAATGTACTTGGATCGAGTAGGCCATTCGATCGGATAGCAGTTCGATCGAGTGGGCTGTTCGATTGGTTTGATAGTCCGTTCGAACATCCATTCGATCGGCCGGCTGGCTCGATCGGCTGGTTCCTTCAAGTGGATTGTTTCTTCCTTTGATGAGAAGAATGTGTTTGTGTATGATGGTTTGTACTACCTTTCAAGTTGGCCGATCGAACAGCTGTTCGATCGGTTAGCCCAACCGATCGGCTAGTACTTCATTGTTTTCAAATATGTCACTCGATCGGCTGGCATGCTCGATCGGGTGACATTCCAATGTTTCGAAAAGTCTAAGTGCTGTGAAATGTAGTATCTCATGATTCGAGCAGTAATGTTTACAATCGAGTGGCTCGATCGATCGAACAGTACCTCGTCAATACTACACTTTTGTGAGTTTGTGGGACTAAGTGCTAGTCGATCGGTTAGCCTAGTCGATCGGCTGGCATAGTCGTTCGGTTGGGCTGTTCGATCGAACAGCCTAGCCGTTCGGCCAGCTTCTCGATTCGGTTAACCTTTCACTTAACACTTGGTTATTCCCGTTAATTGTTGATGTTTTAGAGATATTTTGACTACGAGTTGAACCACAAAACTGAAGTCCCCACTTAGCCTACTGACTCGAGCAGGAATCACCCAAGCTCGGCCAGAGGCGGTTTGGAACTTAAGTTTAACGTTTAACCCGGAATCGGTATATCTCTCGGTAGAACCCGAATCTTGAACCATGTGTTTGTTTAGATTGATTTGTAAATCGGTTCAAGTCTCGTTTTCACCTTTTTGAGTGTAAGAGAGTTGAAAGATAGATGAAAACCCGTCTTTCAATCCTTTTCCACCGTGAAATGTTAAGATCTTTGGAAGATTTTAGGTTATTTATGTGGAAATCGGTTAGATCTAAGTTATTCATGGTGGAATGATGTCAAAACTTAGTGTTCTTGAAGAACACATGATGACATCACCCAAGAACACCTAGATCTTGGTGATTTCATGGATGAAATTCAGATTTTGAAAGATAGAAAGATGGAGAATCGATTAATGAACAAAAACGTACAAGGATTAGGACGAAATACTTACCGGTTTGAGAGAAATCTGAGATTTAGTGAGAAGAAGAGGCTGGTCGGTCAGAGCTTTTCCAAAAGTGGAAAGCTTGACAAGGACAACCCTATTTATAGGCTTCCAAAAGAGGAAAGGGTCAGCTGATCGAACAGCATCCCTGATCGAGCAGCTGTCCGATCGAACAGCCTGTTCGATCGGCTAGCCTGTTCGATCAGGTTGCCCTGTTCGATCGGCTTGCCTAGTTTTGAGTGTTTCGCGACGATTTTTGATATTTCGACTTCGATGAACGATGATTTGAGAATGATAGAATTCCTAATCAAATTACTTTTAGTCCCAACTACTATATCTAACATACAAGCATCCTTACAACCATTTCGGGTTCGATTTCCATTGAGTTTGATTCACCTTTGAGTCTTGATTGATTTGATTGATTTACCGCACACTTTAACATAAAAGTAAACATGCACAAGTAACACATAAGGCACACACACACGTATAAAAGCATTAAAATCCCCACACTTGAGTTCGATGATTGATTTGATTAGCTTGATTATTGATTGACTAGCTTTATTGCATTGTTACTTCCTATCATTCACAGTCGGTCGTCGATTCACAGTTCGATTATCGGTCGATTAGTTTGATTATACAACACTTACTCCAAATAATATGAAAATTAAAATGAAACTAAAATGAAATTAATCTTTAATTCCAATAACAGTCAACACTTGACTTTGATTTTGACTTTTGGAAAACACGGGGTGTTACAGTCTCCCCTCCTTTAGGGAATTTCGTCCCGAAATTAGGCCGAGAACCGTACATCACCGTGTGATTTTACCAATTTGATGCTTCAGATCTATCTGAACAGCTGCGGGTACTTGGCCTTCATGTCACTTTCGAGTTCCCAAGTGAACTCCGCGCCTCGTTTGCCTTCCCATCGTACTTTTACAATAGGAATGCGAGAGCGTCTGAGTTGCTTGGTCTGTCGGTCCATGATCTCGACAGGCTTTTCCACGAAGTGTAGCGTCTCATTGACCTGAAGATCGTCGAGTGGTATTATTGCGTCGTGGTCGGCTACGCATTTTCGAAGGTTTGAAATATGGAAAGTCGGGTGGACATTGCTGAGTTCCTCCGGTAATTCGAGTTTGTAGGCAACTTTACCGATCCTTTCCAGAATCTTAAAAGGTCCAACAAATCGAGGCGCAAGTTTCCCTCTTTTGCCGAATCGGACTACTCCCTTCCAAGGTGATACCTTTAGGAGCACGTAGTCGCCAACTGCAAATTCGCGGGGCCTGCGTCGTTTATCGGCGTACATCTTTTGTCTATCCCGGGCCTTTACCAAGTTTTCCCTTATCTGGTGGATCTTGTCAGTCGTTTCTTGCAGAATCTCGGGCCCAGTCAATTGTGAATGACCGACCTCGTGCCATACAATAGGCGAGCGACATCTCCTACCATACAAGGCTTCGAAAGGTGCCATTTCGATGCTGGAGTGATAGCTATTATTGTACGAAAATTCGACCAACGGTAGGTGTTTGCTCCAACTACCACCAAAATCGATAACACACGCACGGAGCATGTCTTCAATAGTACGAATCGTTCTTTCAGTCTGCCCGTCGGTTTGCGGGTGGAATGCGGTACTCAAATTCAGCGTCGTACCAAGAGCTGCTTGAAAAGTTTCCCACAATCTCGATGTAAACCGAGCATCGCGATCCGAAATGATGTCTCGAGGCGTACCATGATTCTTAATGATCTCGTCGGTGTAGATTTGGGCTAGCTTGGCCACCTTATAGTCTTCTCGTATTGGCAGAAAGTGGGCTGATTTGGTTAGACGGTCGACTATAACCCAAATACTGTCGTGACCTGATGGCGTGGTCGGAAGCTTAGTTATGAAATCCATAGCTATGCTTTCCCACTTCCATACGGGTATCGGCGGTTGTTCGAGTAAGCCTGAAGGTCTTTGGTGTTCAGCCTTGACTCTTGCACAAGTTAAACAGCTACCAACATATAGAGCAATATCCCTTTTCATCCCAGGCCACCAGTACTTGTAGCGAAGATCCTGGTACATTTTTTCCGCACCGGGATGGATGGAATATCGGGATTTGTGGGCTTCGTTCATGATAATCTTTCGCAAATCTGTCCTCCTCGGAACCCAGATTCGGTCCAGATAATAGAATATCCCGTTGGCTTTGCTCACGAGCTGAGTTCCATCGTGATAGATTCGTTCCTTCTTCAACGTACGCTCGTTAAAGCAAGCATGTTGTGCTTCGCGGATGAGAGCTTCGAGGTTATACTGAGCCTGGATGTTTCGAACACCTATCACGTAATTCTTTCTGCTGAGGGCGTCTGCAACTACATTCGCCTTGCCTGGGTGATAACGGATCTCACAGTCGTAATCGTTGAGAAGTTCTACCCATCGGCGTTGACGCATATTGAGTTCTCTCTGGTTAAAGATATGTTGTAGGCTCTTGTGATCTGTGAAGATCGTGCACTTTGTACCATACAGGTAGTGTCGCCAAATCTTTAAGGCAAAGACAACTGCGCCTAGCTCGAGGTCATGGGTTGTATAGTTCTTCTCGTGGATTTTGAGCTGTCGAGATGCGTAAGCTATAACCTTGTCTCGTTGCATGAGAACACAGCCAAGTCCAAGGTTTGAAGCATCACAATAGACAACGAAGTCATCGCTTCCGTCCGGCAGTGTAAGAACTGGTGCATGGCACAGCATGTGTTTGAGGGTTTGGAAAGCAGTCTCCTGCGCGGTTCCCCACACAAAAGGCTTGTCTTTATGAGTAAGGGAGGTAAGCGGTACAGCAATCTTTGAGAATCCTTCGATGAACCGTCGGTAGTAACCAGCTAATCCGAGAAAAGAGCGAACTTCTGACGGATTCTTTGGCGTAACCCATCCCTTGACTGCCTCAATCTTTGCAGGATCAACGTGTATACCCTGACTATTCACAATGTGACCGAGAAATTGAACCTCCTCCAACCAGAACTCACACTTGGAGAATTTGGCGTAGAGTTGGTTTCCCTGAAGCAACTCGAGAACCAATCGCAAATGCTGCGCATGTTCGGCCCTCGATCTGGAATAAATCAGGACATCGTCGATAAATACAATGACGAAACGGTCTAAGAACGGTTTACACACGCGATTCATCAGATCCATGAAGACCGCGGGTGCGTTGGTCAAACCAAATGGCATGACAACAAATTCGTAGTGGCCGTATCGGGTTCGAAAAGCGGTTTTGGGTATGTCTTCCTCTTGAATCCGCAACTGGTGGTAGCCTGAACGTAGATCAATCTTGGAGAAACACTGAGCACCTTGTAGTTGGTCAAACAGATCATCGATTCTTGGTAAGGGGTATCGGTTCTTGATGGTCAGCTTGTTCAATTCCCGGTAATCGATGCACATTCGGAACGACCCGTCCTTCTTTTTGACGAAAAGGACTGGTGCGCCCCAAGGAGAAGTGCTCGGGCGAATGAAGCCTTTTTCAAGTAACTCTTGGAGTTGGTTTGAGAGTTCTCGCATCTCAGATGGAGCGAGTCGATACGGAGCTTTGGCCACTGGGTTGGCTCCTGGAATAAGGTCGATTCGAAAGTCGATATCACGACTTGGAGGTAATCCAGGAAGATCATCAGGGAACACCTGAGGAAATTCTCGGACAACGGGAACATCCTTGACTTCAACTTTCTTTTTCTTGTCCGTCTCTGCTACAACAATGTTGGCCAAAAAGGCTCGATATTCCTTGCGGAGATATTTGCGAGCTTGAAGACAGGACATGAGCTTGAGATCTTTTGCAGTAGTTTCACCATAAACACATAGAATATCACCACTAGCTAGCACAAAACGAATCATCTTATCGGAACACACAACTTCAGCACGGTTTTCACGAAGAAAATCCATGCCTACTATGACATCGAAACTTCCGAGCTGCATTGGAATGAGATTAATCGGAAATATATGATTGTTGAGCTCGAGAGTACAATCACGGAGCACAGAATTGACAGTAATGGCTCTTCCGGTAGCGACTTCTACTTCGAAGGGTGACGAAAGATAAGAGCGCTTACGTCTAAGAAGCTTCTCAAATTCAAATGACACAAAGCAGTTATCGGCTCCAGTATCAAACAAACATGATGCATATATACCATTCACAAGGAACGTACCATTGACCACGTTGTTATCAGCTTGAGCCTGACGTGCATTGATGTTGAAGGTTCTGGCGTGAGCTGCTTGCTGTTGAGGCTGCTGTTGTTGAGCTTCTTGCTTGACTACCCTGTTCGGGCACCGGTTTGCAAAGTGGTTAGGGTCACCACATGCAAAGCAGGTCCGAACATTGGTTGTTGGGGCCTGAGCGGCTTGTTGAGCTTGAGGAGCAGGGAGTAGAGCTTGGTTGGCAGTGACTTGGGCTTGAGCTTGACGGGGACCATAGCGGCAACTCGCAGTGAAATGCCCGTAAACGTTGCAGTGGGCACAGAATCGGCAGGCCACACCCACCGGGTGATGATAGGAACATGTAGCACAGAGTGGGTGGGGGCCGGTGTACGCACGCTTCGCTGGCGGCGCATTGATCACTGGCGCTGAACGCTGTGGCTGTTGCTGCTGGGCTGGTACAGACTGTAGTGGAGCAGCAGTGGTTGCGGCAGCGCAACTTTTGTTCTTCTTTCTTCTTCTCGAAGACTTGGAGGCTTGAGTGGTGGTGCTGTCGGTTGATGCGGCGGTGACTTGATGCAGGGGCTTGACTTGCTTATCCCAGAAACCAGCCTTCACCCGCTTGTCATTAATCTCAGCGGCGAGCAGGTAGGTCTCTTCAATCGTTGCGGGCTTTGAAGCTAGGACAAAATCCGCTACACAGTCAGGAAGAGCGCGGATGTATTTTTTGATGGTCATGTCGGGAGTCTTGACCTGGTCTGGACAGATGATGCTTAACTGCTTGAAGCGAGCAGTGAGACCGGCGTTGTCACCCTTGTCTTGTTTAATACCCCAGAATTCATCCTCCAACTTATGACGCTCATGGGAGGGACAGTATTCTTCGATCATGATTTCCTTCAGCTTCTTCCATGACAGAGCATAGGCTGCGTCGTTTCCGCGCTTGTTTCTTTCAGCAGTCCACCAGTCCAAAGCACGGGACTGGAAGACGCCAGTAGCATTGAGAGTCCGGAGATTATCTGGGCATCCACTTTGACGAAAGGTGACTTCTATCGAGTCAAACCAGTGAAACATAGCCGTTGGACCATCCTCGCCGGTGAACTCTTTTGGCCCACATGCCTTAAATTGCTTGAAGCTAAAAGCAGTCTTGCTGGATTCTTTCGGAGCATCAGCTTGTGACATCTCAGATGATTTGCTGGCATTCTCATAAACCTCACTCACGGCCTTCGCCACGGTCTTAGAGATGATAGCAGCCAGACGTCGATCTCTTTTCTCCTGGCGGGTAAGACGCGAGCGTGATCTAGGTTGTCCAGATGACGACATGGTCTGCAATAGACATCGTCACAGGCTCAACACAACGAATTCGAGTCTCACACGTTCTTAGATCTCTAAAGCTTAGAATCACGTCGCATCTCTCGTCACGTAACACATATAATCACATAAGCACATAATCATAGAGGCACATAAGCACAGAAGCAATTAGGGCACATAAGCACAGAAGCAATTAGGGCACATAAGCACAGAAGCAATTAGAGCACCTAAGCAAGTAAGCAAATAGAGCACTTAATTTCCTAAACACGTACGAAATTTTATCACAGAGGTAGTCAGAAAACAGAAACCTATAACCACAAGTCGAGTGCCGTTCGTTTTGCGTATCGGATAGCACCATATTGTATCGTCTATCTTAGTCGTATAGCGTAGCATAGCACACTGGTTTCGTTTAGATCACATCAATAGGGATTTGAATCGAGATAGAATAGCAACAAAGGTCACGCAGATCGATAACAAATGGAGCAATCAACAAATCTTAAAACACGTAAACAGGTAAATCACATAAAATCAACAAAGCAACACTCAAAATCGGAAAATGGATTGTCTGCGGCTACTAGACTTTGACTAACCATGGCAATTTAACTATTCGCAGTTGACTTGTCGTCACTTTCGACTCTAGGGGACATGTTTCTGCCTCGATTCTTGGGCATTACGCATGCGTATCCTAGGCCATACTCGTGAGTTCAGGTCGTTGGAGTCCGTCAATTGCCTTGGCGAGATAAAATAAAGTTGGAATAACTGCCAAGGTTAGGGTTTCACCCCTAGCTCAGCAATTTCTTCCTTGTTTTAAGAAAATTTAGAGGAAAGTTTTCATCAAATTACGGGTTTCAGCCCTAATTTGGTATAATTCTCCCCCGTTTGTTGATAGAAATTTGCACAAAATAATTGGCAAAAATTTGTAATTTAGGCAGGAATTTGCGGGTTTCACTCCTAATCCCGTCCAAATTACAAAATTTGGCTCGGAGTTCGGATGTAATGATAGAATAGAAGGAAACAACATAAGATAAGCACATAAACTTGGTCTCTTGGTTCCTAACTATAGTCTAGGTCTCTAAGACAGCGATCCGGACTAGATCGTGTCTAACCTAATTCCCTATAGTTATGGCTCTGATACCAATCTGTCACACCCCAACCGATGGCGGAATCATCGGGGCGCGGCACTGAGCGAAACAGATTGTTCAGAAGTTTCCACAACAACTATCATACAATTCAGTTATATAACACGTCCCATACCGTGTCCCAAATAATAACAAGTTATCATAGAAATCAACTAAACAATATGGGAACTGTTCCGACAACTCAAATTCTTAGTTATTACAGACCGAATTAAATATTGTCTCAAGACTTCTAGACAGCTAACGGTAGACCTTACTGACAACAGGTGCCAGTACAAGATCTATCGACAACTATGGCCCTGGAGCAGGTACATGGACACTGTCCTAAGGTTACAGGCTCCTAGGAGCTTATTATTGCTTCGCTTCCCTAGCAAGCTAGTAGCTTAAACACCTGTCAAATACGTTAAAATAAAAGTCAATACATATAATGTAAAGGTGAGTACACAAGTTTGATATAGCATATAGAGTCCGAATAGTTTACGCATAACCAAGCACGTACACAAGGGAAAACGATGCATGTAAATTATCGACATGGGACCATCGATACCAACGACTGCGGGTTGACTGTCCGAGACAGTTCGCAATACATGATTACCACCGTAATCCATGCAAGAAATTGTCCTTAGCAACCCCCGTGTGAACGGGTGCTGAGTCCAAACTATAGTACTACGTTGCTAAAGCAGGTAGATAGCACTCCACGTGTAAAAATAATAATCAGCAATCATTTAGACAAGTAATACATGCAAGTAGGTTAGCGTTCAAATAGTTTGTGTTGTTTGTGAATTTGATAGATTACGTATGTAACACCCAAAAGTGCTGAAAGCAAAAAGGGATCGAGTATACTCACAGTGGTTGGTTGTGGATTGAAGGGAGCACTGAGAATAGGTTAGCCTGAATAGTTCGATAACACAACGATGAGTAACGCGGAAAAAGTAAACAATGTACTTGGATCGAGTAGGCCATTCGATCGGATAGCAGTTCGATCGAGTGGGCTGTTCGATTGGTTTGATAGTCCGTTCGAACATCCATTCGATCGGCCGGCTGGCTCGATCGGCTGGTTCCTTCAAGTGGATTGTTTCTTCCTTTGATGAGAAGAATGTGTTTGTGTATGATGGTTTGTACTACCTTTCAAGTTGGCCGATCGAACAGCTGTTCGATCGGTTAGCCCAACCGATCGGCTAGTACTTCATTGTTTTCAAATATGTCACTCGATCGGCTGGCATGCTCGATCGGGTGACATTCCAATGTTTCGAAAAGTCTAAGTGCTGTGAAATGTAGTATCTCATGATTCGAGCAGTAATGTTTACAATCGAGTGGCTCGATCGATCGAACAGTACCTCGTCAATACTACACTTTTGTGAGTTTGTGGGACTAAGTGCTAGTCGATCGGTTAGCCTAGTCGATCGGCTGGCATAGTCGTTCGGTTGGGCTGTTCGATCGAACAGCCTAGCCGTTCGGCCAGCTTCTCGATTCGGTTAACCTTTCACTTAACACTTGGTTATTCCCGTTAATTGTTGATGTTTTAGAGATATTTTGACTACGAGTTGAACCACAAAACTGAAGTCCCCACTTAGCCTACTGACTCGAGCAGGAATCACCCAAGCTCGGCCAGAGGCGGTTTGGAACTTAAGTTTAACGTTTAACCCGGAATCGGTATATCTCTCGGTAGAACCCGAATCTTGAACCATGTGTTTGTTTAGATTGATTTGTAAATCGGTTCAAGTCTCGTTTTCACCTTTTTGAGTGTAAGAGAGTTGAAAGATAGATGAAAACCCGTCTTTCAATCCTTTTCCACCGTGAAATGTTAAGATCTTTGGAAGATTTTAGGTTATTTATGTGGAAATCGGTTAGATCTAAGTTATTCATGGTGGAATGATGTCAAAACTTAGTGTTCTTGAAGAACACATGATGACATCACCCAAGAACACCTAGATCTTGGTGATTTCATGGATGAAATTCAGATTTTGAAAGATAGAAAGATGGAGAATCGATTAATGAACAAAAACGTACAAGGATTAGGACGAAATACTTACCGGTTTGAGAGAAATCTGAGATTTAGTGAGAAGAAGAGGCTGGTCGGTCAGAGCTTTTCCAAAAGTGGAAAGCTTGACAAGGACAGCCCTATTTATAGGCTTCCAAAAGAGGAAAGGGTCAGCTGATCGAACAGCATCCCTGATCGAGCAGCTGTCCGATCGAACAGCCTGTTCGATCGGCTAGCCTGTTCGATCAGGTTGCCCTGTTCGATCGGCTTGCCTAGTTTTGAGTGTTTCGCGACGATTTTTGATATTTCGACTTCGATGAACGATGATTTGAGAATGATAGAATTCCTAATCAAATTACTTTTAGTCCCAACTACTATATCTAACATACAAGCATCCTTACAACCATTTCGGGTTCGATTTCCATTGAGTTTGATTCACCTTTGAGTCTTGATTGATTTGATTGATTTACCGCACACTTTAACATAAAAGTAAACATGCACAAGTAACACATAAGGCACACACACACACGTATAAAAGCATTAAAATCCCCACACTTGAGTTCGATGATTGATTTGATTAGCTTGATTATTGATTGACTAGCTTTATTGCATTGTTACTTCCTATCATTCACAGTCGGTCGTCGATTCACAGTTCGATTATCGGTCGATTAGTTTGATTATACAACACTTACTCCAAATAATATGAAAATTAAAATGAAACTAAAATGAAATTAATCTTTAATTCCAATAACAGTCAACACTTGACTTTGATTTTGACTTTTGGAAAACACGGGGTGTTACATTGTGTGTCGTGAACCGGAAATTGGCAGGTTTGTATTGAAAAAACAACAAAAAAAAAACGTTTTTTAAGCATCAACGACGACAGGGAATAGTGACGATTGCGACGACAGGATAACAGCGACGATTTATATCATAATATTAAAAGACGGTGTTTTATATCATTATATCAAAAGACGGTGTTCATCAAGTATATCAAATTGAACACCAAAAGACGGTGTTCATCAAGTTTAAGCCGGTGTTCAAATTGAACACCGTCTAATAAGACTTGATTTTAAACCGGTGTAGTTTAAGACGGTGTTGAAAACACCGTCTTAAAACCCAGTCTAAAGCACTGTTTTGTAGTAGTGGAACATGAATAGTAACTTTATTTTTATAATAATATATAACTTTTTTATATTTTATTATTTAATATTTATATAGATTTTAGTTATTTTATTCTACTGTTTTTAAAATCATAATCTGTTTCTCATTTATTTTTTAGTTTATTAATTATTTTTTCTTTTTTTTTCTATCATATTTCCTGTATCGGGTAATTTGATATTTCTTTAATAACTTACTTTCGTTAATTTATTTTCAAAAACTGAAGTACTTTGTTGTATTTAATTTTATTTCCTCGACATTCCAGTATAAATTTTATTAAAATGAAGTTATGTTAAAAATAGAGTATTTCCTTGTATATATTAATTTAGACTGACGATAAATAGCAACTAAATATTTATTTATATTATAACTTTTTTTCTTTTAAGTTTTATTCTAGGATACAATATTTTATAATTTTTTTATTTTCTATTATATCTTTTATTTCAGAGTAAATTATGTTTTTGGCCCCTGTGGTTATATCATTTTTACTATATTAACAAAAAATAAGAACTTTTAACATATCTGCCCTCATGATATCTATAAATAACCATTTTGGCCCATGAGTCTAGAGATCATGGGGGCCAAAATGGTTAGTTATAGAGACTATGGGGACCAAAATGGTTAGACTTAGGGGCTAAAATGGTTAGTTATAGAGTCCATTGGGGCAGATATGTTAAAAATTCTTATTTTGGACTAATATAGTAAAAGTGATATAACCATAGGGATTAAAACGTAATTTACTCTTTCGGTTATTATATTCAAACAGATTTGGTAATAATGATATGGAGGGTTTTATTATTTTACCTTTAAAATATCACTTATTATGTCACTTGAAATTATGCTTTGATTAAATTATTGTTCCTTGCTTCAACTTGACCTTATAAATTCGTCTTTTGTTTATGCCATTAGAAATTGATGTTTTCTACAAAAGATTGTTCTTGAATCAATTTTCATTTGGCTTATATAATGATCCACCATTATATATATAATAACACACAATTTTATATATGGTTATGCACAATTGTTTGGACAATACATAAATCTTTTTTTTTTAATATTAGTTTTATAAATATATAAAATAATGAAATAAGAGAGATGCTAAATTTTAAGATAGGACAAGTTAAAAAAAACATATTTCCGTTTTACTTCTTGTGGTTTGGTTATTTTAATGGTTTTGTCCCAACACTTTAAAAAGTTTCATTTTCTTCCCTGATCTTTTCAACTTATCAACATTTCACTCCACACCTCAAACAATGTCCAATTCCTTAGTTAAAACTTGGTCACGTGCCCCTCACATGAGGGGCATTTCAGTCTTTTCCTAACCTAACTTGTAAGAAAAAATAACTCTCATTTTTTTATCACCCTACTCTCTCTTCCTTCTCTTCCACTACTCTCTACCCTTCTCTACATTCTCTCTAGAACCACCACAATTGACTACCACCATTGACCACCACCAACCACCACCAAAACCCTAACTCGCCCACTTTCCTAGAAAAAATAATAACCTTAGTAGCCCCAAATTCCACAGCCCCAAATTCCACAACCCCAAATCTGAACCCCTACCAGCTTTTACAACCACCACCACGTGCACCCACAATCAAAATCATAACCACTGCCACATGCAAGATTGTAACCATGTGCACCCATAATCACCACCACCACTAGCTCTCCCCCTTCGCCGCATATCTGACTTTTGAACTTCCGATCGGACCTTGACTTATCACCATCATTTCCAGATCTGTCTTACCCATAGCTGTTGCTTTTTGGCTTGAACCCTAAGCAGATCTGGGGTTCAAATCTATGAGTGTTTAGAAGCAATGGTAGAGGATTCACCAACGAAGAGCACCGTGCACCCGTAACTTCGGGTGGCGAGACAAGGTTTTTAAACTGCAACCTCCTTCCTCCTCTGGTTTCCTTGATGAGGTGATCTGGTGAAATTGAAGGGAATGGGTGGCTGGTCGTGGTGGTGGTTTGTAGAGAGAGAGAAGGGGAGTGAGAGAAACACGTGGGTTGAGGGTGGTGTCTGATGGTGGGGGTTGTTGTTGTTCCAATAGGTAGATACAAAGATACAAGGATGGAAGGTGGTTTTTGTTTTTTCAGATGCAAAAGGTCTGTAGTCTGCGCAGTGGTGAAGCTTGAAATTTTTTATCGGGTGGTCGAAAACGTATATACCCAAAAATTTCTATAGAACCGGGGGGGTCGAAAACATATATACTCAAAAATTTCTATACGAAAACTATATATATAACACTACTGGCCGAAAAGTTGGGGGGTCGGGCGCCCCTCCCGGCCCCTTCAAAGCATCGCCCTTGAGTCTGCGGACCACATCTGCAAAAGTCTGCATGAGAAGAAATGGACCATATGTCTGCGGAATGTAATAAAAAGAGTGTTTGATTATCTCACCTCTTTACCCCACATCTGTAAACTTTTTTCCCCTTCTCTTCTCCCAAACCCCTTTCTCTTGAACATTTCAGATATGCAAACCACCCACTCAAACCCACCATTAACATGATCGAAGAGGCACAGCAGACCCCCACCTAACCAGCATACACCCCTTCCCAACTACCCTGAACGCACACGCACAAAAGAAAAAAAAAAAGAAAGAAAGCAATCAAAATCCTCCGGCAGATCAGTCGTCGGAAGAATCAAAGCTTTTCCGGCATTGTCGGGAAACCGGAGACGAGATCTCAATCCGAGATGCTTCCGGAACTCTGATGATGTCATATCGGAGAACTGAGTGGCGCCATGGACGGCTGTTGGATCTAGCTTCTGGTGACGCTTTGCAAGGCGCATGTTAGCCTTGAATACGGAAACCGGTTCTCCGGTGAACTCAACGGCTGATCTTCGTCGTCGGTTACTTGGCAGATGATGACGTCATCTCTGAAACCGGCTAAATCACCATCACCGTCGCCGGAGACGAAAGAGGAAACTGTGAGTAGAGAAATCACGAAGAGAAGAACAAATCGGTGATCCATAACTCGATTAATCGGAACTTCGCCGGAGGAATTTTTGTCGGTGACGTGAAGAGCGTTGGATGTTTAAACTGAGGGTGAGAGGAATGAGAACGTTGGGTGGAGGTAGGTCTATGTTTTGAGATTGTTTTGAGATTAGGATGAGAGGGGTGGAGAGAGGGTTGGAAGAGGTTGGAAGAGGTGGGAAGACATTGGACCATGTCTGCGTGGGGAAGAGGACGCGCAGAGGTTTGAAGACATTTTTTAATGAAATGTCTTCTAAAAAACAAAAGGTCTGCAGAGCTAAATGTCTATGCGTGGCTGTACGGCGTAGACATAAGAGGTCAGAAGAGGTTTTTCTGAAAAAATAAACACCCCGTAGTGAATATTTTATCTTATATCTTTATAAATATATACACATAAAAATAATAATAATAATAATAATAATAATAATAATAATAATAATAATAATAATAATAATAAGAAGAAGAAGGGAGGATGGGAAAAGTCTTAAATGCCCCTCATGTGAGGGCACATGATCAGGATTTAACAATGGAAATGGATGTTGTTTGAGGCGGGGAGCGAAATGATGATAAGTTGAAAAAGATCAGGGAGGAAAATGACACTTTTAAACTATTGGGGCAAAACTATTAAAATGACCAAACGAGAGGGAGTAAGACGGAAGTTAACTAAAAAAACTCCTTTGGCATATTTAGGGATACTTGTTTATATATGTTTAGCACAGATTTGTTCAGGATGGCCATATTTTCGTGATTGTATTGTACCTATATAGGTTGTTCAATGCTAATGAAAGAGGACATGCTGTGAATTACCTTTCTACATGGTATCAGCCTCCTTCTGATCCTAAAAAACCCTAATTACCGCCCCTCTGTATATCTTCCTGTTCCTTCCTCTGTCTTTGACATTCATCTTTCAATAACCTAAAACCCTAAATCGCCGCCCCTCTGCGAATCCTTCTGATCATTCCTCTGTCTCCAACATTCAACCTTCAATCACCCATGGACTCTAAACTTCACCCTGCTCTAACGGTTGGCAACATCAAACACCTCATCCCCTTAACCCTCGAACTTGAAACAGCACACTACACTAGCTGGTCAGCTTTATTTCAGAACCACTGTCGGGCTTACCAGGTTTACGATCACCTTAAGCCAAAGTCCGCCCTCACAGCCTCCTCTTCTGGTGACAAAACTGATGCTAGTAAAACCGACACCGGCAAACCAAGTGCAGCAATCTCTGATGCTGATGCACTTTGGATTCGTTTGGATGCTATAGTCCTCCAATGGATCTATGGCACCATCTCCACAGACCTCCTGCACACCATTCTCGCGCCCGGTCAAACCGCTTATGATGCTTGGACACTGCTTGCAAATCTATTCCGTGATAACAAGAATGCCAGGGCTGTTCAACTCCAGCAAGAATTCTCCAATATTCGCCTAGAATCTTTCCCCTCCATGGCTGCCTACTGTCAACAAATCAAACTTCTTTCTGACCAACTTACCGGTGTCGACGCTCCTGTTGATAATCACCGGTTGGTACTTCAGCTATTGAGCGGATTGACCGAACAATATGAGAGCATCTCTACCATACTTCAACACCGTGAACCACTACCAGATTTTAATGAGTGCAGGTCTCGCCTCACCATGTAAGAAACTAAGAAGAAAGCTCAAGCGACCCGAGCATCTCAATCAGCCGCCACGGCTCTTGCCGCCACAGTCCAACAGCAGCCCGATCACACCGCCAATCAACAATAAACTGACAGGACCCGTGGTCGGGGTCGTGGTCGTGGCAGGGGTCGCGGACGCAACAACGGTGGACGAGGAGGACGGGGATATGGTAATCAAGTTCAACATCCGTACATTGTCTTCCCCAACTCTTGGACTTCAAATCAGTGGAACACCCTTCTCAATAACAGCCCACAACCATGGCAGCAACAGCTTACCAACCCACCGTGCCCCTATCCATCCACCCCACGGCCCAACAATGTTTCTACAGGCATTCTCGGCCCAAGGCCCGATCAAGCTTATGCCACCACTCACACTCCCACTGACATTCAGCAAGCACTTTATTCAATGTCTCTCAATCAGCCTGACCCATTAGACTACATGGACACGGGTGCCACGGGGCATATGGGCAACCAACAAGGTATCTTCTCTCCGTCTACTTTTAATACTTGCACTAACAAACATATAATCGTTGGTAATGGCATGACCATTCCCGTTGTTGGACAAGGTAATCGTACGCTGCCACCACCCTACCCTCCCCTAAAACTTAACAATATCCTTTACTCTCCGCACCTAATTAAAAATCTTATCTCTGTTCGTAAACTTACCAACGATAACTTGATTTCAATTGAATTTGATCCGTTTGGTTTTCTTATGAAGGACCTCAAGACCAAGGCCCCTATCCTACGATGCAATAGCTCGGGCGATCTTTATTCGTTGTTTCCACCCATTTCTTCAGCCACTTCATCAACTTTCACCTTTGCTGCTATATCTCAAGATCGTTGGCATCAACGCCTTGGGCACCCGGGCAACTCTTTATTGCATTCGTTAAAACTGTCGTCATTTATTAATTATGATAAACCAAATAAGACACTGTGTCAATCGTGTGTTTTTGGCAAAAGTGTAAAACTTCCGTTTCATAATTCTTGCAATAAGACATTTTTACCCTTTGATATTATTCATAGTGATTTGTGGACCTCGCCGGTTCTTAGTATCGGCGGGCATCGTTATTATCTATTGTTTCTTGACGATCGTACCGATTTTTTGTGGACATATCCCATTTGCCAAAAGTCTCAAGTGTTTGCAATTTTTTCTCAGTTTTACAATTATATATATACATAATTTGAAAGAAAAATCAAACAGTTTCAATGTGACAATGGAAAGGAATACGCAAACAACATTTTTCAAAATTTTTGTCATCAAAATGGCATGCTTTACCGCTTCTTGTGCCCTTACACGTCTTCCCAAAATGGCAAAGCAGAAAGAAAAATTTGGACGATTAATAACATGATCCGTACCCTCCTTGCCCAATCTTCCCTTCCCACCAACTTTTGGCACCATGCTCTCGAAGTCGCCACCTACTTGCTTAATATTATCCTTAACAAGAATCATCAGTTTTACTCACCCACCACTCTCCTTTACAATTGCAACCCCACCTATGAACACCTTCGCGTATTTGGTTGTTTGTGTTATCCAATTCTACCCTCTACCACCATACACAAACTTGCTAACCGCTCCCAGCCATGCGTATTTCTTGGATATCCTCCCAACCATCGTGGGTACAAGTGTCTCGATCTAACACCCATAAAATCTTTCTATCTCGTCATGTTCACTTCGAAGAAACCATCTTTCCTTTCAAGTCTCAATCCACCATCACCCCCAACACATATGACTTCCTTAATCCCTCCCTACACCCACTCCTATGGAACCACGTCGGTCATTCCACTCAATCACACACGGCTCAACCAATCACACCTAGCCCAACGTCCCCTACATCTAGCCCACATCAACTTTCCACTCCTCCTTCGGCCCAAAGCAACCCCATCCCCGGCCCAAACCAACTCTCATCACCACCTGCTAGCCTAACCCTCCCCACCACAGCATCTCCATCCTCGTCTCATCCCTCCAACACCCAAACCTCCACTCTTTTTTCGGCCGAAAACAACCCCATCACCCCTCTCCCTACTCCGCCCCAAATCTCCTCCTCACTCCCACCCACCTCATCACCACCACCACCACCACCACCGACACAACAACCCATACGTACCATGTGCACTCGCGCCATGGACGGTATAACCAAACCAAAACAACTTTTCAACTTAAACTCCACCACCCTTGTACCGCTACCCAAGACTCCACAAGCTGCCTTGTCCACACCCGAATGGTTCAATGCAATGCACAATGAGTTTAGTGCACTTATTAAAAATGAGACCTGGGAGTTGGTGCCACGTCAGCCGAATATGCACATCATTCGTAGTATGTGGCTTTTTAAGCACAAGTTTAGATCTGATGGGAGTCTTGAGCGTTACAAAGCTCGTTTGGTATGTGATGGTAGGGGTCAACAAGTTGGTATAGATTGTGGTGAAACCTTCAGCCCGGTTGTTAAACCGGCTACTATTCGCCTCATTTTATCCCTAGCTCTCTCTCAGTCATAGCCTATACATCAGTTAGATGTGACTAATGCATTTCTCCATGGCAATTTGGACGAAACTGTTTATATGTATCAACCCATGGGGTTTAGACATCGCAATTACCCCGACTACGTTTGTCGTCTCAAGAAATCCATGTATGGTTTAAAACAAGCTCCACGGGCGTGGTACCAGCGCTTTACTGATTTCATACTGTTACAGGGATTCACGCAGAGCAAATCTGATAATTCTCTGTTCAAATACCGACATGGCTCCCATACAGCATACTTATTAATTTATGTTGATGATATTATTCTAACAACTTCATCTGATGATTTGCGCAAACGGCTAATGTCTACTCTCGCAGGCGAATTTGCAATGAAAGATTTGGGCCCCTTGACTTATTTTCTGGGTATTTCGGTTACACGCACAGGTGATCGGATGTTCTTATCTCAGCAATCATATGCTAAGGATATCATTCACCGGGTCGCCATGGACTCGTGCAAACCCGTGTCCACCCCAGTTGATACTAATTCAAAGTTAAGTAACTCTTCTGGTCCGTTGTATGATGACCCGACCACCTATCGTAGTTTGGCAGGCGCCTTACAATATCTAACTTTCACTAGACCTGACATCACTTATTTGGTTCAGCAGATTTGTATGCATATGCACTCTCCGACTGTGGAACATTGGAACGCCCTTAAACGTATTATCTGGTACTTACAGGGCACCTCCGACTACGGTATTCATCTAAGTCCAGCGTCTACTTTGTCTTTGCTCGCTTACACTGATGCCGACTGGGCTGGATGCCCCGACACTCGTCGCTCGACGTCAAGTTACTGTGTCTACCTGGGAGATAACCTCATTTCTTGGTCCTCAAAACGCCAGTCTACGATTTCTCGGTCCAGCGCAAAAGCTGAATACCGAGAAGTCGCCAATGTTGTGGCCGAGATCTGTTGGCTACGGAATCTTCTTCTGGAACTCCATCGCCCCCTTTCGCGAGTAACTCTTGTTTACTACGACAATGTGAGTGCGATCTACCTATCTGGCAATCCTGTTCAACATCAACGCACTAAGCACATTGAATTGGATATTCACTTTGTTCGCGAGCAAGTTCAACGCGGTTGTGTTCGGGTCCTTCATGTCCCATCCCGTTATCAAATTGCAGATATTTTCACTAAAGGCCTTCCACGGGTTCTTTTTGACGATTTTCGCTCCAGCCTAAGCGTTCGTCCTCCTCCTGCTTAGACTGCGGGGGTGTAATAGAAGATACTCTGTATCAATCTTCCACATATTTAGGGATACTTGTTTATATATGTTTAGCACAGATTTGTTCAGGATCTCTGTCCATATTTTCGTGATTGTATTGTACCTATATAGGTTGTTCAATGCTAATGAAAGAGGACATGCTGTGAATTACCTTTCTACATCCTTGATCCAGTAACTAGAACTAATTCAGTTTAAACTCATAATCTTCCTAACTTGAAGTGAACACATAAATTTGAATTGGGATTATTAACCGAAAACCCAAAACCGAATTTGAATTTTCAATTGATTGAGTTGGAATTTTTGTTTTTTTAAGTCGAATTGTAGACTTTATGCCTTGATGATGTGGCTTTCAAAACTAAGTCAAGTAAACTCATTTCAATATGTTATACGCATGTGACGTTGGCTCTTCAACAACTTTCTACCAAAAAGCATTTATAAGTCATCACCCTTGATGTGTTCGAAAAGGAAAGATATAATAATGTCTTCAGTCCCCTATGAACAAACATGCCGCAGATTCTCACTTGATGTGGTGTGATCAGCCACCCGGAATTTCGATGAGAAGCTTATCATTGGGAAGGGCGGATTTGGTATGGTATATACAGCCACTATTCGTGTCCAAAACGGTGAAAGTTGTATTGTTGCTGTTAAGAGATTAGATCCCGGCTCCAACCAAGGAGCGCCTGAGTTTTGGTCTGAAGTTGAGATGCTGTCTAAGCTGCGGTACTGTAATCTTGTTTCATTGATTGGTTATTGCAATGATAACGACGAGATGATTCTGATTTATGAGCTTATGACCCATGGAAGCCTTCTTGATCATTTACACAAATATGGTACTAATCTAAGTTGGATACAACGACTCAAAGTAGGCATAGGTGCCGCACATGGGTTGCATTACCTTCATACGGGGACAGGCACCAAACATGGTGTCATACACCGTGATGTAAAAAGCTCAAATATTTTGCTGGATAAAGATTTTGTTGCAAAGATATCAGATTTTGGATTATCCAAAATTGGGCTAATGAACCCATCAGGCACCTATGTCAACACGCTCATTCGTGGTACATTTGGCTATTTCGATCCCGAGTATTTTTTGACTGGAAGATTGACAAGGAAGTCAGACGTCTTTGCCTTTGATATGGTTTTATTCGAATTGTTATCTGGTAGGGTGGCATTGAGCACAAGTCTTGATGACGATCAATGCAGTTTGGCAAGATGGGCTCATGATTGTATCGAAAAAGGGAAGGTAGATCAAATCGTCGATAAAAGAATTGAGAGGCAGATATTTTCCAAGTGTTTGAAGTTGTTTGTGCAGATTGCGGATCGTTGTCTACATAGTGAGTCAAAGAAACGCCCTACTATGGCAGAGATTGTGGTCTCTCTTGAGCTTACTCTATCTTTACAAGTTAAATTTGAAAACCATCAAAATCCTCAAGGCATATTGGCATTTCCCAAATGGATGAGATGTTTCTTTTCCTCACCTGGTGATTTACACTCTGGTATATACTCATCCTTTATATATATGTAGTCCATCAAATGCTCCCAGTGTGACTCTCTCCAAAGGAGGTATCTGTTTCAATAAATTTCAACTTCTTCTTAGGTGGCATCGTTAAAAAAATAATAGGGAAATAAAAAATTGATCCCTCAAAAACTAAAGGTAATTAAGTAACTTTATTTTTTTCTAAAGGTACGTTACGAAAATATGAATGACTTTGTGACTAAGAAAATTGATTTTTGAAAAAAATGAGAACCACCTTGACCTTCTATCTGTTTTTTTCTTTTTATTTTGAACTGCTAATGTTACTCCTTTACACCCATAATTTTAAATTATTCTCCATCTGTTGAATCTGCTTAACAAGGATTTGTTTATGCATCGAGTTTTCATAATTAAGTTAAAACATGTCATATCGGATTTTGATTCACCGATAAATACACTATAGTTCCAAATACAATATTAGCAGGTGAGCACACTACAGTCTGTAAATAATGTACTCACTAGTGTTTGTTTTTGTTAGCCGGTGAATACACTATATGTGAAACTCAATCAGCCTTACAATTAAAAAACAAAAACATGTATATTAAAAGAAAATAACATGTGACATGACTGGAAGCTCATCAAACTTTTGATTAAAGAAAATGCCAACAAATTGAGATATGAAAAACTGTCCACTAACTCTTTTTCTTTTTCTCAAGCTCAAGGTGATAGAAAGCCCACAACAAACAACCAAGATGCCATTGCATACAGTCCTTGCATGGATATTCTGGATTGTTTGAACCATGTTTCAGGTAGTGTAGTGTATACCTATTTTAGTACGTTATTTATTTATGTTGGAATATAATACGTGTTCCTTAAACTCATCAAGCTCAAGTCAACCCAAAGCCTCTTGATGAAGAAGACATCATTAATCAAGCCTCATTGTCAAAAGAAGATAGTGGTGGTCAACTTGAAGTATCTCCTGTTGGGAGAATACAGATATTGGCTCATGATTTGAAGATGTATTCATTTAGAGAAGTAAAAAATGCCACAGGAGACTTTGGGCATAATATGAGATTGGGTGCAGGAGAATTTGGGGAGATTTTTAAGGGTTACCTAAATATGAAGACAGATTTCCCATCTGTTGCCGATGCTCCGTTGAAGGTTGCTGTTAAGAGGCTCTATCATTTCAAGATTCAACATCGCCTAAAGGGGAAGGTAAGTAGCCAACTCAACCTTTAATATCAAAGATGGATCCATGACAGTATTATTAATTAACTCGCATTAGCTGGAATCATACATTTATACTGCTTGAAGGTTTTTGGAGCCGTGGGGTCTGAGTGGGTGCTCTATCCCCTGAGATAGACGGAAGGTTTGCCTTCACCATCCCCCCCAAACCCCTACCAATAGCCCTGCTAAGAGTGGGCTTTATTGTATGTTTGTATGCATTCATTGTTAGCCCGAAATGGATCTTGATCTCTAAAATGAGCGTGAATAATAAACTTGCATAAACAATAACTTGAATGTATGTACAAATCGAATTGAGTAAGTAAGTGATTACAAATGAAACTACATGATCCTATTTATAGTTTTCTACGGGTACGAGTGAAAGGTTGTGTTTCTTCGTGAAAGGACACATCTCTTGGATGTGTGGTTGTGATTAAACCTTGAAGAGGTGTGATGAATCTTGTCCACTCGATCAACCGGTGTGTCTTTTCTCTTTTGTTCTTGTGCCGATCGGAGATGTTGTGAGGGAGGGGACACACCCTTTCGGTAAAGGGTGGTAGTTTCCAACTTTTACTTTGTCAACTTTGGTCCTCGTACTTTATAACCGCTAAGTAAAATCTATTCTAACTAAGTATGATGTTAAGAGATTAACCGGTTTCATTCACACCCTTAACCTCAAACATCCATAAGTTGCTTCAAATCTTGAATCCTGAGCAGTTCCCTCATTGTAGCAAACTTGATCCTTGCTAGTGCTTTTGTTAGTATATCTGCTCGTTGTAGTTCTCCACTTATGTGTTCCACAGTGATATCTTCGTTTTCCACACATTCTCTTATGAAGTGATAGCGTGTGTCAATATGCTTGCTTCTTCCATGAAAGACTGGATTTCTCATGAGTGCTATTGCTGAAATATTATCTACTCTGAGTATTATTTTCTCTTCCTTCCAGCCTGTGATTTCACTTAACAATCTTTTAAGCCATAATGCTTGACATGCTGCTGCAGTTGCTGCCATGAATTCTGATTCACATGATGATAGTGCCACTGTCTGTTGCTTCTGTGTACACCAGGTTATAGGTGATTCTCCAAAGTAGAATACCAGACCAGTTGTTCCTTTTCCTTTGTCTGTATTAACTCCAAAACTACTATCACTATAACCTGTGATCTTACATCCTCCTTGCCTTCTGTAGATGATTCCATGCTCTTTAGTTCCTTTGATGTAACGTAGTATTTGCTTTATTGCTTTCAAGTGTTGTTCCTTTGGTTCTTGCATGAATCTACTAAGTAGACTGACTAGGTAACATAGATCTGGCCTTGTGTGCAATAAGTACCTGAGAGAACCTATCAGGCTTCTGTAATGTGTTGCATCTACTAGATCTCCTTCTTCAGTCTTTGTTAGTTGAGTTCCTGGAGTCATGGGTGTCTTTGTGTCATTGCAGGATAACATATCGGCGTCTTTGAGTATCTTGTTGATATATCCTGTTTGCTTGATGCCTATCTCACCCCCTGCTTGAATTACTTCTATTCCCAGATAGTATGCTAGCAATCCTGGATCGCTCATATCAAATTTGTTCTTCATCTGAGATTTGAAGACATCTATCTCCTTTTTTGATGTTCCAGTAACTATCAAGTCATCAACATAGACTCCAACTATTAGCGTAGAAGCTTCATTTGTTCTTGTATAGAATGCGTTCTCTAAAGTGCACTTCTTGAAGTTAAGTGACTTTAAGGTTTGATCTAACTTTGTATTCCAAGCTCTTGGTGCTTGTCTCAATCCATACAATGCTTTTGATAGTCTGTAAACCTTTCCTTCATTTTCTGGCTTTACAAATCCTTCTGGTTGTGATACATAGACTTCCTCCTTGAGGTCTCCGTGTAAGAATGCAGATTTCACATCTAAATGATGTACCTCCCAACCTTGATATGCTGCTAAAGCCAACATTAGTCGTACTGTTTCCATACGTGCTACTGGTGCAAGGACTTCGTCAAAGTCTATTCCGTGTTGCTGAACATATCCTTTTGCAACCAGCCTTGCCTTGTGTCTGACAATGTTTCCGCTTGCATCTTTCTTAGTCTTGAATACCCACTTTAAACCTATTTCCTTGTGACCACTTGGTAATTCTGTCAATTTCCAAGTGTTATTTTTGTTTATTGAGTCTAACTCAGCCTTCATTGCTTCAATCCACTTTCTGTCACTAGATGCTTCCTTGTAATTCCTTGGTTCTTCTTCAGCGAGTAATAATTCATGTGGATCTATTTGAATTTCTTCTGTTTCTTCATGCAGGTCTTCGAGACTTCTTAGTCTTACTGGAGTGTCACTAATACTCTCTGTTGTACTCTCAGAGGTAGATGGACCTCCACTTGATAAACTGCTTGAGCTTCCTGCTGAGTTCTGATTGTATGAATATGCTGGCGGGGTTAGATAGGAGTCTTGTTCTTCTGTCTGATCTACTTCTGAATCGTCATGATGTGACCCGCTACTGCCAGGACTACTTGGTTCATTTTCCTCTAACTCTGGTGGGTTGTCATCTTCTTGAATGACAAAGTTTGTCCATTCGGGATTCCCTGAATTTACCGTCTCCATATAACTATTCCAGTTCCATGGTTGACCTTCCGTGAACTTTACATCTCTACTGACACATATCTTATTCTTTGCTGGATCATATAATCTGTATGCCTTTGATCCTTCTTCTATTCCAAGGTAAACCATAGGTGCACTTCTATCATCTAACTTCTTTTGTTGAAGTGGTAGTACCTTAGCATAAGCCGTGCAGCCAAAAACCTTCAAATGTTCCAGATTTGGCTTTCTACCTTTCAGTGCTTCATATGGTGTTTTGTTCACCAGGGCTTTTGTTGGAACCCTGTTTAGTACGTATATCGTGTGTCGTATTGCTTCACCCCAAAAGTTCTGTGGCATGTTCATTGCCTTTAGCATACTGCGAGTAGTGGATAACATCGTCCTGTTTCGCCTTTCTACTACTCCATTTTGCTGTGGGGAATATGGTGCTGTAAGCTATCTTGCTATGCCGTTGGTTTTGCAATACTTGTTGAATTCAGCCGATGTGAATTCACCACCTCTATCCGTCCTTAGCATCTTTAACTTGGTCTGAGCTTCCTTTTCCACCTTTTCTTTGAACTCCTTAAATGTTTCGAATGCTTGATCCTTGGAAGTTAGTAAATATGCCCACATGTAGCGAGTACAATCGTCTACAAGTAAGAATATATACTTCTTCCTAGCATGTGTTGGTGGGGATATAGGACCACACAAATCTCCATAGACTAAGTCCAGAGGTTTTAAAGATCTGAACTTTGCCTGATTTGGAAATGGTGCCCTACTATGCTTTCCTAGTAAGCATGCGTCACAGACTTAACTGGCAAGACTTATTTGGGGAACTCCATGTACCAAGTTCTTACGAGTCATTTCCTTAATAGCATCAAAGTGTAGATGACCTAACCTTGCGTGCCATAACCATGCTATGTCTTCAGTTTTTGAGAGTAGGCAGATTGGTTTTCCAGTTTTCAGTTTGACTTTGTACAGCCTGTTCTTCATTCTCTTGACTCGCATCAGTAGCTTTCTATTTCGATCTCGGATAGTCAGTAAATCTCCGCCCATAACCACTTTGCAACCGATTTCTGTAAGTTGTCCGAGGCTCAATATGTTGCTTTTCAGACTTGGAAAGTAGTATACTTGTGAAACAATCTTTTGTTCTTGGTTCAGACATTCCAGTAGTATTGAACCTTTGCCTTTAATTTCTACGTGTGACCCATCACCGAACCGTACTTGCCCTGTCACCGTTTCATCTAATTCCTTGAAGTGACTTCGCACTCCTGTCATGTGGTTGCTAGCCCCGTTGTCTAAGTACCATAAATTTTCATTTTCCGAGGCGTAACTTATTGGTTTTATACGTTCCTCGTTTAGCAGAGCCCTTTCTTGAACATTTTCTTCTTGTATTGTCATTAGCAATACGGGTGCTTCGTCTTCCTCGACGAGGTTTGAATGTTCTTGTACTTCATCTTTCTCAGAACAATCCTTCTTGAAGTGTCCAAACTTCTGACACTTGAAACATTGGATCTTACATAGGTCGGTTCTTGCAAACTTCCTCCAATTTCTAGAATTTCCATTTCTAGGTCTAGATGTAGATCCTTCGTTTTTGGGACTTTGCCTATTTCCGTTGTTTCGCCAATTTCCACGCGTTTGGTTAAACCTACCACGTCCGCGGTTTCCAGATTGCCTTCCTCTGGTGTTATCATTATGTGTGAACATAAGCCTATCTTGGCTTTCTCCTTGACTTCCTTTCTTTAATCTGAGTCGTTCTTCATACGTTTTTAACCTTCCGACCGCTTCTTCTAGCGTCATAGTTTCTAGATCGGAGTATTGTTCCATGGAGGCGACGATTTGAGTAAACTTATCCGGTACGCCATTTAGGAGTTTGCGTACTAGAGTCGGTTGACTCAATGTCGTTCCTACTTCAGTTGCCCGGGTAACGATACTATTAATCTTTGCGGTAAACGAATCAATAGTGTCGTCATCCTTCATTTGCAACAATTCAAATTCTGATAATAACGTGTGCGTACGCGCCTTTTGTACCCGATCAACACCAACGTGTCTAACCTTTAAATTTTCCCAAATTTCTTTTGCAGTTTTACAACTTGCAACTTGCAATACAACATCTTCTAGTATTGCTTGAAACAGATATGCAATTGCAGACTTATCTTTCTTGGTGTCTACCGTTGCATTTTCTGCCGGTTCAATCGTTTCCCACAAACCATTCGCTTCAAGAATCGTCCTGATACGAATAGCCCAAACCGTATAGTTTGTTGGTTTCAGAATCGGACACTGAAACTGGGAAAGAGAATTTCCTTCTTTCTGTATTATTATCGGATTTTGTCTGGATGTTCCTGACATTTCTTCCTGCCGAACAATCTTCACTTCTAATAAATTTTTCTTGGTTTCAATAAATCTCAACAACCCCGATTACCCAAATCGTGTAATAACCAAAACAACCAAACCAAACTAATTCGCACTAAAACCCCGGAATCAAAACAAACCCTAGATTCCTAACCCTTCGGTTCAACCGATTATACAAGAACCGAAAACTAAAAAATTCTGAAATGAACTTTTGCGAATTTTAAAACGAAAATGAAACCTGATCGCGAATTCCCTGCGATGTCTTGCGATTCCCACGCTTAGAGCCCGATGCTCTGATACCAATTTGTTGGCCCGAAATGGATCTTGATCTCTAAAATGAGCGTGAATAATAAACTTGCATAAACAATAACTTGAATGTATGTACAAATCGAATTGAGTAAGTAAGTGATTACAAATGAAATTACATGATCCTATTTATAGTTTTCTACTGGTACGAGTGAAAGGTTGTGTTTCTTCGTGAAAGGACACGTCTCTTGGATGTGTGGTTGTGATTAAACCTTGAAGAGGTGTGATGAATCTTGTCCACTCGATCAACCGGTGTGTCTTTTCTCTTTTGTTCTTGTGCCGATCGGAGATGTTGTGAGGGAGGGGACACACCCTTTCGGTAAAGGGTGGTAGTTTCCAACTTTTACTTTGTCAACTTTGGTCCTCGTACTTTATAACTGCTAAGTAAAATCTATTCTAACTAAGTATGATGTTAAGAGATTAACCGGTTTCATTCATATTGTTACATTCAGGCAGTGAGTCACATCATTTCTGATGTTCTTATGAAAACTTATGGTTGCAGTTTGTTGATCTGACAATCTTAAGCGCATTTAAACATCCCAACTTGGTTAAACTTCTAGGCTATTGTTTCGAAAACCAAAAACTGTTCCTGATATATGAGTTTGCAGAGAATGGAAGCTTAGATGGTCACCTGTTCACACGTAAGTATTACGTACCTTAAAACACATGTAATATCATTAATAAACCTTGCAATGCAACTGTTATGTCCTTTGTAGAAGACAAGGAACCACTTCCATGGAACACACGAGTTCAAATTGCAATTGGAATAGCTGAAGCCCTTTGTTTCCTGCGCAGAACACAAAATCAGGTTGATAATCGCCCGCTTAGGCTACATAATATATTGCTGGACACGGTAAACTTGGTTGCGAAATCATCTTCTTTTTATGAAAATTTTACAATCAGTTGTCTTACATCCCCTTTGACTCGATATGATGCATTGTAGGAGTTTAATGCAAAGCTTTCTGATTTCGAAGCTGCAAAACTTGTACATGGGAATTCCTATTCGGGCTATACCAGTCAAATAGGTAAAAATAAGACGGGGCACAAAATGGCTCGAAAGTTGAGATAATGTACTTTTAGTATTAAAGAAATAATATGATTTTTTAAAATCTAATTTAAACTTGATCAATTTCTACCTTTAGTTATTTGAAACCTGAATATAATAAAGTAACACAAAGTTTTCAGGTTCTTTGCAAGTGAAGGGCAACGTTCATGCTTTTGGAGTAATCCTAGTTCAGATATTAACCGGTCAACACATTAGCAAAGTCGATTTTGCAAATCTAAGACAGACTTTGAATCTGAAACAAGAGTCAAAAGAAAGTTTTATGCGAGCACTGGACCCACGCCTTCATAGCTTAAACGACGCTACAGTTAAACAAGCTCTGAAGATGGCTGCTCTTGCTTTCCTTTGTCTCGATGAACCATCGTATACACTAAACCAAGCCTTGGACATATTAAGACAACTTTAGAATGATGATGAACTATTGTATGTCTGGGCTTATATTGAAATTTAATAGCATGAAATTGGTTGGTTTGGAGCTCAAAGTTGTAAAAATACAATGAAGAATACTTGGAAAATTTTTGTGAAAAGACTATCCCAAGTATTTGGAAAAATTAGTTGTGAAAGATGGCTTTTCAAGTTGCTTAAACATGAAAAGAAATTGTCGAAACCCGTGACTTTGGACTTGTTCCAACGGGCAAATTAAGGCCTATACATAGTTGACACGTGGATGTCAATATGTCATCATGTCATAGTAAGCTAATGTTCTGAAAACCACGGGTAACTAAACCAGATAATATTATAAACACTTCAAAATAAATAAATAAATAAATAAATAAATAAAAAATCTATACTAACAAATAAGAACTAGTTGGATACCCGGGTATTTTATAATGATATATCCCATTATGCACTAGTTTTACTCTTCTACCTCTGTAATATTAAAAACACCACATTAATTGAAAAACAAGAGAAAACAATATGTCAGATCAGCAATTAGATGATCCAACTCATCTCACATTTACCTCTGTTGTTGGGTTTCGGTAGAGGTGCCATAAACACTAAATGAGACCTCTCTATATATAAGAAAAGAACGCAAAATCAGCAGAATACTCAAAATGCAAATTTGTCAAGTGGTAAGGTATCATGATTAAATGGGCGGGTCGGTTTGGGTTGGGTGGTAGGTCAAAAAAAATCAGATCGGGAATGGTTTGGGTTAGAACGGGCCAATTAAGTTTATTTTGACTCAGGTCAAAATACCGGTTATGACTAAGATAGGTAAAGAAAATCAAAATCGAATCTGATAACTTGATTTGATTCTAGTTTTATTGATACTAAATAACTTTGAAACTGTTATATTATGAATATGAATTTTTAAATATTATATATTATATATTAATACTAGTTTAAGAACCCGTGTATTACACGGGTAGCCTCAAAGTAATTATATTATTAAACAGTGTTGATATAAACTTTTAAATGAAAAAAACCGTCCATTATTTAGGTAAATATTAATTACAATGAACTAAAAAAGAAAATACGAAAAAAAATCACAAGTCCTTAAAAGATTTTCTTTATGGGCCACGTTTGTCTTATCCACGGGTCTTGGATCTTCTTGCTCTATATCCTGATTACTTGGACTCGCTTTATTTATAAGTGCATAGAGGACATTAATTACAGTGGTCAAAAGAGGACAACTCACTTCAACATGGAAATTGAATCCCACCATCTCCAATTGACTAAGGGTGCCCGTTTCTATTAACTAATGAATTTGTTGAACAGCCAAAAAGCATAACTTTATTGCATCTTCACTCAAACCTTGAGTCTAACAACTCCAATGAACAGTTGAACTCCAACAAAACCACTTAACACTCACTTCCCATCATTCCACGACAAATATCACAAATAATTTGTTTTTGATGGATTGTTAGTTTGTCGAATGAATATTTGAATTATTTTTTATGAATAAAGATTAGAATTATTGGTTTTTATAATTGTCATTTTTTTAAACATATAAAATTGGTTTTTTAAATAAATATGTAGTCAAAATCATCAAATTTGTTTACCAAAAATGATAAAAACTTATAGTCAAAAGTCTAAAACCAAAGGAATAAAATTCGTAGCCCAAAGTTAACGAAACTATTTAGCCCAAAACTAATAACTTGTTTAACCCCAATAACCGAAAATTGCATGCCCAAGCCCATGTAAGAACGGTCCTACCACCCCGCACAGAACCAAAACTGACCGATCACATTAGGTCTGATCTCCGGTCCATTTTTTTTCCATTTTTGTATTTTCGATTCGGTCCGGTCACTAACTCATGCCAAGTCCTACTTAAGATACGTATAATCCAATTTTTTTGAGTTAAAGCACCAACGGCATATTCTGGATTAAACTTTCATCATGACACAAGTCACCAGAACTAATAATAAGAAATTTAACTTCAAAGATGGTCTTTGATAAAAGACATGAAAAGCAAATTATGTAGTCATCACAAAATTTTGGATATCAAGAGGCCCAACATGTTGCACATTACACATCCCATTGTCAAACCATAAACTCAAATACGCCTTGAGCATCATTCTAACCTATCTCAAAACTTCAATGAATAATAATTCAGTTATTAGTACATAAACACCAGGGCCGGCTCAAAAACTTTTAATTTTTTCTAGGCCCAAAGTGCATAGCAAAATTGGGGCCCTTTTTGTAAACGAAAAAATTTGCTATAAATCTATTATTCATATATCATCTTTGTATACGCATAATTATAGATCATAAACCTCAATGTTAACAATTTCAAAGCCAAAATTACCAAAATATAATATATTTTCTTAGAACTGGAGGCCCTAGGAAAATGGAGGCCTAAAACTCTTGCTTTATTATACTCCCATTAAGCCAGCCCTGATAAACACATCAATGTTATAAGCAAAAAAAACAATTTAAAACTCAAGAATAAATAGAGCATATGTATCTAATTTCAACTGCGAAACAACCCTGCAGTTAAGAAGCAAATAAACAGATACTAACTATAGATGTTCTCATATAAGATTGAGATGATTAAGAATCAAATATTAATGCCAATAAGTCAACAAAAGATAATAACCTATATCTTCACTTGTCATTACTGAGAGTAGATGTTCTTGTATAAGATTTGTAGTTAACATAACAACGTCTATTCTATTTATAAATTTTACTCCAGCAAACTATCATATAACAGTAAAAAAACCTCAAAACGTACTTTGTCGGAAAAATTGAGGGGTAACGGAGGATGGCCCTGCCCGTAAGCTACCTCTGCCCCTGCCAGCAGGTTTCCCATATAATCTTGGGTTGGGTTTTAGGATGAGGACTCAAATATAGAAATAAAAGGGTGTACCTATCTACACACCATTTTGCCTATTTACACACAAAAAAAAAGATGTTTTTTGTCCTTATATGCATACTCTGCAGTGTCGAACTGTGGCCAAAACGCGGCGTTTTGGTCCGGTTAACCATACAAAGACTGACGGGTGTCTGACGGGTCTGTTGACTGGACCAAAACGCCGAGCTTTGGCCGCGTTTTGGTCCTATCAACCAGACAAAAGACTGACATCCGGTCTGGTTGACAGGACCAAAACGCGGCCAAAGCTCTGGGTTTTGGTCCGGTCAACAGACCCGTCAGACACCCGTCAGTCTTTGTCTGGTTAACGGGACCAAAACGCCGCGTTTTGACCACAGTTCAACACTGCAGGATGTGCATATATAAGGACAAAAAAACACCTTTTTTAAGGGTGACTATACACACTGGCCCAAATAAAATTGCATAAAATTTAAGTTTTCCTCATAATTTTGGTATAGAAAGTAGGATGAAAACTCTGAATGCTCTGAAGAAGATCAGATCTTGGTCCACCGAGACTTTACAAAGTGATTTTAATTTGGGCTTACACTCTTGTTATTGAGCTGGAATATTAAAAAATAAGTTCATGTTTTCGTTTAAATGGGCCGCAAGTGAAGTATTAGTTGGACTCTAGAATTTTTTTCTTTGCTATTTAATTTTTTGGTTATTTATTTTTATTTTTCGCTAAACCTTAACTATATTTGGAGTTATTTTCATCATCAAAAATGACAGTATTACTATTTAAAACTATGGTTTATTCATATTGCTGAATTTGGTTTTTTAGTTGGGTTTTTCCTCTATTAACATTATATTTAGTTTTTAAGAAATAGTTACAAATATGTGAACATAGAAAACGCAAATATATCTTTGAGTAATTAAAATGTTGCTAACATCATATGCGATGTCCGTCTCCTATCTTTCACCTTTATCTTCCAATGTTGATCTCTAAAGCCTGCCCTTTTGGCTATCCCTCTCCACTTGTGTATCCGTGCATCCATTTTTTTGGTCAACCCACAAAACGGCTTCAGTGTACTAGGCAACGTGTCATAAACCTCCCACCATTTCTTATGAGCCGAATCGCTAGCATAACGTCGACGATCCATCATATCCCAGTTACAATCATAGTCTTTATAGCACACCCATGGCTTCAACCCAAGATAATGAATGGTGTGTAAGTTTTCTTTGATTTTACGATTAGGGTTATTCGGATCTTGGAAAACCTTAAGATGGTTAACCTTTGAATGAAACCGATGCCACCATGTAAAAGCTTCGTTAAGAAACCCTTGATCACCACCATTGTATGATCCCAAAGTATAGATGTTTTTCATTAGGTTATTGAACATGCACTGCGATGGCTCGATTAACATGAGTCCTGAGTTGAACATGTATCTATCGTTTCCAACCGCGGAGAGTTGGGGGTAACTGAAGAACTCATCTAAGTTCTTTAAGACTAAAAGATCTGCGTCTATGAACATAACTTTGGCGTACTCAATTAGCTGCCATATTCGAAGTTTGCTATAGTTGTACTCGTTATAGGCGCCTTTTTCCGCGTGTGGGCTTCGTATACGTTTGATAAGCTTGATCTTCCATCCGGCCGCTTTGAGTCCTCCAAGGGATTTTGGAGATATGGAATCATCAGCAAGCAAGACTAGGTCCTTTGTTGAGTTGGTTTGCAGGATGCTTTGTGCTAAGGCTATTGCACCACAAACGTATGTTTCCGAGGAGTGGAGGACGGTTACGTATGCTTCTCGTGATTTGTATGCGTGCCACGTCGATCCACCTGAAAATTATATATATATTTAAGGAAATATTGAAAAATGCTATCCAAGAGACGTGCCTATCTACAAAGCCATGGGAAATGAAATCATGCTTCAACTGGCTTTACCAAGTGTGCCTCATTTCTTGGTTTGCCCCATACACAACTCCAGCAATTTCAAGTCAAGAGAGTACGTATGTATTTGAATTGATTTTAGTTCACATAATTCAAGCATCAATTCAACTTTATGTGGTGGATAAGGTTTTACCTTTCCAAGTGACGAGGATTCAATTCATGTGGTGAACAGAAATCTCTAGTTTAGTAGTATAGAGAGCGTACGAGTACTTGACGTTCTAAAAAAATGTTGTGGATTAAATTAATTCTTAGTGATAACTAGATGTTGTACCTAAGGGGGCATCCTATGGGTTACCTGATTTGCTCCACAATCAAAATGTTGAAAGTTCAAATAATGTATATTACATTTATTGATGTATTTATTCTAAAAATCTAGAAATTTTCGTTTGTCCAAAATACAAATTATTAGTCCAATAACAATTTCAGTCAAGAGGTATTGATATCTTTTCATAGTTTCATATATTAATTTAATAGAGAAAATTAATGGTGTTAAGTTACTTAGCTAAAACTGAAACAAAATTAAAACTAGATAATAAATACAAATTTTAAACTATTGAACTAATAGTGTTATTTTGGACATAACATAAGGACGAAAAAAATCTAATTCTAATAAAGAAGCCCACTAGATGCCATATGGCAATATGTTATGCTACCTCAGCTATAAAAAATTCTAAATAATGTCATTTGAAGTGGTGAAACTTGCGATTCCCGGACATTACTGAGCGGAAAGTTCAGGGGTCCCCCCTCCCCCGCCCAGGCCCCAACAAAGCTACGCCCCTGACCGCGTGACAATATTTCATCCACTCTCAAAAATAATATATATATATATATATATATATATATATATATATATATATATATATATATATATATAGGGTAAGGATAGTGTAAAAAGGGCCTAAAGTGTGAGAAGTGTGAGAAGTGTATTATAACACTATATATAATACTATATAACACCCTATAAACACCGTATAACAATATGTAATACCATATAATACCATATAACACTATGTAACACTATATATCATTATATAACAAATATAACACTATACATCTATCATAGGCATGCTATCAGACAACCTATAGTGTTATATTTGTTATATAATGATATATAGTGTTACAAAGTGTTATATGGTATTATATGGTGTTACATATTGTTATACTGTGTTTATAGGGTGTTATATAGTATTATATATAGTGTTATAATACACTTCTCACACTTCTCACACTTTGAGCACTTTTTACAGGATCCTCTACCTATATATATATATATATATATATATATATATATATATATATATATATATATATATATATATATATATATATATAGGGTAGGGATATGGTAAAAAGTGTCTAAAATGTAAGAAGGGTAAGAAGTGTTTTAAACCATTGGATATTTGATCTAATGGTTGAAATCAATAGGGTATAAAATGTAAATTATGTTTTAATATGAAGGACCTTATGTAAAATTTGAAGGGCAACAGTGACTTTTCCAACGTTTCAAATATGGTAACCGTTTCAAAACCCCCATCAACTTCCTAAAGATCAGCGAATTATATGGTAACCGTCATCAATCTCCAAAAAATCAACGAATTTCTTCATACTTTATCATAAATAGATCTATAATCAGATTCATGGCGTGGTGTTTTAAAACAACTGGATAAATTGACTATGATTCAGGTCATGGTGTTTTATTTGGAGACATTGTTCATGTCGTGGTGTTTTAAACGCTTATGATTCAAGTCATGGTGTTTTATCTGGAGACATTGTTCATGGCGTAGTGTTTTATCAATAGAAAACATTCTCAGATTTTAAAACACCATGACTATGATTCAAGTCATGTGTTTTATCTGGAAACATTGTTCATGGCGTGGTGTTTTAAAACATCTATGATTCAAGTCATGGTGTTTTATCAGGAGACATTGTTCATGACGTGGTGTTTTATCAATACAAAAACATTCCCAGATTTTAAAACACCATGACTATGATTCAAGTCATGGTGTTTTATCTGTAGACATTGTTCATGGTGTGGTGTTTTAAACATCTATGATTCAAGTTATGGTGTTTTATATGGAGACATTGTATAATCAGATTCATGGCGTGGTGTTTTAAAATAACTGGATAAATTGACTATGATTCAAGATGGTCGGAGAAGATGATCTGAATCGGAGATAGAGATGAAACGATCAATCCCTAAAAATTCTCATCGCCAGTTTTTTTTCCAGTTATATTGTAAATCAATTAAATGACAAAAATGTATAATTACTAATCTACCCTTTTGAATTAATTAAGAGGGGGTACACTTGTCATTCCAAGATTATTTCTTACACTTCTTACAAAAGATGGACTTTTTACAGGATCCTTTACCTATATATATATATATATATATATATATATATATATATATATATATATATATATATATAATCTTATATTCGTGATATTATTAAAAATTAAGTACCTATCTCTAATTTCATGGAAAAAAACAAATTAATCGAGTCAAGATGGGAGATCAAAAAAATTTTATATGATATATATTGTAAAAAATCTTATATTCGTGATATTATTAAAAATTAAGTACCTATCTCTAATTTCATGGAAAAAAACAAATTAATCGAGTCAAGATGGGAGATCAAAAAAAAAAAATTAAACGATATATATTGTAAAAGTATTTATAAACAATATATATATATATATATATATATAGGGGAAGGATAAATCGAAAACCCACTTGAGTTGAGAAAACTCAGAAAACCTTTGTAAAAAAAACTATGTAAACTCAAGATACATTTCTAAAAAAAATAGGAAATGTAATATACATATATTTGAACATTTTAAAAAAAGAAACACAAAAAAACACCAAGTAGTTTTTTTTTTTTAAAAATGTCACAAAATTTCAGGTTACATAATATGTATGTCCAAAAAAAATGTAACATATAAATTTTCAACATTTAAAAAAAAAATAGTAAGCGTTTTTTTCATTTTTTTTCATAAATAGGTCCGTGTACATTTATATTACATTTCCTATTTTTTTTAGAAAAAAATAAAAATGTTACATAGGGTTTATTTGGGTTTTCTCAACTCACATGGGTTTTTTATTTATCTTTCCCCTATATATATATATATATATATATATATATATATATATATATATATATATATATATATATATATAGGGTAGGGATCCCAAGAGAAGTCCACCCTATTTGAGAAACTTGAGAATTATTCTGGACCACACATTTTTCTAAGCCTTTCGTAATATACACATATGTATATAGTCAATTTTAAACTATACATATGTGTATATTACGAAAGGCTTAGAAAAATGTGTGGTCCAGAATGCTTCTCAAGTTTCTCAACTAGCCTATCACTTCTCACATGATCCTTATCCTATATATATATATATATATATATATATATATATATATATATATATAGGACAAAGATCCGTTAGGAACCACCCTTTATTGCGAGAACCGTGAGAACCAGTGTGAACACAAACAGTAATAGCTAAAAAAATCTAAAAAACACCCAAAAAATTTTTTTTTTATTTTTTTACTATTTTTTATATAAAAATCGCTACTTTTAGTATCCAAAAAAAAAAAAAAATTTTTTAAATTTTTTTAAAAAAAAAAATTTTTTTTTTTTGCTACTAAAAGTAGCGATTTGAACATAAAAAATAGTAAAAAAATAAAAAAAAAATTTTTAGATATTTTTTTGATTTTTTTTTTGATTTTTTTAGATTTTTTAGGTTTTTTGAGGGTTTAGTTTTTAGCATTTTAGCTTGGGGGGGGGGGGTTTAGGTTTTTGGGGGGTGGGGGAGGGGGGTTTAGGTTTTTTTGGGGGGGGGGGTCAGGTTTTTGGGGGGGGGGGGGTTAGGTTTTTTTTTGGGGGGGGGGGGTGGGGGGTTTAGGTTTTTGGGGGGTGGGGGTTAGGTTTTTTTTAGGTTTTTTGAGGGTTTTAGTTTTTAGCATTTAGCTTGGGGGGGGGGGGGGGTTAGGTTTTTGGGGGGGGGGGGTGGGGGGTTTAGGTTTTTGGGGGGTGGGGGGGTGGGGGTTAGGTTTTTTTAGGGTTTTTTTAGCTATTTTAGCTTGTGTTCACATTGGTTCTCGCGGTTCTCGCAATAAAGGTGGTTCTCGCATGAACCTTACCCTATATATATATATATATATATATATATATATATATATATATATATATAGGGATGAGTTAAAATGAGAACCACCTTTAGTTGTGAGAACCGTGAGAAATAGGTTAACCAAAAGGTTTTTCCGAAATTTTTTTTTCAAAAGTCATAAAAAAATCATTTGTTTCAGCAAAAAAAAAAATGACGCATACCCACATTTACATGAGGCCTAAAAAAATATTTATTTTCGTACAAAATTTACACCACCGCTTAAAAAAACTTGCATCAGTCAAAACTACCGACTCGATACTTTTTTTTTACTTTTTTTACAGATGTGTTTATAATATTTTCATCAACGTTTTTGAAAAAAAAATTTTGTCTAATGGATCTATTTCCAACTTTATTTTGTCTAGAAAAAATAGAAAAACGTAGCTGTTCGTTTGGCGGGATGGGAATGGAAGCGAAGTCCGGTTTTTGCAGCCGAACGCGACCAATTGGAGCAACTTACGACAATTGTCAACGGTAGATCTGTTAGTTCAGGTATGGACAAATGGGAGTGCGAACCGGGCCCAAAAGGCGATTTTACTGTGGCTTCTTGTCGTCAACTATTTTCCAGGTATGTGACGCCGTTTTGCCCATTCGAGTGGGTTAAACAGGTACCCAAGAAACTTAAATCTTCGGCTGGAGAGGTACTCAAGGCAGACTGCCCACATTGGAAGGACTTCACAGGAGACTTATTCATCACTGGCCGACTACTTGTAGATTTTGTGGCGAGTCTGAAGAGGATGCCGATCATCTTTTCACTTCGTGTGTTGTGGCGACGGTAATTTGGCAGAAGGTTAGTGCCTGGTATAACACGCCACCGATTTACGCTAATTCAATGAAGGAATTGCTCGAGTTACATAAGTGGTTGGCCATGTCAAACTACAAAAAAATGATACAAACAATTATTCTAGGGGCGTGTTGGGTGATCTGGAAGTCTCGGAACGAACGTATTTTCTCCGGAATTCGAGTAAACATAGATAAGATTTTCGGTGAGCTGCAGGCGTTGTCCTTTCTTTGGATTAAACATAGGGCAAAACGTAATGATTTGGTGTGGATTGATTGGGTGTGTTTCAGTATTGAGGATATATAGTTTTACTTGTGCTTGTTGTATTGGTGTGTATCATGGGTATTATTTCTGCATCTAGCTGCTTGCTGGGTATGGTGTGTAATATTTGGTGGTGAATGAAATATACTTTGTTGTTCAAAAAAAAAGTTGATCGTGATTCAGGAAGCAGGTTCTAAAAAGGACCTAAATCTCAGACACTCTAATTTGGAATATCGAATCCTAAAAGCTCGTATTGAACTTTGTAAGTTTTTGTTATTCATTTAAATTGAATTAACTCGATTTCGAGCATAATTTAATTTGGTTTGTTCCGAATTTAATGTAAATAGAATTTGTATTCAACCTCAAATATTTAAAGTTCAAATAACCCAATTCCATTAACTAAATGAATTCGAAGTGTTGTTGACTGACACCCTTGTATCTTATGTTAAGTGGCAATCAAGTTGTCGAAGCATATATTTATGTTGGCAGACGCTAGCGAAGTTGTGAGGTTGGAATACTCGAACCCAAGTTACATCATATCTCTGGATCAAGTTAGGCTACTAACACATCTAAGGCTTCAGTTTCACATACAAACCAATTTCGTCCTAAAAGAATCTTTATGACAAATGTCATCCGTAAATAATTGTGCGATGTCTTCATTAAGTTGCTAACATAATAAAGAATACGTGACCAGTTTCTTTAACAATGAAAACAATCAATATTGTGAGCAAATAATTCTTGTTCCAACTAGTTTCTTTAAGGGCCAACATCCTGGTTGGTCACAACAGGTTTCCTCTAGGCCATCACTTCAAGATTGGCTCTGATAAAAGTGTTACAACCCTAAGAGAAGAACTTGGCCTAAAAGGCTAATCTTGTGGGTGAAAGAAATGTTACGGACTGAAACCATCATAAGGTATGAGACTTCTCCCACATCGATTGCATGGACAACAAATATGAGATTATGGATCAAATAGTTTCTCTCACCCATGAAACTAGTCTTTTGGGCTGAACATATGGTCGCTAAAATCCGTACAACTATGTTTCTATCTCAAATCCCGTTGTTTTATTTCTCATAAATACTAAGGGTGAGCGGGGCACTCCCCTCTTAGGGGAGTCCCCTCTCTTACACACACTCAATCAGGTTATGCCACGTCAACTCCCCTCTTAAACTCCCCTCACACCCTCAATTTGATGGCGGCACTCCCCTCTTAGGGGACTTGTTTTTTTATTCAAAAAAAATAAATAAATAAATAAAGAAAAATAATTGATTGGTTGTTACAAGTTATGGGCCCACCATCACCTCTCTTCTTGTGCGGTGACTCCTCCCCCAACCCCCTCCCCGATTTGGGTCCCCGCAGGGATGGCGGCGGTGTTCCCGCTCGAGGAATGGGGTCACCGATCCGCCTCCCCGCTGATGCCCCGCTCACCCTAACCCTATGTGTAGTGGTGTCACACTAGTGTAAGTGATTTATATGAAATAACAGACCCTTAGTCTACAAATTAAACTTCATTCACTACAATTCCGGCTGTGAAATGAATTAACACACCCTTAGTCTACGAATTAAAACTTCATTCACTACAATTCCGGCTGTGAAAGTTTCCTCTATATTATCTAGAATTTCGTAATTATTAATTAGACTTATTCTAATGTAAAAAAAGAAAGGTGGTTATTTGATGCAGTCAATTTCAGTAATCTATAGCATGTCGAAGAAAGAGGTTTTTGACTTTTAATATTCAAAGTAGTAGTTTATTGGAAATTTCAAAGTCAGATTCAGCATATAATGTTTATTTTTATGTTTATAATTGTATCATAAAAATGAAAGTGAGTAGAAGAATTTCCATGCTAAAAAACATAAATAGTTCTCAGTGACGAATTTTAAGGGGATTTTGGATCACTCAAGTGCATCACTTTAGGAACTTGGGATTGTGTTGTAAAGCAATGTAGTTTCTTCAACAATAGTTAAAGTGGACATAGTACATACCCCAAGAAAAGTCATATTTGTTTTATATATTTCCTCTATCTATCAAAATTTAATAAATGCAATTTATATTTACCTAAACTTAACGTCTAAAATTATGTTTTATACTTAGGAATTATTTTTATCCAATACTATGATCGATCCATTGGTTATGAATTTAATAATAAAAGTTGTTCTCGACTAAAGGTTTTACACACACGCGTCATGAACCTCATATTTAATCCACTATACATAAACTATAACCCAAATTAAGTTGACTCGTTATCAATACTATTAAGTCTATCTATCTAACTTGTTCATTATAGATAGATGCATCATACCTACAACATCTATTAAATAAATAAGCAAACTAATTAATAACATCATTAGTCATAAATAGTAAATGAAATCAAAGAAACTAAAAGATAACCATTTAACCACATCTATTTAGGCAAGGCATGTAAATTTCGAATAAATTGACTAGGAACAAAACAAACTCGTTTACGTAAAGCAATTAGTTAAATGGAAATAAAGAGTAATGTTAAAAAAGAAGACAGTTACCAAGTTGAAGAGACGATGAAATCATGCAAGAGCCAACAGGCATATTCACCTTCTGCTGGAGCCTCTTCAAATCTGGTTTATAAATCTTGTAATCACTTTCTTCCCATATCATATCATCACACCTAAATATCTCCCACATTGGCCCTGACCTCCCAATAAACACCACATACACCTCCCCATCACCACCCAACCCACTCTTCACCAACACATTAGCCACCACCAAGTTCACTTGCAACCTAAACACGTCCCGAACACCATCCGGAACCCGTGCTACCACCACATCCACCTTCTCGTATGTCCGAGGCATCGGGATCTCCGGGCACTTCATAGGACCCCACTTTCCGTCCTCGTCTACCCACTCCGGGAAAAAGTCTTCCCATTTCTTGTCCACATCCACAATTTTGAAGTTTATTGTGGTGACATCAGCTAAACCATTGACTTGGATTTGGTCAAGATGGAGGTTCACAAGCCCTATTTTTAGCTTATCTGACCGCTTTTGGATCATGTATTGGAGTTTGTCATACCACCCTGGTGGTTCCGTGGTGGCATAATGGAGGGCGGTGGTGGTTATGGCTGCTTCGTCATCGTTGTAGCAGCGGAGATTATAGGTGGTAAGTGTTAGGGTTAGACAAAGGACGACAAGGACGAGGGTTTGCTTTGAAGAAAATGGTTTTGAAGCCATGCTAATACTTTTTATGGGTCTTTGAAGTTTGATATATAAATAAATAAATAAAGAAATGTTGTTGGATGAAGTTTGATGGAAGCACGTTGGCCATACATAATAGAATTTGGTAGGAACGGGATTAAATTAAATTAAAAGAATAAACATTTTTTAAGGCAATAATTTTCTTATGACTTTCACGTCTGCTTTATATGCTTGTTTTTTTTATATTTTTTGGTATGATTCTCCAAAACTAATTTTGATCTTGTTCTTTATTGTAGTCGTAAATAAAATGCTAAATTAAACGTTAATTTCTTGAAATTTAGGCTTCTTAACTTGAAGTTGCAGTAAAAACCATTGATATGGTATGATGCACTATTTTAATATATAATTTTCCAATGCACTTGAAGTTATGATTTATGAGTGGTTTTAGTGGTCCAATGCACTTGAAGTTAGGTGGTTTGGGTTGCTTTTTTGATTCAATAAGAAAAAACCCTAGTTTTCTCTAAGCAAATGGAGAAAACGGCGCCCCACAAATTCTATGATCAAAATTCGTGATTTCTTCTTGCTAATGAGGATTGATTGTGTGACTAGGGTCTCTTGATTCCTGATTTCCAATTCCAATTCAGGTTAATCATTAAGAATCCGTTTCTATACATTAGGGTTACGTTTTTTCCATCCATTTTGCAATTTTCGTTGGCTGCTGTTGTGTTTGGGTTCATTGGGTGCTTGTGTTTCGTAATTGTTTGGGTTTTATCAAGGGAGAGTGTTTAAATTGCAGTAAACAATCTGTCACACCCCTTTCTGCGGCGGAAGCACGAGGTGTGATCATGAAAGGTTCTCATTGCATACGAAAGGTAAACATACTACATGCTCATGAAAATAACTTCAAATACCATAACTTGAAATCATAAGTTAGCGTTTACAATGCGAGTTAACATAAAACATTGTCTTAAAAGGTTTACACTTTATTTAAAGACAAACACAAGCGACATCCACGAGCATAAGAGAGACCACGCGCACATCCATCCTAGTTACCTGAAATACATGTGAGTTTTGGAAAAACGTCAACATAATGTTGGTGTGAATTCATGCCGTTTTGTTTTGCACTTTTGTATACTTTGTATGAAAACATATTTTGTGAATAAATCGAGTTTTCATTAAATCCAGTTTCATGTGTACACCACGTACTCATGTATGATTCAAATTCTTCTAGAGTACCCCACGTACTCAAGTATAATCCATGCTTTTCTTGAGTACCCCATGTACTCCAGTATTCATCAAGTTTTAGAATGGTATGAGTTTTTAAGTATTCCTGTATGTATCAGGATTGTTAATGGGTTGCAAAGCCATTAACATGTGACACGACATAGGAAGTCACCAAACCTTAGGCATTTAATTGGTATATTCTGAGACACAAAAGCACTACTCGATACTCGCCCTCATCGAGAGTGTGGCTGCCCGGCACCCGTTAGATCTAACCTTTTGTTCTGCGGTCTAGGTATATTGTTGATTAATGGTGCTTCTGTACCCTATTCGTGACACGATTCCTCGCATCATTTTTCATAGCGCATCCTACTTGGTACTCGTTTCTCACCAAGCGCGCTTCTCATATTCCTATTTCACAACACACTTGGTACTCGTTCTCACCAAGTGCGCTTCTCGTTTTCTTATTTCACAACACACTTGGTACTCGTTCTCACCAAGTGCGCTTCTTGTATTCTTATATCGCTACACACTTGGTACTCGTTCTCACCAAGTGTGCTTTTTATTATCATACCATTTGTTAAACATAAAAATATCTGTAACATGTATTTCACCCCCGAAGTTATAAAACTGAAAACAGTTAAGAGAAAAGGGGGAGCATGAACTCACATCTTTGCGTTCCTGTGCGTCGTAAACTTCACCGGGTTTGCTTATTTAACGTCGTAACCTATACGCGTTTTCTTAACGTTAGTCACTAGACTTGCGTCGCACAAGTTCAGTCACTCACTTTTGTATTCGTATTGTCGTGTTAAAAATATTTCATATTTTTTTTTTACTAAGTATCTTACTTATATTATTTTTCGCAAATTAATATAAGTATCTTGTGTTTTGCACTTTGCACCCGAATTATGTGTCTTGTATATTGTATGTGTATTTTCATGTTTATACTCCTCATGAGTATTTAGTGTATTTTTACGTCTTAGTACGCTAGCACGTATAACACATACTATATACACTTAGCACAGAAGTTGGTGATAAAATAATATATATTTTTCTCTCAAAAATATACATACTTATATCCATTTTTATTCTTGAAGAAATCCTCATTTCTTATCACCAAAAATTAGGGAAACCTTGGTAATACTCTTAAATACATTTTTAGGGAATAAGTTTCTCAAAAACTTATATTTTTCTAAGTATCAAAATTTATAAAAATTTTGGCAGAGTTTCCCCTAAAAATGGAGGTTTCCCATGTTTTCAAAACATGTGTTTATTTTCTTTTAAATCGTCAACAAGCATCAACAACACTTATCAACAATAATCATCCACGAATATCACTAATTTCTCCATTTCATGAACTTGGTTATTTACTAAAATTGTGTAGTAACTTACTAGCACATTTAGTAAGTCTTGTTATTTTTAAAAATAAGTTTAGTTTCTTAAAAACCTTATTTTCAAAGAATATAAAGTTTCACAACTTCTCGTCGGTTTTTACGAAAATTATTTCTTTGTTAAAACTTTTGTTACACAAGTGTCCATACACTTGTTTGTTCACAAAAATCACTTTTGTTTGTGTAAGATCCGGTTTAGAACATGTGGTTCCTTTTGACGCTTGGTCTTTTGAAAATACCACTTGTAGATACATAGATCGGCAAGTTTTAAACACTATTTTACAAGTAAAAATACTTTTACACAAGTTCATGTTTCTCGTGTGGTAGAGTTTCACCTTTTAACCCTTGTACCGTCCGAAACAAGCTTATGTCAAGATCTATGATCTTAACAAAGTCGGGTTAAACGGTGATCCGAGCTACCACAACGTAGATCGGGCCTAAATAATCCCACAAATCAAATACTACAACATTTACACATCATGTGAGCTTTTATCCATCATTTAAGTGTCTTTTAGTAGACTTTAATGTATCAAATTGCAAGATTCCAAGTTTTAACTGTTATCTATCATATTAACCACTCTAGATTAGTTCAAGAATGTGTTTTAAGTAACTCACCACTAGCTCGAGGCTAGGGAAGAATCTAGACGCGAATGAGGTGGATAAAAGCTAGAGAAAAAGGTCCTTCGTGCTCCGAGTGCACCAAGCCTCCTAATACGTGATCCTTGATGCTTGGGTATGCTTGGAATGGCTTGAACAAGGCTCGAAAAATTGATGGGTGATTAGGGATGTTTGGCCGTGAGCTTTCTAGAGGGAGAGAGGAGAGTTGTTTGGTGTTGTGAAGTGTGAAAGTTCATATGTGCCATCTCACGGTATTTATAGACATTCCATATGGCATATTCCTAGCATATTCCTGGCATATTCTTGGAATATTCCTAGCATATTCCTAGCATATTCCTGGAATATTCCTAGCATATTCCTAGCATATTCCTGGAATATTCCTAGCATATTCCTGGCATATTCCTGGAATATTCCTAGCATATTCCTAGCATATTCCTAGGTTTTCTTCGTTGTCTGCGTTTTGCAGTGTAAGCACTGTGTCGCGTAGGAACTCACGGTACGCGCTTAAACTTGAAAAATAACGTTTTTAAGCGTTTCAATTTATTTTTCAACACGAACCTGATTAAAATAAAATTTTAATCATAACAGAATATTTGTGGGATTAAATATTATCCGGCCGGCCACCAACGTTCGTTTCGCAGTGTTGTCGTAATTAGTTCTGCACTTAAAGTGTTTTTCGGGTGCCTTTTAGTGCGTGTTTTAGCTTTCGTAACGACCATAAATTAAACCCTGATATGTACTCTTGGGTTTTAATGTACCTTTGTCGTAGGACCTACACCTAGGCCTCAATTCTAATGTCTGACTGCTTTCTGCATGTCACACCCCCAAAATCCCACCTGCGGAGTACTACCGCTTGGAGGCGTGACTGACCAGGATCCAGCCACCAATCATACTGAACAAGCATATAAGTAGTTATAAAAGTTTAACCATCACGATTGGTGTTCCAAAACAAATAAGTTTAAGTTGCAAGCGGAAGCATAAGTTTAAAGTTATAACATAAGTTCCAAAAGTTTCAAGTTTAACATAGTCTTGTAGCAATCCCTGTCCCACAACGATCCTCCTCCATGCAAGCTCCCACTGAGTACCTATGGTCCTGCAAAGCATGTAGTAACGAGTCAACAACTAGTTGAGTGAGTTCACGGGTGGGCGTTCGTTTTAGTTGTTTCGAAAACAGTTTACTTTATCTGGCATCCTGCCGTGGGGGTTACCCCATAGTTTTAAAAACGTGACCAGTTCGTTCCCAGTTACTCCGGCACTCCGGCCGTGGGGGCTACCCCATGTAGTTATCAGGCATTTCGGCCGTGGGGGCTACCCCATGTACATCATCTGGCTCTCCAGCCGTGGGGGCTACCCCATGTGTATACTAGACTCGTTACCGTATCGATTGCTGACTGTAGTCATGTTTATGTGCCCTGAAAACATCAATGTCTATCATCATTGACGTGCCCCAGATCCATTAGTTCACGCCCGTCCTCTGCGGCACGGTGTGAGGCTTGTCAGACCTAAATAGCGCTATCTAACTAATGACCCGCTCGCCATTGGCCCGGCGATTAGTCGATACAAAAAGGAGGGACTTCGTGATAGAGTTTTAGTCTAGTACGTTTATCCGTCCATCCGGACGAGGAATCACATTCCTGAACCACTGACGTCCTGCCCAAGGAGGACGAGGAACCCACGTTCCTTAACCCAGTTCCCAACCCAGGGAATCCCATGCTTTGTAGAGGGTGTGAACTCACCTCGGTTTGCTCGGCAGTTAATCACAGAAAGTCAATCAAGTCGCAAGTAGTCAATAACGTCCTATCACGGTTATCACGTATAATCAGATTCGAACCAAGTAGTGCACAAATGTTCAACACGTATGGCAGACACGTTTAATCAGTAGCAGTTCATAGGTAACAGTTAATCACATGTTCAAAGTCCAAACAGTTGGGCTCGTGATAACAGGCCCAAATAACTCATCAACAGTAGCACAGAAGTTCATAAGTCCGGCCCACTAACTAAGGCCCAAAGTGTGGTCTCGAGTCGCAACCGGACTCGCAAGCATGGTCTCGAGTCATGCTGTGTGTTGATCATGGATGGTTGCGAGTCGCAACCGGTGTCGCAACCGTAGTCTCGGTTCATCATGCTAAGGTCTCGAGTCGCAACGGGACTCGTAACCTGTGGTTTCGGCTTGTCCTGCTATGGTTGCGAGTCGCAACCGCGTGGTCTCGAGTCATCACGCTGTGGTTGCGAGTCGCAACTGCGTGATTGCGAGTCGGTAGCAGTCGTTTTCAAGTTCACGTGTTGATGCAGATGTAGTCAGATTAGTGGTACAATATAATCAGGCCCAAATCCGGAAATAACCAATAGCATTCCACTAACAGTTTTCCTAATCAGGTTACTAGTCAAAGATGGATCAAAATCACAAGGGTTTTCAATCTTCAACTATCATTCAAAGTGTTCTTCACATATTCAAAGCATATTCATCAAGTTCATAACATTTTCAACACTTATATCAACCACAACTATGAATAATCATCAAGACACTTAGCATAACATACAACTCGGTTTCCCTATAGGTCCGATTTCATCACAAGTGCAACCTAATTTCATCATTCATTTTTAACATACAATGAATCTATTTTCAACATCAACATTTATGCATAGTTCCACACATAACAAGATCATTCATGAACCGATTTCCTTTCAAATATCATGCATAACTCAACTACCACATTATCACATAATCTCATCATACAAACATAACATGAACATACTAACACTAAGCATTCAACCATAATCTTTAAAAACACTAACCGGTTAATGGGTTTCGAGGGTGTGTGTAAAGCTTCCAACCGGGTGTGTGTGTGTGAGCCGATCCAAGTCCAAAGATCCAAGAATGATGAAGTGTTTGTGTTCTTAGGTTTAGAGAGAGAAGTAGGAGGGTGTGTGTGTGTTCTAATGTTCAACAAATGGTAAAAACTAACTAAGGTGGTGTATATATAGTCAAGTTCCAAGTGTGCACCCTTAGTGGGTTTCGAGTGGGGGTTCACGGCCCAAAGGCCCAACCGGCCACTAGGTTCTCGGCCCAAGTCCACTCGAGACCTCATGGTCTCGAGTCGGGTTCTTTGTTCTCGGGTTGGGTTCTCGGTTCACATAAAACACGTACACATATATATACAAATGCACACATAACAAAGCACTTATCACATAAAAAGGTTCACGTTATCATTTTAACTAGTCACATAACGTACAAGCAAGTTACAACGAAAGGTTCTAGATTTCGGGTTGTCACATCATCCCCAAGTTGAAAGAAATTTCGTCCCGAAATTTGATGGCACTCACTGAGGAAGCTAGTTAGGTTGCAAGGTTTTCCCGGTTTTCCTGGGGTGTCACATCCACCCCCCGTTGATCTGGAATTTCGTCCCGAAATTCCGTAGCTTCAGCCTCAGTAGCGTTTGTACTGTTCTCAAACAGTTGGGGATACTTTTGTTTCATCCGATCTTCGCGCTCCCAGGTAAACTCTGGGCCGCGACGTGAGTTCCAACGAACTCGTACAAGAGGTATTCTAGTGCTCTTGAGGACCTTAACATCCCGGTCCGTGATCTCGACAGGTTCTTCGACGAATTTCAACTGTTCGTCGATCGTAAGTTCCTTCAGAGGAACTACGTGCGTCTCATCTGACAGACACTTCTTCAGATTCGACACATGGAAAACGTTGTGAACTGCACCGAGTTCTGCTGGTAATTTCAGTCTGTAGGCCACCTTGCCTATTTTCTCAAGAATTTCAAAAGGTCCAACGTACCGTGGGTTGAGTTTGCCGCGTTTACCAAAACGAACCACACCCTTCCAGGGTGAGACTTTGAGTAATACCCGCTCCCCAACCTGGAGCTCAAGTGGTTTCCTGCCCTTATCGGCGTAGGCCTTCTGACGGTCACGAGCCGCCGCCATGCGTTGTCGTATTTGAGCAATCCGCTCAGTAGTGTCTACCACATGTTCTGGACCAGTGATCTGACTATCCCCCACTTCTGCCCAACAGAGGGGTGACCGGCATTTACGTCCGTACAATGCCTCAAACGGAGCAGCTTTAATGCTGGTGTGGTAGCTGTTATTATACGAGAATTCCACGAGTGGCAGATGCCTTTCCCAGCTGTTGCCAAAGTCGATTACACAAGCGCGAAGCATGTCTTCTAATGTCTGAATAGTTCGCTCGGACTGCCCGTCCGTCTGTGGGTGATACGCTGTGCTCATATCTAAACGTGAGCCAAAAGACTTGTGCATTGCCTGCCACAGTTCCGAAGTAAAACGTGCATCTCGATCAGAGATAATAGAAGTGGGCACCCCGTGCCTCGAAACAACTTCCTTGAGGTATATTTCCGCTAGAGTGGAGAATTTATCTGTTTCTTTGATTGCCAAGAAGTGTGCGGATTTTGTGAGTCGATCCACGATCACCCAGATAGTATCGTTCCCGCGCTGTGATCTAGGTAAGCCAGTAACGAAATCCATGGAAATTTGCTCCCATTTCCATTGTGGTATCTCTGGTTGCTGAAGTAGGCCTGAAGGTTTCTGATATTCTGTCTTGACTCGCGCACAAGTCAAACACTTGCTGACGTAGGTTGCTATGTGGGCCTTCATGCTAGGCCACCAATACGTAGTTTTAATATCGTGGTACATCTTGTCCGAACCAGGGTGTACCGAGTAGCGAGATTTGTGCGCTTCATCCATCACAAGTTCTCGTAAGTCGCCATAGAGTGGGACCCAAATGCGTCCTGTTACATAATAAGCACCGTCTTCCTTCTGTTCTAAGCGTTGCCTTGACCCGCGTAGAGCTTCAGCTCTAACGTTTTCTGGTTTCAGTGCTTCTATCTGAGCAGCTCGTATTTGCGAAGGTAGACTAGAATGTATCGTGAGTTGTAAAGCTCTTACGCGCTTAGGCGTAGTGTCCTTCCGACTCAGGGCGTCTGCCACAACATTGGCCTTGCCCGGGTGATACCTGATAGAGCACTCGTAGTCATTCAGCAGCTCGACCCATCGTCGCTGCCGCATATTCAGTTCCTTCTGCTTGAATATGTGTTCTAAACTTCTGTGGTCGGTGTAGATGGCGCACTTGGTTCCGTACAGGTAATGCCGCCATAACTTAAGTGCAAAAACAACAGCTCCCAGCTCTAAATCATGCGTAGTGTAGTTCTTCTCGTGAACTTTAAGTTGTCGTGAGGCGTAAGCTATGACTTTATCTCGTTGCATCAATACACAACCAAGACCTTGAATTGATGCATCACAGTAAACCACAAAATCTTCTGTGCCCTCTGGCAGTGAAAGGATAGGTGCACTACAAAGTCTATCCTTTAGATGCTGAAAAGCTAACTCTTGTGCATTTCCCCAATGATAAACAACGCCTTTCTGTGTTAACAACGTGAGGGGCTGCGCGATCTTAGAAAAATCCTTAATGAATCTCCTGTAATAACCTGCCAATCCCAAAAATTGGCGAATTTCCTTTGGTGTGCGAGGCGCAGGCCAGTTCTTAATAGATTCCACTTTGGATGGATCAACGTGAATCCCATCCTTGTTCACCACATGCCCTAGGAAATGGACTTCACGAAGCCAGAAGTCGCATTTCGAGAATTTTGCGTAAAGCTGTTCCTTCCGAAGGAGTTCCAAAATAAGTCGTAGATGTTGTTCGTGCTCTTCTTTGCTCTTAGAATAGATCAGGATGTCGTCGATGAAGACTATAACAAACTTGTCCAGATACGGTTTGCACACTCGATTCATCAAATCCATAAAAACTGCCGGTGCGTTCGTCAGCCCAAACGGCATGACCAGAAACTCATAGTGCCCATATCGAGTCCTAAAGGCCGTCTTAGAGACATCCTCTTCCCGAACTCTCAGCTGGTGATATCCCGATCTCAGATCGATCTTTGAATAGTAGCTCGACCCCTGCAACTGGTCGAACAAGTCGTCAATACGCGGTAGAGGATAACGATTCTTCACAGTCACTTTGTTGAGTTCGCGATAGTCGATACACATTCTGAAGGTACCATCCTTCTTCTTCACAAATAACACTGGAGCTCCCCAAGGCGATGAGCTAGGACGAATGAAACCCTTATCCAAGAGTTCTTGTAGTTGCGTGGAGAGTTCTTCCAACTCTGATGGCGCTAAACGATAAGGTGCACGGGCTACAGGCGCGGCTCCAGGAGCTAGATCAATCTGAAACTCGACTTGGCGATGGGGCGGAAGACCAGGTAATTCCTCAGGGAATACCTCAGGATAGTCGCGTACAACCGGAAAATCCTCTAGCTTCTTCTCCTTCTCTGTGGTATCAGTAACTAGAGCCAAAATCGCAGTGTGGCCCTTTCGTAAGCATTTCTGGGCCTTAAGAAGAGAGATGATGTTCTCAACAGCACTTCTCTTGTCGCCACGAATCATGAGAGGTTCACTACCAAAACCAGGAATACGAACGATCTTCTCGTTGCAAAGAATCTCTGCTCGGTGTTGGGATAACCAATCCATCCCAATGACAACGTCGAAACTACCCAAGACAATAGGAATAAGATCGATAGAGAAAGTCTGGTTAGCGAGAATAAGCTGGCAACCCTTGACTACGTGAGAGGCTTCCAAACTCTTACCATTAGCTAGCTCTACAGTGTGCTTGTCGCTCAGGGGTGTAGGAATACGCTTAAGCATCTTACTAACTTCTAGTGACACATAACTAGTATCGGCACCCGAATCAAATAAGACTGTAACATAAAAGTCGTCGAGAAGGAACTTACCCGTCACCACGTTGGGATCATTCCTTGCTTCACCTTGGCCAATCACGAACACACGTCCCCTAGCACCATTGTTGTTGTTCCCATTGTTACCATTCCCCTGATTATTGTTGTTGTTCTGGTTCAGTTGGGGACAATCCTTCTTGAAATGACCTTCAGCTCCACACTGAAAACACCCTTTGTTGTTACCCTGCTGCTGTCGCTGGTTCTGCTGAGGTTGCTGACGATTCTGATTGACGGGATATGCGCTCCTGCAATCTTTTGCAACATGACCAGGCTTGTTGCATCGATGACAGTTGCCCCTGGTGCATGGCCCACTGTGGTGTAGGCTACAACGATTGCACTTGGGGTGATTTCCTTTGTACCCACCATGACTTTGACCACCAGACGATTGCTGACTGGGGCTCTTGTGATCGTCCGTCTTTCTCTGCTGAGACTGAGTTTGCACCGAAGTTGAACCCCTGCTTGAAGTTCCATCCCATTTCCGTTTATCCCCACTAGAAGCACCAGAAGTAGTTGCAGCACCTATGCGCTTCGGTAACTTGTTCTGCTCCACCGCTTGGTCAGTAAGACGGTGAGCCAACTGTACAACCTGCTGGATAGTAGTCAAGTTCGCTGAAGTCACATGACTTTGGATCTCTGGCACCAAGCCCTTGAGATAGAGTTCAATTCGCTTGTAGGGAGGATCCACCATAGTAGGACACAACAAGGCAAGCTCATGCGATCTCTTAGTGTATGCCTCAATCTCCGACCCCGACATCTTGAGATTGTAGAACTCATCTTCCAGTTTGTGAATGTCGTCACGACTGCAGTATTCTTCCCTGATCATTTCCTTGAAGTTTTCCCATGGGGTGGCGTTGGCAGCAACCAACCCTAACATCTGCACTTGAGCATTCCACCACGTGAGAGCCAAACCCTCGAGAGTACCAGTAGCATACTTCACCCTGCGCGCTTCAGGGCATTCACACATTTCGAACACAGACTCCAGTTTCTCAAACCAGTGTAGGAGACCTACTGCTCCCTCAGTTCCGCTAAAAGTAGTGGGTCGACAGTCCATAAAGGTCTTAAAAGTGCACACCGGTGCCTGAGCATACTGACCTAAGGTAGGTGAAAGAAAAGACAGAGTTTAACACAAAGGTTGGTTCACGAGAGTAGGATCCAAATGATCCTAGAACAATTTCGGACTGCAGGATATACCTCCTGCGTGTGCAGCTGCGAGCGCTGCGGCAACTCGCTCGTTGATCAAAGCCGTCAACTGGGCTTGTGTCATGTTAACGCGTCCAGACATGGTTCTTCATAATAAAAGCAATACGTGTGAGAGAGGTTCGCGAAAGCATGATAGTAGGACAGAGTAAGTACGCATGTGTTCAAACAACAGTAGTTATACTAGTCAAGCATACCATGAGCAATGTACTACGCAACTAACAAGTAGGCCATATACATACATTATATTACCTAGAACGTCGAGCCTTGCATGAGGAGCGAAGTGTCGTTGTGGACCGTTGAGCACTAAACCGGTTATAGTCTGGTTTTAACAAAAACGTTTCTCCTTTATTAAAACCAAGTTCACTATAACCTGGCTCTGATACCAATCTGTCACACCCCCAAAATCCCACCTGCGGAGTACTACCGCTTGGAGGCGTGACTGACCAGGATCCAGCCACCAATCATACTGAACAAGCATATAAGTAGTTATAAAAGTTTAACCATCACGATTGGTGTTCCAAAACAAATAAGTTTAAGTTGCAAGCGGAAGCATAAGTTTAAAGTTATAACATAAGTTCCAAAAGTTTCAAGTTTAACATAGTCTTGTAGCAATCCCTGTCCCACAACGATCCTCCTCCATGCAAGCTCCCACTGAGTACCTATGGTCCTGCAAAGCATGTAGTAACGAGTCAACAACTAGTTGAGTGAGTTCACGGGTGGGCGTTCGTTTTAGTTGTTTCGAAAACAGTTTACTTTATCTGGCATCCTGCCGTGGGGGTTACCCCATAGTTTTAAAAACGTGACCAGTTCGTTCCCAGTTACTCCGGCACTCCGGCCGTGGGGGCTACCCCATGTAGTTATCAGGCATTTCGGCCGTGGGGGCTACCCCATGTACATCATCTGGCTCTCCAGCCGTGGGGGCTACCCCATGTGTATACTAGACTCGTTACCGTATCGATTGCTGACTGTAGTCATGTTTATGTGCCCTGAAAACATCAATGTCTATCATCATTGACGTGCCCCAGATCCATTAGTTCACGCCCGTCCTCTGCGGCACGGTGTGAGGCTTGTCAGACCTAAATAGCGCTATCTAACTAATGACCCGCTCGCCATTGGCCCGGCGATTAGTCGATACAAAAAGGAGGGACTTCGTGATAGAGTTTTAGTCTAGTACGTTTATCCGTCCATCCGGACGAGGAATCACATTCCTGAACCACTGACGTCCTGCCCAAGGAGGACGAGGAACCCACGTTCCTTAACCCAGTTCCCAACCCAGGGAATCCCATGCTTTGTAGAGGGTGTGAACTCACCTCGGTTTGCTCGGCAGTTAATCACAGAAAGTCAATCAAGTCGCAAGTAGTCAATAACGTCCTATCACGGTTATCACGTATAATCAGATTCGAACCAAGTAGTGCACAAATGTTCAACACGTATGGCAGACACGTTTAATCAGTAGCAGTTCATAGGTAACAGTTAATCACATGTTCAAAGTCCAAACAGTTGGGCTCGTGATAACAGGCCCAAATAACTCATCAACAGTAGCACAGAAGTTCATAAGTCCGGCCCACTAACTAAGGCCCAAAGTGTGGTCTCGAGTCGCAACCGGACTCGCAAGCATGGTCTCGAGTCATGCTGTGTGTTGATCATGGATGGTTGCGAGTCGCAACCGGTGTCGCAACCGTAGTCTCGGTTCATCATGCTAAGGTCTCGAGTCGCAACGGGACTCGTAACCTGTGGTTTCGGCTTGTCCTGCTATGGTTGCGAGTCGCAACCGCGTGGTCTCGAGTCATCACGCTGTGGTTGCGAGTCGCAACTGCGTGATTGCGAGTCGGTAGCAGTCGTTTTCAAGTTCACGTGTTGATGCAGATGTAGTCAGATTAGTGGTACAATATAATCAGGCCCAAATCCGGAAATAACCAATAGCATTCCACTAACAGTTTTCCTAATCAGGTTACTAGTCAAAGATGGATCAAAATCACAAGGGTTTTCAATCTTCAACTATCATTCAAAGTGTTCTTCACATATTCAAAGCATATTCATCAAGTTCATAACATTTTCAACACTTATATCAACCACAACTATGAATAATCATCAAGACACTTAGCATAACATACAACTCGGTTTCCCTATAGGTCCGATTTCATCACAAGTGCAACCTAATTTCATCATTCATTTTTAACATACAATGAATCTATTTTCAACATCAACATTTATGCATAGTTCCACACATAACAAGATCATTCATGAACCGATTTCCTTTCAAATATCATGCATAACTCAACTACCACATTATCACATAATCTCATCATACAAACATAACATGAACATACTAACACTAAGCATTCAACCATAATCTTTAAAAACACTAACCGGTTAATGGGTTTCGAGGGTGTGTGTAAAGCTTCCAACCGGGTGTGTGTGTGTGAGCCGATCCAAGTCCAAAGATCCAAGAATGATGAAGTGTTTGTGTTCTTAGGTTTAGAGAGAGAAGTAGGAGGGTGTGTGTGTGTTCTAATGTTCAACAAATGGTAAAAACTAACTAAGGTGGTGTATATATAGTCAAGTTCCAAGTGTGCACCCTTAGTGGGTTTCGAGTGGGGGTTCACGGCCCAAAGGCCCAACCGGCCACTAGGTTCTCGGCCCAAGTCCACTCGAGACCTCATGGTCTCGAGTCGGGTTCTTTGTTCTCGGGTTGGGTTCTCGGTTCACATAAAACACGTACACATATATATACAAATGCACACATAACAAAGCACTTATCACATAAAAAGGTTCACGTTATCATTTTAACTAGTCACATAACGTACAAGCAAGTTACAACGAAAGGTTCTAGATTTCGGGTTGTCACACTGCAGTTCCGTTGACACAATGTGTCTTACCGGTGAGTTTACTAATATTTCTGACGCAACGCTCTCGTTTTTGCATAAAGCAATATTTTGTATTATACAACGTGCATGAATTCACTTGCTTAGCTTCTAATCAGTCAATGTTGACATTTAAGCTCATAATTGCAGTCATTAAATAATAATTAAAATGTACGGAAGTTACCGGTTTTGTGCCAGTTGTCACAGTCTCCCCCCGTTAAAAGAATTTCGTCCCGAAATTCAGGTTGAACTAACTCTCGCAGGAGTCTTCTTGAATAGGTGGGGATACTTTTCTTTGAACTGGTCTTCGCGTTCCCATGTATACTCGGGTCCGTGCTTAGAGCTCCAACGTACTTTGACAAGTTTCACACTGCTCCTCCTAGTCTTGTTGACTTTCCAGTCAGTAACCTCAACGGGTTGTTCTGTAAATCGGAGGGCTTCATCAATATGCACTTCATCCACCGGGATGATCACGTTTTCTTGTGTTGGACTCTTCTTCAGGTTGGATACATGAAACGTATCATGTACTCCATTAAGTTCTTCCGGTAACTCCAACTTGTACGCCACGGTACCAATTCTTCTCAAGATTCTGAATGGTCCGATGTATCGTGGGTTCAGCTTTCCACGCTTTCCAAATCTGACTACGCCCTTCCAAGGTGAGACTTTTAACAACACTTTGTCTCCCACCTCGAATTCTACTGATTTTCTTTTCGGATCAGCGTAGCTCTTTTGTCGATCTCGAGCCGCCTTAATGCGTTCTCGGATCTGCGCAATCTTGTCGGTTGTCTCTTGAACAAGTTCAGGACCAACCATACGTTTATCTCCGGCATCTGCCCAACATAAGGGCGATCGGCATTTGCGGCCATACAGAGATTCGAACGGCGCGGCCTTTATGCTTGTATGGTAACTGTTATTGTAGGAAAACTCAACTAATGGTAGGTGAGTATCCCAGCTGCCGCCTAGATCCATGACACATGCGCGAAGCATATCTTCTAACGTTTGTATAGTCCGTTCGCTCTGGCCGTCTGTTTGCGGATGGAATGTCGTGCTTAGATCTAACTGAGATCCAAAGGCTTCCTGAAATGATTGCCAGATTCTTGAGACAAAGCGTCCATCTCTGTCTGAAATGATTGAGATAGGCACTCCATGACGTGCCACAATTTCTCTTAAGTATATTTCTGCAAGCTTTCCAGTGCTATCCTTCTCACGGATTGGTAGGAAATGCGCAGACTTCGTCAACCGATCAATTATTACCCATATCATGTCGTGCCCTCTCGGGGTCCTGGGTAATTTCGTTATGAAGTCCATCGAGATTTGTTCCCACTTCCACACGGGAATCTCTGGTTGTTGTAGTAGACCGGACGGTTTTTGATATTCGGCCTTAACCTTAGCACAGGTTAGGCATTTTCCAACATAGACAGCCACATCGCTTTTGAGTCTCGGCCACCAATAGTACTCTTTCAAGTCTTGATACATCTTGTCCGATCCTGGGTGGATCGAATATCTCGATTTGTGGGCTTCATTAAGGATGACTTCTCGTATGCCACCATAGAGTGGAACCCAAATACGCTTCTTGAAGTATAAGGCTCCCTCTTCATTTGGTGCCATGTACTTCAATGCACCTCGGAGGTATTCAGCTTTGCGGTTTTCCACCTTAAGGGCTTCTTGTTGTGCGTCACGAATACGTGAAGTGAGGTTCGATCGGATAGTCATTTCCAATGCTCGAACCCGTAGGGTCTTAATTCTTTCCTTTCGGCTCAACGCGTCCGCTACAACGTTTGCCTTTCCTGGGTGGTACTTAATCTCACAGTCGTAATCATTTAGCAGCTCGACCCATCGCCACTGGCGCATATTCAATTCCTTCTGATCAAATATGTGTTGCAGGCTTTTGTGATCTGTGAAGATTGTACATCGAGTACCGTATAGATAGTGTCGCCAGATTTTCAAGGCGAATACCACTGCGCTCAGTTCCAGGTTATGAGTGGTATAGTTTCTTTCGTGTACCTTCAATTGCCTTGAAGCGTAAGCGATGAACTTTTGGCGTTGCATGAGCACGCAACCTAGTCCTTGTCGCGAGGCGTCACAGTATACCACGAAGTCTTCCGTGCCTTCGGGCAGTGACAATATTGGTGCATCGCATAGCTTGTTTTTGAGTAGCTGAAAAGCTTCCTCTTGTTTAACACCCCAGTCATACTTCTTGTCTTTCTGAGTAAGGGCAGTTAGCGGCTGAGCTATTTTGGAGAAATTCTCGATGAATCTCCTATAGTAGCCTGCTAAGCCCAAAAATTGGCGAACCTCAGTTGGGGTTTTGGGAGCTTCCCAATTCTTTATTGCTTCTATCTTGGACGGGTCTACATGAATGCCCTTCTCATTCACAATGTGACCAAGAAATTGTACTTCGCGAATCCAGAATTCGCATTTTGAGAACTTTGCATAAAGTTTCTCCTTTTTCAGTAGTTCCAAGATGGTTCTGAGGTGTTGCTCGTGCTCTTCTTTCGTCCGAGAGTAAATCAGGATATCATCGATAAATACAATCACAAATTTATCGAGATATGGTTTGCATACGCGGTTCATCAGATCCATAAAGACCGCTGGTGCATTCGTCAGCCCGAATGGCATCACAAGAAACTCGTAATGCCCATAGCGTGTTCTGAATGCGGTCTTTGGTACGCTCTCCTCTTGGATTCTCAGCTGGTGGTATCCAGACCGAAGGTCGATCTTGGAATAATAGCTTGACCCTTGTAACTGGTCAAACAAGTCGTCAATCCTCGGTAGTGGGTACCGATTCTTGATCGTTAGTTTGTTCAGTTCCCTATAATCGATACACATCCGCATGGTTCCATCCTTTTTCTTCACGAACAAAACTGGAGCTCCCCATGGCGAGAAGCTTGGCCTTATGAATCCTTTATCCAACAACTCCTGGAGTTGTGTAGATAGTTCTTGCATCTCGGACGGCGCAAGTCGATAGGGGGCCTTGGCTACAGGAGCAGCTCCCGGAACCAAGTCTATACGGAATTCGACTTGTCGTTGCGGAGGTAGTCCTGGCAGATCCTCAGGGAACACATCAGGAAATTCCTTCACGACAGGAATGTCTTCGAGTTTCGGCTCCACAGCCTTCTTGTCTATTACGTGTGCTAGGAAGGCAACACATCCTTTCCTTAAGCACTTCTGTGCCTTCATGCAACTGATGATTCGAAGAGGCGCGTCTCGTTTTTCTCCATGCACGATGAGAGTTTCACTATTCGCTAAAGGGACGCGAATGATCTTCTCATGACGAATGACTTCAGCTTTGTTCTTGGACAGCCAGTCCATTCCGACTACTACATCAAAGCTACCCAATTGAATAGGTAAGAGGTCGATGCTAAACCTTCGCTCACCAAGTTCTAGTGTGCAGTTTCTAACAACTTCGCCCGATTCAACAAGTTTTCCATTGGCTAATTCTATGGAATATGGGACTTCTAATCTACTAGATTCTATTCCGAGCGTACGTTTAAATTCCACAGACATGAAACTATAGTCGGCACCAGTGTCAAATAATATGGATGCATAGTGATTGTTAACTAGAAACGTACCGGTGACCACGTTAGGGTCCTCGCGTGCGTCCCTTGCTCCAATCACAAATGCTCGAGCCTGAGCATTGTCTTTCTTTGGGCAGTCTCTCATGAAATGATCGTTGCTTCCACACTTGAAGCATCCTTGGTTTCGCCCTTTCCCGTTATCATTCCTGTTACCAGCACCGTTTCCATTTTGATTCTTTCCCTTACTCCAACAGTCTTCTGTTCGATGACCCAATCTACCACGCTTGTCGCACCTTGGAATGCGACAAGCTCCATCATGGTGATACTTGCATTTTTGGCACTTAGGCATGGTGCCTTGGTATCCTTTGGCCGAAGTCTTTGACTCCTTAGAGGGGTTGGTGTCACGTTTCTTGTTGGAACCCTTGTTGTTGCGAGTTACTTGATTCAGGGTCGAATGCTTTCTCTTCTTGTCACCGGACGACTCAACATGTGTCTCGGTCTTCTCTGTTGGGTTCAACGATAACTTCTCCATACGAACACAATCCTCAGTAAGACTGACAGCCAGAGTTACAGCCTCAGTGATTGTTTGTGGTTTGGCCGACGTCACCATGCCACGAAATTCTGGGGCCAATCCCCAAATGTAGCGTTCAACGCGCTTGAATTCGGGAGTCACCATGTAAGGAATCACCCTAGACAAATCATGGAACCTCCGAGTATACCCAGTGATGTCAGCTCCTACCATAGTCAAGTGCCAGAACTCTGTCTCCAACCTTTGGAGTTCGGCACGAGAGCAATACTTCTCTCTCATCTTCTCCTTCAATTCATCCCAAGTCATGCCGTATGCAGCCTCATCGCCCAGCGTTTGAACTTGCAAATTCCACCATGTCAGTGCTTCGTCGACAAACAGCCCAGTAGCAAAAGTGACTTGCTGATCTGCGGTACACTTGCTCATGCGGATTGTGGCTTCAGTCTTTTCCGTCCAACGCACAAAGGCTACTGCTCCTCCAGTGCCATCGTAGTTCATAGGTTTGCAGTCGAGGAACTGCTTGAAGGTGCAGCCTTGAACTGCGTTTCCACCGGACGAATCTCCATGTCCGTTACGCCTGGCACTGCTTGGCCCTCCACTGTCTTGGGTACGGTTCGCCTCGTACTGGGCGATAGCAGCAGAGATTCTCTCTTCCAGTAGAGCGTTCAGCTCTTCAGCAGTTTTTGGTAGTGGGGGAGGAGGAGGTTGATCATCATTGCGAGCATTCACAGCTTTCCTGGGTGCCATGTTCTGACAGAACATAACACAGCAGGGTTAAGCATTTGTTTTGACGTCGTCATACTGGACAGTAGTAGTATATATTCACAGGTATATACCACATAATTAACATCAAATAATTATTACTCTAGCAGAGTACTTAGTAGGCTTGTACTGAGGGAATCTATACGTGACAAGACTTGCTGTGATTTCTGTGCACTGAATTCCATAATTATGTATGCATCCATAATTACGTAACTCCTTGCACAGTCCGCACAGTTCGTTTCATCCTCGTATCTCTTCCTTCAGATGGGCCATCGTTGCAGGCAAAGTCACGTATACCTGTGACATTCTACATCTAGTATATGCTAATTATCACACATAATTGCACGTAATTTCTCAGTTAAGACAAGTGCTACTCCTGTGCACCCTAAGTCTCGTAGTGTCTTTTCTAGACTCGTGTAGTCAGTTTCAGGTAGTGGATGTCGCGGGACGTTTTATGCAATGAAAACTCTTTGAAAATTGTTTTCGTGATAGGATCCTAGAGATTGTAGACTAGACTCGAGAAGGAATCCTGGTTCACTACAATCGCAGCTCTGATACCAATCTGTCACACCCCTTTCTGCGGCGGAAGCACGAGGTGTGATCATGAAAGGTTCTCATTGCATACGAAAGGTAAACATACTACATGCTCATGAAAATAACTTCAAATACCATAACTTGAAATCATAAGTTAGCGTTTACAATGCGAGTTAACATAAAACATTGTCTTAAAAGGTTTACACTTTATTTAAAGACAAACACAAGCGACATCCACGAGCATAAGAGAGACCACGCGCACATCCATCCTAGTTACCTGAAATACATGTGAGTTTTGGAAAAACGTCAACATAATGTTGGTGTGAATTCATGCCGTTTTGTTTTGCACTTTTGTATACTTTGTATGAAAACATATTTTGTGAATAAATCGAGTTTTCATTAAATCCAGTTTCATGTGTACACCACGTACTCATGTATGATTCAAATTCTTCTAGAGTACCCCACGTACTCAAGTATAATCCATGCTTTTCTTGAGTACCCCATGTACTCCAGTATTCATCAAGTTTTAGAATGGTATGAGTTTTTAAGTATTCCTGTATGTATCAGGATTGTTAATGGGTTGCAAAGCCATTAACATGTGACACGACATAGGAAGTCACCAAACCTTAGGCATTTAATTGGTATATTCTGAGACACAAAAGCACTACTCGATACTCGCCCTCATCGAGAGTGTGGCTGCCCGGCACCCGTTAGATCTAACCTTTTGTTCTGCGGTCTAGGTATATTGTTGATTAATGGTGCTTCTGTACCCTATTCGTGACACGATTCCTCGCATCATTTTTCATAGCGCATCCTACTTGGTACTCGTTTCTCACCAAGCGCGCTTCTCATATTCCTATTTCACAACACACTTGGTACTCGTTCTCACCAAGTGCGCTTCTCGTTTTCTTATTTCACAACACACTTGGTACTCGTTCTCACCAAGTGCGCTTCTTGTATTCTTATATCGCTACACACTTGGTACTCGTTCTCACCAAGTGTGCTTTTTATTATCATACCATTTGTTAAACATAAAAATATCTGTAACATGTATTTCACCCCCGAAGTTATAAAACTGAAAACAGTTAAGAGAAAAGGGGGAGCATGAACTCACATCTTTGCGTTCCTGTGCGTCGTAAACTTCACCGGGTTTGCTTATTTAACGTCGTAACCTATACGCGTTTTCTTAACGTTAGTCACTAGACTTGCGTCGCACAAGTTCAGTCACTCACTTTTGTATTCGTATTGTCGTGTTAAAAATATTTCATATTTTTTTTTTTACTAAGTATCTTACTTATATTATTTTTCGCAAATTAATATAAGTATCTTGTGTTTTGCACTTTGCACCCGAATTATGTGTCTTGTATATTGTATGTGTATTTTCATGTTTATACTCCTCATGAGTATTTAGTGTATTTTTACGTCTTAGTACGCTAGCACGTATAACACATACTATATACACTTAGCACAGAAGTTGGTGATAAAATAATATATATTTTTCTCTCAAAAATATACATACTTATATCCATTTTTATTCTTGAAGAAATCCTCATTTCTTATCACCAAAAATTAGGGAAACCTTGGTAATACTCTTAAATACATTTTTAGGGAATAAGTTTCTCAAAAACTTATATTTTTCTAAGTATCAAAATTTATAAAAATTTTGGCAGAGTTTCCCCTAAAAATGGAGGTTTCCCATGTTTTCAAAACATGTGTTTATTTTCTTTTAAATTGTCAACAAGCATCAACAACACTTATCAACAATAATCATCCACGAATATCACTAATTTCTCCATTTCATGAACTTGGTTATTTACTAAAATTGTGTAGTAACTTACTAGCACATTTAGTAAGTCTTGTTATTTTTAAAAATAAGTTTAGTTTCTTAAAAACCTTATTTTCAAAGAATATAAAGTTTCACAACTTCTCGTCGGTTTTTACGAAAATTATTTCTTTGTTAAAACTTTTGTTACACAAGTGTCCATACACTTGTTTGTTCACAAAAATCACTTTTGTTTGTGTAAGATCCGGTTTAGAACATGTGGTTCCTTTTGACGCTTGGTCTTTTGAAAATACCACTTGTAGATACATAGATCGGCAAGTTTTAAACACTATTTTACAAGTAAAAATACTTTTACACAAGTTCATGTTTCTCGTGTGGTAGAGTTTCACCTTTTAACCCTTGTACCGTCCGAAACAAGCTTATGTCAAGATCTATGATCTTAACAAAGTCGGGTTAAACGGTGATCCGAGCTACCACAACGTAGATCGGGCCTAAATAATCCCACAAATCAAATACTACAACATTTACACATCATGTGAGCTTTTATCCATCATTTAAGTGTCTTTTAGTAGACTTTAATGTATCAAATTGCAAGATTCCAAGTTTTAACTGTTATCTATCATATTAACCACTCTAGATTAGTTCAAGAATGTGTTTTAAGTAACTCACCACTAGCTCGAGGCTAGGGAAGAATCTAGACGCGAATGAGGTGGATAAAAGCTAGAGAAAAAGGTCCTTCGTGCTCCGAGTGCACCAAGCCTCCTAATACGTGATCCTTGATGCTTGGGTATGCTTGGAATGGCTTGAACAAGGCTCGAAAAATTGATGGGTGATTAGGGATGTTTGGCCGTGAGCTTTCTAGAGGGAGAGAGGAGAGTTGTTTGGTGTTGTGAAGTGTGAAAGTTCATATGTGCCATCTCACGGTATTTATAGACATTCCATATGGCATATTCCTAGCATATTCCTGGCATATTCTTGGAATATTCCTAGCATATTCCTAGCATATTCCTGGAATATTCCTAGCATATTCCTAGCATATTCCTGGAATATTCCTAGCATATTCCTGGCATATTCCTGGAATATTCCTAGCATATTCCTAGCATATTCCTAGGTTTTCTTCGTTGTCTGCGTTTTGCAGTGTAAGCACTGTGTCGCGTAGGAACTCACGGTACGCGCTTAAACTTGAAAAATAACGTTTTTAAGCGTTTCAATTTATTTTTCAACACGAACCTGATTAAAATAAAATTTTAATCATAACAGAATATTTGTGGGATTAAATATTATCCGGCCGGCCACCAACGTTCGTTTCGCAGTGTTGTCGTAATTAGTTCTGCACTTAAAGTGTTTTTCGGGTGCCTTTTAGTGCGTGTTTTAGCTTTCGTAACGACCATAAATTAAACCCTGATATGTACTCTTGGGTTTTAATGTACCTTTGTCGTAGGACCTACACCTAGGCCTCAATTCTAATGTCTGACTGCTTTCTGCAGTTCCGTTGACACAATGTGTCTTACCGGTGAGTTTACTAATATTTCTGACGCAACGCTCTCGTTTTTGCATAAAGCAATATTTTGTATTATACAACGTGCATGAATTCACTTGCTTAGCTTCTAATCAGTCAATGTTGACATTTAAGCTCATAATTGCAGTCATTAAATAATAATTAAAATGTACGGAAGTTACCGGTTTTGTGCCAGTTGTCACACAATCGTTGATTTCAAGATTGGCTGAGCTTTCTTGGCCGTTTTTGGGTTTGACGAATTAGGGTTTCAGGTTAGAGTTGACGGCTGATTGTATTAACGAATTAAGGTTTCTTAATAACCTGATTTAGTTTCAATCTTTGGCCGCAATTCAGATTCAAGCAAGTTAACGTTTTCTGAAGAGTTGTGGCTGCTGAAATGGATGAACAAAATGCAGACAACGTAAACGTCTTTGCGAGGAAGATAAAGAATATTGATGGTAAACCTTTTGAGCCAAAACTAATGTCAAATATAGCTGCGAGGGTCTCCGAACTGAGCAAAAAGGTAACCTTTATGCTGCCACTAGATGATGATGAACAGGTTGGTCGATCTGATTCTCCTAATCAGTAGTATGCTAAGGTTTTTGATAAAAGAAAGGTAGCTTTTGTGCTTCCGTTGAATGATGTTAGTCCTATCCCTCGAGCTACTTCTCAATCGTACGCTAATGTTGTGTCAAACAAACAAGCTGTCCAGGGGGGTGTTAACATGGATTCGGGTTCGAATACTCAAAATTCAGCAAAGAATGCTAATGAGTCGGGTGATCAAACTCCTAAAATTAACTTTAGGTCGCTAAAGTCGGATGTCTCCTTGGAAGGAGTGGATGTAGTTTTACCAATTGATTTTGTTCGTCAAGTTAACAATAGGTTAGCAAATACTCTTTATGGTTACTTCCTGGGGGATAGAATTGCTTATCCGGTTGTTGAATATTTTGTGAAAACAAATTGGAAAAAGCATGGTTTTCAAAAAATTATGATGAATTCGAATGGGTTTTTCTTCTTCAAGTTTGAAGATAGTCAGGGTATGAATAATGTTCTTGAAGGGGGTCCTTGGCTGATTCGGAACAAACCTCTTTTTCTCAACACTTGGTCCCCTACAAGCACTCTTAAAAAAGAAGATATTAAAAAGGTTGCGGTTTGGGTGAAATTGCATGAGGTTCCTCTAGCGGCGTATACTGATGATGGGTTAAGCATGTTGGCGTCTAAAATTGGTTCTCCTTTGCGGTTGGATTCGTATACTATTGATATGTGCAACGAGGCTTGGGGACGAAGCAGCTATGCTAGGGCCCTCATTGATATCTCTGCTGAACATGACCTTAAAGAGGTCCTAACCATGGCTATTCCTGAGTTGGATGAGACCAAGTATGTCAATAAGACTATTCGTGTGGAGTATGAATGGAAACCCCCGAGATATGCCCACTGTTGTGTATTTGGGCATGATTCTCAGGAGTGTCCAAAATGCATTCGATCGACAGTGAAACCTCCTACAAACAGTCCGAAAGTAGATGACGATGGTTATACGGAAGTCAAGACAAAGAAGAAAGTAAAGAAGAGCGGTTTTCAAGTTAACAATCAAAAGCCCAAGTTTGAATATAGACTCGTGGATAAAAAGAAAAAGGCAGTGAGTTCTTCCTACGTGAATGCGCGGTGCACTAGTTCGTCCAAGGTTCAAACACACAATTCGTTTAGTGCTCTTGGGTTTGTTGGGGGGGAATGGGGGTTCCTTGCAGGGGAGATATAAAGGAGGCCGTGAGCTAAATGAGGAGTCTGACGAGGATGAGGTAGAGGTTGTATATGATGAAACGAATGAGTTTATGACATCGGGTACACATCCTACGTCTTCCAGTACAGGGGCAAGCACCTCTCACATAAAATTGTCCAATGGATAGGTGGCTTCTGTTCCATCCAAAGGGGCTGCCGGTTGGTAGCAATTTCATATTTGATGATGGCGGTTGACGTCGTTTGTTTGATTTTTTTTTCGTTTGTCTACTAGTTAGTCATTAACATGATTGTAGTAGGCTAGATTGAGGTGGTAACTTGGTTTGTTTGTTTGTTTGCTTACATATATGGGGCATGTCCTGTATATGAACTAGTTGGGAACTCATCCTCACTACTTGTACTTATTTGGCGGTTGTCTATAATAGAATTACCGGGGTAACCCTTTACCCAAAAAAAATATATAATTTTCCAAAAAAAATATGTAATAAAATAACCAAAATCCTCCTTGTCGTTTTATGTTAAATGGTATTGCTTTTTTTCTTGAGACTTACCGTTTCTTGAAACTCTAGTGTTACACAAGCAAAAATAATTCGAATTAGGACTGCCAACTAATATGAATTATTTACAGTAATAAATATCCAAATTTGGATGACATTTCGTCTATAAAAATCAGATTAAGGAAGGTTGATAAAGACATGGCCGTAACAAACCCATCATAATTCAATTTAGGGGTGGTTGGTATTTAGACTGTACAAAATTTTTATTTATTTATTTTATACGTTGTATAATGATAGGACGTTTAAACTAGTAATGCGATGGCATTTGATTTTATTCTTCAAGATAACCTAATTTTACTTAACAAATATTACGTTGGGTTCTTTTATAGAAAAGTTAAAGAAAGTAATAGGAAACTTAAAAATTAGATTAAATACAAAGGAAAAATAAATAAGAAGGGTAACAACGATTTTGGTTTATTAATCTAAGATTTGGAAGATTAATATTAGTTATAAAGAAAATAAGATACTGAAAGGGTATAAAAGGAATCCTATACTTATTTGTAAGTCATATGTCATTCGTCTCATCAATTTAAAATGTCAATAACTTTTTATACGATATTTAAAAAAAAATTTATCATAATAACAAACGTTTTTTTCTTTAACATGAGTATGATATTGCTACAACAAAATAAAATAGAATTTTTTTTTACTGGGTTTTTTCTTTGCATTGTGTTAAAGGTTCAGATTGTTGTGTCTTTTAACTAGGTTTAGATCATTACGTTTTTACTAAGGCTTCTATACATTGTGTTATTATCAAAACTTATAACACAATGTTAATTTGGGTTAAGGCCACTGCATTTTTATTAAAACGTATAATACAATTTGGGTTCAGTCCACTATGTTATTATCTCCACATGCAAGACACATGTCAATTCCCTCCATCATTTTAAAACGTCAATAATTTTTCCATACGATATTTTTTTTTAAAAAAGGCTTCACCATAATAACAAGCGTTTTTTATCTTTAATATTTAATATGAGTATGATATTGCTATAAGAAAATAAAATAAAAAATTTCATTTTTACTGGATTTTCTTTGCATTGTGTTAAAGGTTCAGATCATTGTGTCTTTTAACTGGGTTTTGGTCATTATGTTTTATTATGTTTTTACGAGGGTTTCTATACATTGTGAATTTCAAAACTTATAACACAATGTTAACTTGGGTTCAGGCCACTGCGTTTTTATCAAAATTTATAACACAATTTATGACACAATAATAATGGTGTTACATTTGAGTTTTCTATAAATTTTGTTATTGGTTATGATTATTGTGTTTTGATATATTGTCCATTGTTTTTTTTTTGTTTTTTGTTCATTGTGTTTTAACTTTTGATATGATAATATATTTACATTTTTAAATGTATCAAATATTATTACTATGATGATATGTATGTTTGATATAATGATTTATTTTTGTTTATTGTGTTTTATTATGTTGTTCATTGTGTTTTTTGTCTGATGTTCATTGTGTCATAGTAGTCTGTTATTTAATGTGTTTTCTTGGTTGTTGTCTGTTGTATTTTAGTCTGATGTCCATTGTGTCTTTTATCTGTTGCTCATTGCGTCTTTTATCTGCTATTATCAATTGTGTTTTTAGTCTACTTTTCATTGTTCTTTTTAGTTTGATACTCATTGTGTTTAAATTATGTCCATTGTGTTTTAGTATGTTGTCAATTGCGTCTTTTATATGTTGTCATCGAATGTGTTTTTAGTTTACTTTCCATTGTGCTTTTAGTTTAATACTTATTGTGTTTTACGTTATGTCTATTGTGTAATATGCAAATGGTTTTTCAAATTTTTTTTTTTGAAAACTATAACAACAGGGTACTCATATTAAAGATAAAAAAATGCTCGATTTTATGGTATAATTTAAAAAAAAAAACAAATGATATATAACAAAGTTATGGAGGTTTAAAAAGTGATGGGGAAATAGCATGTAACTTGCATATGGATATACTTTTTGTTTTTTAGACAAAATTACACTTTCCACTTGATTTCTTTAGACACTTATTACTCTATGATAAGATTTTTACCTTTCTTATTTTTAAATCCCTTGTAGTATAACTCGACTCAAAAAGTTAATCATGCCATTTAAATATCAAAATATTTTTTTGTTTACCTAATATTATTAACTAAAAGATATTTTTCTAATCTCGTTCGTTGGAAACCATATAACAATTTAGAGTTGGTAAGTGATGTCATACTCTTTTGCTTATTTAACATGTTTAGTTATTTAATAATGGGGATTTATTAATACTAGTGGAGAACCCGCGCTTTGCAGCCGAGTCGATAATATGAGCCGAGAACATAATTCAGACCTAAAGACATTTAAAAATATTACATACATTGTGTGTGTATATATATATAAAAGCACTCACGTTTCGCAGCTACAACGCATAGAAAACCCTTATGATAAACAGGGAAACCCTTATGATAAACATTATATAGTATAGTGGGTTATACTCGCGCTTCGCAGCGGCCAGGCTCCACTTTTTAACCATTTTTATTGCTATCGATGTCTGTTTCGGTATTAGTACTCGCTATAACAACCGAAAGAGAAAAAAATAAAAAAGTACACCGAACCGGTACCGATGTTGTTTGATTGGTATCGATCCGGTTCATTTCGTTACCACGGTAGTCGCATCGATATAGGCAACAAACACAAGTTATTTAAAGTATAAGGTTGCGATTATCGTTATATTAAAAATTAGAAGGTATATCATAAATATATAATGATGGCACTTGCTATAACAATCGAAAGAGACAAGAAAAATAACAATTGATCGATAACAATAAAAACGCATATAAATCGAAAATAAGAAAAAAGAATACTGAACCGGTAGACGTTCGCTTGGCATCGGTCTGGTTCGTTTCGTTACGTATGCAGTACCGACAATCGATATCGTTAAAGAACGCAAGTCGTTTAACTGTTTTGACCCGAAATTACTGGTATGGTTAAGTTTGCGGCTTCTTACGGTACTTCCCACCTTTATTAGAAGCTGAGAATGACCTGAAATTACTGGTATGGTTAAGTTTGCGGCTTCTTACGGTACTTCCCACCTTTATTAGAAGCTGAGAATGACCTGAAATTACTGGTATGGTTAAGTTTGCGGCTTCTTACGGTAGTTGAATTAGCATCAGCAATCTCATACAAAAGTAATGCATCTGTTGGCACATTGACTCTTCTCTTTCTTACTGAAGCAACCACCACTTGAAACAAACGGGTCATCAACGGGCTGCCCGCAGGCTTATGGTTCCTATAAAACCAGGTACCAGAGAAGAATGAAACTACACCCACTGCCATGGCTAAAGTAGGTATACCAAAGCCCCAAATCCAACCCACGTAATCTTGTACCCAAACAATCAAAGAGGAAATTAGACCAAAGCCAGTTTCCTTTCATATACAATAAGCCATATCTAATATATTCTTGATGATTAAAATAACTTAAGTGGGCTTACAATGGCATACAAAATTGAAGAGCTAGCTATAGTCCAATATTTTCCAATATAGCCATCCGCAAGAAATGCTCCAAACAAACAATGGGGTGATGTAGCATGCACGAGTCCAATTTGATAAATTTCTTGAGGCCGTAGCGCTGTGCTGGTCGAGTTCACCCGTAAAATACAACAACAGATTGGAACTCATCCTATAATATGCTAATCTTTCAAGACTCGCGGTTGCTGCAGTGATTGTTACAACTTAGAAACTACTTTAGAGTAGTATTTATTTTATCGGACTTTCATACGCATGAGAAGTTTAAGTGTAACTTGGTTTCAAAATGGATGAAAGTATTTAAGGTACAGATTAAAGAATGTTACAACTTAGAAACTGTTTTAGAGTAGTATTTATTTTAAGGTATATATCTAGTATATACTATATTAGAAGTACCAGCCATCATGATCTTGATTCTAGTTGTTGATGAATTCCAGTTGAAAATAAAACATGATTGTGCCTACACTAAGCAAACATGATATTTTTTTCTTTAAAATGCATACCTCAAAACTTTACAGCAATGATCAACCAACATGCTTCGTCTTTCATGAGTGGCATTTCACTCTTTCTAATGGGCCGTGCTCTTTGTTTAGATTTATCGATGGTTGATGTTGGTTTTGATGTTTGACCCGAATCAGTAGAATCCAATTGGTCAGCTTGTTGTTCTATGGATACATCCACATCCACCCCAGTGGCTAATGCTACTCCGAATCTTGGCTTATGGTGGGTAGAACAAATTTAAGAGCACATCTTTTATTAATCTTTTTGAATACCATAAATAAATGATATTCCTGCATTAATTACAAAAACTATGCTAATATATAATAATAATAATAATAATCCATCTTCTGTTCATAAAGGGATGATCCTGAAGACTCAACCGTGCCCCACTCTTTGCTATATAATATAAATTACAAAATTAGATTAGTATAAAAGAACCGGAATATGTTTGATAGACCGGTTACTAAACATGACCGACAATTCCTAAACAAACAATTAATGACATGTATTCACTTACGACTTACGCTTGAGTTCGAACTTAAAGTTAAACAAGCCAGCTCAACTCGGCACGTTTATTTTTTCGAGCTAAAAAGTGAGCTCGAGCTCGGCTCGTTTATTTTTTTAGCTGAAAAGTTGAGCTCAAGCTAGGCTCATAAAAACTTCGAGCCTAATCAAGCCGGCTCGTCAACTTTTTCTTAATTTTTTTTATATTGATAAAAGAGACAGAGTAAAAAAATATTAACAAAGCTATCAAAGCTTGCAATGTACTCTTAGCAATATGGATCCTAGTAGGAATCTGTTTTGTATTATCTGGGATCTGTTTTGTATTATCTGGCTGGGGTACAACGACTTTAGGAACCACCTCTTTCTTGACTGGTCTTTGGCTCATCATTTCCAAAGAGGTACTCAAGTGAACTCTATCCCCCTCCACTGCTGACACCACAGTCCATGATATCTACTTATGAATTCAGCAAGAAGCTGCCACAAGAGATAATCACAGATTGAATGTAGACTCAAAAGTAATTTGGGAGGTGATTTGAGTGTGTTCAAATGGGATGATATACCTATTATACCCTTTCTTTACTTTAAAGCATCACTTTCTCTTCAATATCTCTTAACTGTGAAACCAAAAAAAAAAAAAACAAATTTAACAAATGACTAAAAATAGTGATTAGTCCGGACTTACCTTTAAACGCCAGATTCTTAGTCAGAGAGATAGCTTTACGAAATCTGTAACAGAACCTTAACCGGAGACTCGTCGAAACCTTGTCGGTTCTCTGTCGGATCTTGATCGAGGTTCTGAAACAACCCTAAGCAACTTCATTCATCTAATTATAGACCGATCTTTAATTGAAAATTAAAATGATTAGTGATTTAACGCTTACCGGGGTATGGTCGAAATGCTAGCTGGAATTCTAAACGCCTCACCGGATCCTACGCCTTCATGTCGTCGGCATCACCGTCACTCTTCCGAATTCCTCCCTTTTCTCTTGATTGTCTGCATCTCTCTCCTTCTCTCTCTCTCTCTCTTTATAACTCTCACTCTCTCTTCATTTAGTTGCAGTTTACACATATAAGTGTATAGATTCGATGGATGGGTTAGTAAGAAGGTGAATCGAGGGTTCTTACCCGAACCAGACCCTGCATGCACCATAGTGTCACAGGCATTTGTTTCCTGACCTGATGCTCCCAGACAAATGTTTTTGCCGCCTCGTCACCTTTTTAAGGCTCTCAACGTGCAAAATGAATTAATATACATGAACTTAATAATATCAAACTTTCATTAGCTCTGCAAATAAATGGTAATAATTTCATAATATCTGAAATTGGGGGAAAACACAAAAAGAAAACGAAACCCTAACATTCTTTCTATTCAAACAATAGTATCACCGGCATCCAAAATAAAATATCTAAATCACACAAAGTTCATACCGTCCTTATCATCATCTCATCGTCACGCTCTCCAAGATCAATCACTGCACCATCAGGGTCTTTCCAGACTTCCCTTTAGTACAAAAGTCGATATTCAAACCTGATTATAGGCAACTGAACTCGCAAATGACCACCCGATTCAATCATGGATTCCATCTTAAATAATTGTGGGTCTGAAACGTCTAGGCAGATTCAATTGACGTCTTTAATTCAATTCAGTTGATTTTAATCATGAAACCTAATTGATTATTTGGTAATTGCTTCCACCGTTTCAATCATCGCGTCTTCAATTTACATTGTCATCAATTGACTCTTCAATTTACACCGACTGTTGGGCTGGAGATTTTTTTATGCAAGATTCGTTTAGGCCACAGACATCATTGAGGGCAAATATGGGAGAAGGGGGTGGAAGATTAGGGTAACAAGCATGACTCTTGACTTGCCATCTTAAAAATTGTAAGGGAAATTACAATTTTAGACATGGGAAATGCTTATATATAGTATATAGATTATTTTTTATTTTTACTTTTTTATAGATATTCTTATTATTCTTAATAACTATCTTAAATCACAAAGTTGGTGGCTTTTATGTCACCAACGTCCCCACTTTTATACTTTGCCACAATCGCCCCCTATACTCTGAATTACCACAATCTAACCCTCGCCTTTCAAACTTTGCTATCGTCCACCCCTCTACTTTGCTTTTCCACCACCCCCTCAACTACTACGTACGTACGCCACCAACCCTCTACTTTTTCATTTATACTACCACTCCCTCATCTTTTACATATTTCCGTCACCACCTCTGTACTTTTACACTTTACCTTTTCCGCCACCACAGCATCAACGCCATTTCGCCACCACTTCTCTACTTTTATACTTTCCATTTTTACCCTACTACTTTTATTTTCCCTCAAATTTTAGACTTTACGTGTTTTTATCCTTTGCAATATTACTTCATTTTAGCCACTAGACTACTACTCCTACTTTGCAAATACCATTGTATTGTGTTTTACGAAATGTCTTAGTCATTGTGTTTTGTTGGTGCATTTATGTCTATCGCCTCCGTCAATTCAGATCGTAGCTGAAACAGATTTATTCTAGCCTTATATTGTTATAATTAGATAGAAAAGGCAAGGTGACAATATTGTAAATAAGGAGAATCTCCTTATATCCTTGGCCTATAAATAGATGAGGTAGGGTTAGAGATTAAGATTTTTGGAGATTTTTGCTCATTTGAAACTTTGGAGAGCTAGAGCTAGAGAGAGAAAGTCTAGAGAGAGAAAGTGTTGTCCACGTGATTCAGGTGTTGTACGTTTTCAGATCATTGAATAGAATCACCGATTAGATTACGTTCTCGTGTGTTCGGTCACGTTCGTGTACGGATTCCGCTCGTCACACATTCGGTTCGCAATCGTTTCGGAGTCAAAACCTAACAATATATTTATATACTTTTATATAAATATTTATAGATTTTAACCTCTCGAGGACTAAGTCTTTCCAGGACTTCTTAATTACCGACAATAAACGAACTAAGCAAGTTTAGCTAAATGAGTTTTCATTAAGCTAACAACTTACCGTCGAATCGTTCGGTCAACGATTCGATAGAGCTCGGTGACACGTAGTTTACTTATCGATTTTATTTAGAAACTTATAGATATTCCTTGTTAGGGATATTATAGAATGCACGTTAGCGAATCACGTTTGGAAACGACACTATGGAATGCACTTTTAGCTAGCTTTGCACAAGGATATCCAGGTGAGCTCATAACCTCACCTTTTTACGGTTTACATTTTTATAAATGTTTTCGGGGTGGAAAGACATGCACATTTTTGAAAAGCATACAAGGTTTTCGTTAAACATAAATTACACATTTCTAAACCGTGTTACAAACAAATTTTAACTATCATAAATGGTTGTGAATTTCAATAAACACAAATGGTTTACGAAAAGTTTATGTTAACTATACCGATTTTTCAAACAAGCGTATTTTTGAAACGTACATACAACATTTTCTAGTTTTCTAAACTTCGGGAAATACACGTGCAATGGTATGTAGAAAACTAAGGAACGGTACATAGATCACGTTACGAATAGGGTGAAACTTAAGCACCATTAATCAACATATACATTTAGACCGGGGAACGAAAGGTTAGATCTAATGGGTTTCAGACAACCTCACTCTTGGCCTACTTCTACCAAAGAGTACTTTCGGGTCTTAGTCGATCTTGACAAAAACGCCTAGGTTTGGATACTTCCTATGTCTTGACATATGTTAATGTCGTAGCTAAATGTTAGCGATCTCAAATTCCTTGAATTTACAACTCACAAACTTACGTTTACAGTTTACAAACTTACACTTACATACCATGTTCTATACAAATACAACGCATAGGATTATGCGTGCATGTTGTCAATGTCAGGGTGGACATTGACGGATACACAAATTTTACAAAGACAAGGGTTTACAAATACAAGGTTTTACGAACATAATGCGTTACAAATACGAAGTTTCATGAATACAAAGTTTCCATATAACATGCCAAAGAAATGATTTTAATTCATTTTCTCAACAACATCTTAAAAACCGGTTATTCAAAAAGATTTATTTTAAATCTTTTACAAACAAACTATGAACTCGCTCAACTTTATGTTGATTTTTTGCATGTTTCTTTCTCAGGTTGCATTCAAAATCATGGCATGGTTGGAATAGGAGAACTATGTGGATTCGAGTACTTAGTGGGCGTTCGCATTCTAGAAGTCTTAGCATTACTTGCTTCCAATGTGCATTGAAGATACCAGTCCAGTCACGCCAAGCTCTAATATTTCGGGTGTGACAGATTGGTATTAGAGTTATAGGTTACAGCGAATAGGGTTTCTGTAGAGATACCTAGGATCTAACCTCACTTTTCTCTGGGGAGTTAGATCGTTAAGACTTCGAATACATACAGAACGCCTAAGACTCGAGTATGGTCTCCAACCATTGCCGAAAAACAAAGAGTCAAAATTTTGTTTTCAAACATACGCTAATGTTGTGTTTTATACTTGGTACACGAAACAATTACATACAGTAAACAAAACTTTGAGAGTTTAGGAAACATGCATTTAGGACCTTCAGAAACTTATGACGAAGTTCATTAAAAGTCATCACGTAGGAACCATGTCTATTAACTCGGTCAAACGTCATTATTATGTCGTCCATGCTATTTTATTTAACCGAGTAGGTAACCTACGCAAAACAAAGTACCAGCATGTAGAGTTACACGAAACACAATCTATACATCAACGGAGGTTGAAGTACGTCACATATGATTTTCGAGGCAGAGTCACTGAGAAGACACTATGGAGTATTTCAGCGATGATGCTAAACCTGTCAGCAGGAGAACTACCGATCAGGATGTGGCAACTTGTCACGCGATCCTGCAACGGCACGAATCACGCCAAGGAGAAGATGCATGTCTCCGCATTCCCCCTATCTCATTAAGGACAAGTACGCTATGTTTGACATTCCATGGTAATGTCACCTAGCAACCGGGCATCACATGCAACCCAGGTAAAGTCCTTAAATTTCTTTTATTGAAATTCCGACTTTGCATCTAGTGAGTAGAGTTTCACATCTCTACTCCTCTTAATGGTCCTTGTATCACGATAATTTCTTTCATTATAGCGAACACTCATTTGCTTCATTTCTTGAAAAAATTCATATGTTACACATGCATTGTTTGTTACACATGTGGTTTCACTTTGAATGATCGTTTTCATCAAAAATTTCAATTATTATTTCGCTATATCTAAATTATTGCTTCATGATCTGGGTGATCCGCATTCTTGTAAGTGTTGACTCCTTGCTATCGAGTCAATGAATTTCTTGAAAACTTCTTTTCTTTTCAAGATATGTACATGGTTTTTCGTCGTAACCATGCCGAAATTTCCTTGTCGATACGTGTATTTATTTGTCGGATTGCACCGGAACCAAGTTCAATTGTTTGAACTTGTCCATTACACATATTCAATTCAAGACACCATATGATGTATTGAAAACATCATATTCAAATTTGTTTTAACAAGCGTTTCATTTGTTCTGAGTTTTAGTAGACTTGTTTGTTCTACGACTCCATTAAGTCGTTTTTGATTTCGACATCATGTGGGGGTGTTTTCACTAATTTGAAGCTTGTGCTAATCTCGTTTACACATCTCATACACGGATTTATTTATTTATTTATTTTAAATCCACTTTGATTTATTATATTAAAGCAGTCTTAATACAATCGTGTGTTAAGATAATGGGACACAAATTCATGTTATATTCCGGTGTACCTCCTAACGGTTCTTTAATTATCGATCAAAAGTTTTGCGATGTTCATTGCTTCTTCATCTTCGATAGAAAACAATATTTCTTTGAGGTTCTATTTTCAATTAAAAATCCTATGATGTTTATTTGGGACAAAACATTCAGATTCACTTCATTGTGCTTTCCTTTGATTTCAAACACGGTGAACTTGTACGGTCACCGCTATTATTGAATTATCTCGATCACTACGACACCTTGTGGTGTCGGTACAACTCGTAGCTCGTGCTAATCATGATCGAGCTCTTCATGCAAAACCATTTCACTCAAGCTTGTTGATTCTAAGTTCCATTTAGTGGATGTTATCGTTTCTAGAATTCATATGCATATTGTGAATGTTTGTTTGGAATTCTATTGCTCAAAATTCCTCTTTTATTGGAACCCTTTTAACTTAGTCACACTAGTGACTATATCAGTAAGTCTCCTTCCCTTGACATCAAATTTCGAAACAAATTCCTTTTAAACCGTTGGGTTCTTATTTTTGTAGTACGTCCTTGAATTCACATAATTCGAATAGGTCTTGATTCGATTTCATGGTCATTCACTTTGGTATTATTCGTATCTACCTACGCATAACATAACTCTAAAGAGTTAACGTAGTCTAAATTTCGAGGATGAAATTTTATTAACAGGGGGAGAATGTGACAACCGGTAATTTACGGCTCCTAATTACGCGCAAAACAGGCATTAGGACGATAATAAATAGTATTTAAGACGTAAATAAATTTAATTAGGCCTTTAGTATGTCTCGGAACGTCTAACCTGCTTTACAGTGCGCGAATGGAGGTTTAAGGGAAAACCGCTGAATATTAAAGGGTAACAAACTAAAACCGAATAAAATACTGACAACACCGACAAATATTAAATTTTTACGATATATTTTAGCTTCGTAATTAAATTTTAATATGCGTAGTCGAAACCGGATCGAAAAACGGATTAACACGGCAACGGCGCAATTTTTCGCGATTTTTACCGTAAGCAACGAACGTACGCGTCAAACGCGACTACCGGCACTATTTTACGTCTTTTGACATTAAAACAATAATTTCCGACGATTTTTAGAAAAACAGTTTCAAAAACGGGTTCGTAAATGGATCTCATGTATGTAACGGGCCACATAAAACACGGGATTGGGCTTGTGGGCCTTGGGGCCAAGCCCACTTAAAACAAAACTCAACCTAGCTATAAAAGGAGCTCAAACCTTAAGATTCTCATTTGTTACATCAGCCGTTTCAAGTTTCTTGTCCCTCTCATCTCATTGTCTGCTAATCCAAGAACACACCCATAGAAACCTTATCTACAACTCAAATACACACACATAACACAAGCCAAACACCCTCTCGGTCACCCCTCCCCCTCGATGACCGACCGTAACCAGTGGAGCCGGCGATTGCCGGCTGTCTCTCTGATGACAACCACACCCCCCCCCCTTTGGCAGTTCAAGCGACGACCACCACCATTGGGTGGTGGTGAGTGACGAACACAGAAAAGGAGAGATAGAGGAGAAATCGGGATAGACAGAGAGAGAGAGAGAGACAGGGATAGGGAGCAGCGCCGCCGACGGCAGTGGAGGCGGCATCGGGTGTCTCGATGAGTTGATGATGAAGATGACGCTCGAAGATGTTGATGACGGTGGTGGAGCGACAACTTGTGTTGTTGGGGCCGTCTAAAAACAGAGGAAACTCTGCCCGTTTTTCGAGAAAATTCGTAAAAAATAAAAAGCGTTTTATTATAAAACAAACTATCGGATTCAAATAATCTTTTAAAAAAACGAATACAAATATATAATTACTTACGACAACACTTTACAAATTACGAAAATGACGATTCGGAAACTATTTACAACAATAAATATAGTTGTTTTAAACTTCGAAATATCGACAATTCTTTTATAAAAATAAATATAGTTTATATATTTATTACGAACATCAAATAACTCGGATTTCCTTTATAAAAATACATATAGTTTATGTATTTAATTCAAAATATCAAAGAACACGACTTCTTTTTATAAAAATAAATATAGTTATATATTTATTTTCAAACACAACAACTCGATGATCTTTTATAGAAATAAATATAACTATTACATTTATTACAAACGACCTCAACACGAAAAGACGATTGAATAAATATACTTTTTAAATTTAATTCAAACGCCTAAACGACATATACGTATATTTTGACAAATATCATACGAGACGTGATATATAATACGAGTTTGTTATATACTATTTTCATAGAAATATTCGTTACATACACGTACGACTTCTCGGGATGACTAACGCGATTATAACAATATATTTATATATTCTTATATAAATATTTATATATTTTAACCTCTTGAGGACTAAGTCTTTCCAAGACTTCTTAATTACCGACAATAAACGAACTAAGAAAGTATAACTTAATCGTTTTCATTAAGCCAACAACTTACCGTCGAATCGTTCGGTCAACGATTCGGTAGGGCTCGGTGACACGTAGTTTAGTTACCGCTTTTATTTAGAAACTTATAGATATTCCGTATTAGGGATATTATAGAATGCACGCTAGTGAATCACGTTTGGAAACGACACTATGGAATGCACTTTTAGCTAGCTTTGCATAAGGATATCCAGGTGAGTTCATAACCCCACCTTTTTATGGTTTACATTTTTATAAATGTTTTCGGGGTGGAAAGACATGCACATTTTTGCAAAGCATAAAAGTTTTTCGTTAAACATAAATTACGCATTTCTAAACTGTGTTACAAACAACTTTTAACTATCATAAATGGTTGTTAATTTCAATAAACACAAATGGTTTACGAAAAGTTTATGTTAACTATACTGGTTTTTCAAACAAGCGTATTTTCGAAACGTACATACAATGTTTTCTAGTTTTCTAAACTTCGGGAAAATACACTTGTAATGGTATGTAGAAAACTAAGGAATGGTACATAGATCACGTTACGAATAGGGTGAAACTTAAGCACCATTAATCAACGTATAGATTTAGACCGGGGAGCAAAAGGTTAGATCTAAATGGTTTCAAGCAACCTCACTCTTGGCCTACTTCTACCAAAGAGTGCTTTTGGGTCTTAGTGGATCTCGACAAAAATGCCTAGGTTTGGATGCCTCCTATGTCGTGACATATGTTAATGTCGTAGCTAAATATTTGCAATCTTAAATTCCTTGAACTTACAACTCACAAACTTGCATTTACGGTTTACAAACTTAGACTTACATACAATGTTCTATACAAATACAACGCATAGGATTATGCATGCATGTTGTCAATGTCAGGGTGGACATTGACGGGTGCACAAATTTCACAAACACAAGAGTTTACAAATACAAGGTTTTACGAACATAATGCGTTACAAATACGAAGTTTCACGAATATAAAGTTTACATATAACATGACAAAGAAAATGATTTTAATTTGTTTTCTCAACAACATCTTAAAAACCAGTTATTCAAAAAGATTTATTTCAAATCTTTTACATACAAACTATGAACTCGCTCAACTTTACGTTGATTTTTCGCATGTTTCTTTCTCAGGTTGCATTTCAAAATCATGGCACGGTTGGAATAGGGGAACCATGTGGATTCGAGTACTTAGTGGGCGTTCACATTCTAGAAGTGTTAGCATTACTTGCTTTCGCTGTGCAATGAAGATAACAGTCCAGTCACCCCAAGCTCTGATATTTCGGGGTGTGACACACGGAAAATCCCCACAAGCACAAATGATTAACTAATTGGCAGGTGAATATTGTGGATAGTACTATTTGGACTGAGAAGCCTAAACCGCATGGCTGGATGCCATTGAGACAGTGTGGTTGCACATATTCATACACTAAGACATGCTATGTTGTGTTAGGCATAGCTACCAGGGTACTATTATTACTTGTTTGTTATGGTTGGTGTTGGCCAAGTTGATTTGGAGACACATCGAGGCTTCACTTGTGGACTTGGTATAATTACATCGTATACGGAGAACTTTATTTGTGTTCTTGTTCATAGAGACAAACAAAATTTGGGGAGCATACCAACTATTTGTAGTTGACCATTTTTAAACATGCTTTTCAAGTAAACAATTACTTGAGTGATACATGTGTTTGTTGCTTGAAGTTTTGCAGTACGGATATACATAGAAGCTTACCTACTATACGAATAAAGTTGTTCGTGCGAACAAGTCGTTGTAACATATTCGTAGTATGTAATCAATAATGTAACGTGATGTACAATTTAATGTTTAATATAGTGTGTTTATAAACAATGCGTTTGTACCAAAGGTGTCTGTTGCATCCATTTTGTTTCCGCTGCTAGGTGGACATTTTCTTTCCGCTTCTAGGTGGAGTGTGAGAACATCTGTGTGTTTTTAACGATTTCTTTCATAAGAACAAGATTTAAGAACATTCAAACACTAGAGAACAATAACATTATAATATGTTCCAAAAAAAAAAACGCTCATTCATTGTTTTATTTTTAGCGATCTAAGTTGTTTATACTTGTGTTATATGGAATGTAATTCGTTTTATACTAGTGTGTTATACTGGCGATCTATACTGTTTATACCGGTGTGTTATGCGGAATGTAAGCTGTTTATACTAGTGTGTTATACATAATGTAAGCGGTTTATACATGTGTGTTATACGAAATCTAAGTTGTCAATACTGGTGTGTTATACAAAATGTAAGTTGTTTACACCTGTAACTGATAAAACACAACGTGAATAAGCTAATAACAGCTTAAACGCAACATCCGTGATTGCATGCCATGTTAATTTGTTTAGTATGCGTTAAAAATCTCCTTTTTTGTTTAAGAGATAAATCTTCCATAAATAAGTATATCATTCAATTACCTTTATGCCCTTTCGTATAAAATCCCTAGATGTCACATGTAACAATGAGAACACTTCCTACACATTGTATGAAAAGTAGATTTTGTAGCCAGCTCCTACTATATATATGGTAGAGAATCTAAGAGAACCAAGTGACATTTGAAAACTCTGAGAACCAATGTGGACAGCTCATTCTTTTAGATTTTCAAATATTAAAAAATAAATAAAAAAGGCATAATGGTAAAGTCTAATATTTTTCTCTTTAAAATTAAAACATTTTTCACATCCTTTTAACTTTTTGTTAAGAGACCAAAATACCCTTATAACCAAGGTTAACACCCAACTCCGCCTTCTTCAACGTAAAACACGACCACCCAACTTTGATTTTTTGCCATGGCTGCTACATCTACCACTATAAAACTGTAGACTATGACACCCGGCTATTTAGGCTGTACCGTACAAATGTAACACGTGTCATGAATAAATAAAAGGCTGTATTTGACTTATATTAATGTTTATGTGTGATATTTGATGTGTTGGTAAATCCAAACTTTGATAAAAATTATGTTGGCAATAATAAGATAAATGCTTATCGCGTAACGAACAAAATGCGAAACAAACGTCGATAACCGCCCGATAAATGTTAAAATCCTAAAAGTAATCTGCTATGATTAGAATAGTAATTTTAAACATGTCCAAAAAGAAAAATAAATTAAAACGCTAAGAAACTCTATTTTTCGAGTTTAAGCGCGTATCTGACAAAATACTGTTAACGCAGCCAGTCAAGGCAACTGATAGTTATTTTAGTAATAATTTGGCGAGTTTATTTTTATAGAATGATAAAAATAATTTAAAACGCACTAAAACGGGATTAAAACGCTAGATGAAATACCCGGTATCCAGTAAAATACCAGTGTTTAATATATATATATATATATATATATAGGGAGAAGATCATGCGAGAACCACCTCTTATTGTGAGAACCGCGAGAACCAATGTGAACACACCAAAAATGCCTAAAAATAGCTAAAAATCACATAAAAAATTTTTTTTTGATTTTTTTAATATTTTTTAGGTTAAAATCGCTACTTTTCGAAGCAAAAAAAAAAATTTTTTTTTTTTTTTAATTTTTTTTTTTTAAAATTTTTTTTTTTTTTGCTTCGAAAAGTAGCGATTTTAACCTAAAAAATATTAAAAAAATCAAAAAAAATTTTTTAGATTTTTTTTTTGATTTTTTTAGATTTTTTTAGATTTTTTTTAGATTTTTTTAGGTTTTTTGGGGGTTTAGTTTTTAGCATTTTAGCTTGGGTGGGGGGGGGGGTTAGGTTTTTGGGGGGTGGGGGAGGGGGGTTTAGGTTTTTGGGGGGGGGGTGGGGGTTAGGTTTTTTTTAGGTTTTTTTAGGTTTTTTTTAGCTTGGGGGGGGGGTTTAGGTTTTTGGGGGGGGTGGGGGTTAGGTTTTTTTTAGGTTTTTTTAGGTTTTTTTAGGTTTTTTTTAGGTTTTTTTAGCTTGGGGGGGGGTTAGGTTTTGGGGGGGGGGTTAGGTTTTTTTTGGGGGGGGGGTGGGGGGTTTAGGTTTTTTTGGGGGGGGGGGGTTGGGGGTTAGGTTTTTTTAGGTTTTTTTTAGGTTTTTTAGCTATTTTAGGTTGTGTTCACATTGGTTCTCAAGGTTCTCACAATAAGGGTGGTTCTCGCATGAGCTCCTCCCTATATATATATATATATATATATATATATATATATATATATATATAGGGGGAGGTTCATTTGAGAAGAAAGTTAAATTGAGAAGAAAAAGAACAAAGGGTACAATTATAAAACATTAAATAGTTTTTCTCTCATCTCATTTATAATTATTTTTTACTAATTAATTAGTGATAAAGACTATCATCCTCCAGACTAAAATTTTTGCCTAGACACATCAAATTTATCTTACACATACTAAAATTTATCCTACACATACTGAATTTTATCCTACACAATTCGTAATTCATCCTACACACCTCATAATTTATCCTACGCTTTAAATTAATTTTTTTCTTCTTTGAGAAGATATATTTGTTTTTGAAAATAAGTTACAAATTTAATTTAGTTAGCTATTAAAAAGGAAGACTAACAATTAATGATCTATCTAATTTTACCAATATACCCTTACACTCATATTAAAAACAAAAATTAAATGAAGTAAAATGAAGCATTCTTATTGGTTGAAGCTTGTTCTTTTTTATTCTTAATTTTTTTTTCTCATTTGAACCTTCCACATGAAATATATGTATGTAAGTAATATATGTGAGAGATAAGCATGTGTGGCGGCCAAAGAGAGCCTACTCTCTTCTCTCTCTTCTATTTGGTGGTCTTGGAAACCACCACAATGATTGTGCCTTTTTGCAAATCTTCTAAAATCCTACATTGTCCAAGAAATATCACAAACCAACAACTCTCTCTCTCTCTCTCTCTCTAAACCATAGCTCGGCGAACACCCCTTACACACCACCATTTTCAAAATTTCAACCTTGTTCTTGGAGAATCAAGATCATTTCAAGTTTGTTTCAAGCTTATTTGAAGATCCAATGTGGTTTTAAAGGTGATTTCAAGAAGGTGCAAGCTCCATATCATCAAAACTTTACCAAAACCCACTAAAAATATTGAAGGTATAAACTCACTTTCAAAATCTTGTTCTTGATTTATAGTGATAGTGATAGTTATGGAGGTTTCTCTTGTTCTTGGATTTAAACACTAACTTGAAACTAAAAACAAATGGGTTTTGAATAAAAATGAAATGGAAAAGTGTATGTGTTCATTTATGGCCGTATGTATGTATGTATGTATGTATGTATATACATATATGAGAGTTGAGTTTTGATTTGATTGATTCTTGAAAGTGAAATGCATGCATAATTAAAGGAATGATCTAAAAGGGGTTTTTATGATTAAAGATGAATATGAAAAGTGAAATTTTGGAATCATGTGTGTATATATATGTGGTCTTATATGTATGTATATATATGCATGCATGTGAAATTTTATTGTTAAATCTTAAATGTGTAAGAATATATGTATGTATATATATATATATATGTCTTGCATTTATGATGAAATGATTAGATGATAATCATATGAAGATGATGATGTTCTTGAATGTTTGAACATGAGTTAAATGCATGTTAGATACAATTTAGTTCATGCATGACGATGGTGATGTTAATTGAATGCATTAGATGCCTGTACTTAAGCATGCATGTGGATGTATGGTCATCAAATGATGAATAATGTATGGTATGATGAAGATGATTTTTAATCAGGCCCTAAACACTAAAAATAATAATTTTTGAAGTGTTAAAATAGTATAAAACTTTGTCATAAAGTTTACTAGCTTTGCATGTTGTACTTGGTGCTTTAAGTGTTGTAAAATACGTGAAATCACATGATTTATGTGACTTACATAAAAACTGAACTATTCTGATTATAACCATCATTTTAATCAGTAATTAACATGTATTATGTTAAAATATCAAGTCATTACGAGATGGGATGGTTATGGTAACATTTAACGCAAAACTATGCGGTAAAACGGTTAAAAATCGGCTTTTTGAAGGATTTTTATAAAATTGTTTTAGATCAGTAAGTAAACTGATATTTTTAGTATAAATATAAGTATTCTAACTTATATTAAGTTTACTTGGTGTTTGGTTAGTCATGCATTACTTCCGACGCCCGAAAACGTTACCGAATCACTAAAATACGCATTTTTCAATGTGTATTAGCATGGGTTATTTATGGATGAACCTTATGTGATAAAAATGTTTTATGTGATTTAGATATATGTATATGAAAATATGTTAAGTGTTGACATGATAGCGGTAATTTAGACTATGCATGTGCACTTGTGCACTTAAAGCGATAGAATCGGTAAAAATTGCGTTAAATGTGTAACTTGTTTGTCGAGCATGAAATTGATACATATGTTAACTTGATAAGTTATTTCACGTATATGTGCTTTAAAATGATAAAATAAATAAGTTAATGAGATTTCATGTGTTATGATATTAAGTTTATGTGTACATTTATGATATATATTACGACGCACAAATCGTGAATATATTATGTCTAGACGGGAGTGTTAACGGATTTACATGATAATGGTCACCAATAAAATCGTTCAAGTCACAAAATCTTTATATATATATATATTAATGTGCCAACATAATAAAAAATAATGACTTTTTGAGAAAATCTCAAAGTTATGTGAAAATTCTAAGATATGGAGAAACTTAGGAATTTTGTGATATATATTGATTGATAAATCGTTTCTACATATATTAGGACGTGTAGAAATCAATTTGTGGGTTTGCGTTATTTATAAAACGCACCCAAATGTGAGTGTCACTAAACCCCCTCTTTTTACTATTTTATATATGTTTTGGGGGAAGAACACGCCTTAAAAAGGTTTAATAATGTTTTTAAATAAAACATACCTATGATATATAAAAATTTGTATATTTTCATAGAAAATATACGGATTTGTTAAATATATATATGTTTTGGGGAGAAACGGTTTTTGTGAATAAATATGTTTCGGGGAGAAACAGGGATTAGTACGGTGTTTCAGAGAAAACGACCGTGTAGATTTACAATTGCTTAAATATATAGTTGGGACGAATTTGCTTGATCTCAAGAGAGTAAGTATCGGCATAGGCTTACATTTCGGTGGGGACTTCGGGGATTTCGTACAACATCATATATTAAATTTATCATTATTAGTAGGGTATATATATTGTTCATGAGGCAGGCATTATAGAAAGCCTCGATATGGGCCATGCGCAAGTAATGTCGTTTAATCATTTAAGTATTGCACGCGAGGAATTGTTGGTAGATCTATCGGGTTGACAACCCCGCCGTGACTGGTCGCCCCGTGTCAAGTCAAACGACGAATTTATATTCTGTTTATAGTCTAGCATTGATTATACCTTCATTGTTAATATATAGTTCGTAATGTCTTGCTAACTTATGAGTCCGAACATTTGATGCTATCAATTTAATATGTAAACTCGGGAAGATGTTTATGGTCGGAGGTTCTACGGAAATGCTTACAACGGCTGACCCTTGACTTTTTACAAGGAAATAAAATAACTTTCATAAAAATTATATGGATGTTTTAATAATGAACACGTAATTAGAAAGTTTTTCCTTGGATCAAATTATTTAAATTTGGATATGTGAACTCACCCTCCTTTGTGTTGACACTTGATTTTAATGTGTTCTTCAGGTACTTGAGTTCGGCTTGGGGAATTATGGCGTATCTTGTGGTTGTTGATGCATGTTTGGTTTGATAATGTGTTGGACAAACTTTTAAAACAATTTGGGACAAATGTAATAAGATCCATAAGGATCAAGACTACTAAACTATGTCGTGGTTATGTCGTGTTTTGAAACTTTAGGTTTAAAAACTATGTTTTAATTATGTTGATTGTCCAACATTACGATGCATCGTTCTGCAAGATATTAATGGGCACCAACTTCCGTCACCACTACGTTTTATATTCCGCTGCGACATTTTTGGGGTGTGACAGAAGTTGGTATCAGAGCCTGTTGGTGCACTTGTGTCTGTACTTTGTCTGTATTCGGTCTGATATAAACGATGTCCTTAGTAGTCTGTAAGTTGACCAAGTCAACCATCCTCCGGTTTGACTTGGACAACAGTTGAAAGATGTTCTGATCGAAGGATAGCCTCGAAGGATACACCTGATCCTTCGAGGTGATCGAAAGATATGGTTCGACCATGGTTCGACCATTAGACCTCGAAGGATGATCCTTCGAGGTCCACGCTGATCTTTCGTGTAACATGTGGTCGACAGATGATCCTTCGGACCATCTGTCGAATCCTTCGAGCAGACCTGCTGAGCTGGGTATATATACCCATGCATGTGTTGAAGTTCTGCTATTTTTGCACCGAGAGATAGAAGAGTGTTGAGAGCATTCTGTCCAGAACTCACACACACACACACTTGAGAGTTTACATGTTAGATTTGTAAACATTGAGCTTGTAACCGAACCCTCATTGCATTAATACAACTAGTGTTAATCGGTGAATCTTTGTGTGTTTGTTTCTCTACTTGCTACTAACTCGGTTTGCTTGCTAGCTTGGATTCCGCACTCGCTAGTAGGTTTGTATAACAAGGTTTAGGTTCGTAATCCTCCGCGAAAAAGGGACCTACAAGTGGTATCAGAGCCTCGCTCTTTACCTTGTTTAAAACCGGGTTTGTTCAAGTGTTTGGTGTGTTTGAACACTTGGTTTAGCACCCGTTTTTGGTGGTTTTTCTTGCTTGTTTAAACTGAAAAACGGTTTCTAAACCTTCGGGAGTGTTCAAGTTTGGGTTGGGTAACATAAAAATTGGTTTTTAGAAAACTTTGTGTTTTCCGGTGGTATTCCGGTGTGTTTCCGGCGACTGGCTTAAGGATAAGGTTATCCTTTTTGGGCAATCTTTCAAAAGTTGGTGGGAAAGTTGATCTGACATCCCCTTTTGCCGAAAGTTTGACCTTACCAACCTGTCACCTTTTCACCAACCTTTCACATCAAAGTCAGTTGTGTCAGAGCCTCTCGAAAGATATCTTTCGACATCGAAAGATCATCCTTCGATATCTTTCGATCAAGGAGGGCTCGAAAGATTTATATCCTTCGACCCATCCTTCGAAGTCTGAAACATATCCTTCGACAGAGGAATCTTTTCGAAAGACTAGTGTCCGAAAGATTAGGATCCTTCGTATTGGTGAATCTTTCGAGATCTATTGTTCGAAAGATAAGGATTTGGCTCGAAAGATAAGGATCTTTCAAAGGGAATCTTTCGAGTTCTTGAATCTTTCGAAATCATTGTTCGAGAGTCAACAGTAATCTTTCGAGTACTGTTGATCCTTCGAACAAGGTTATATCTTTCGATTGAGGTTTGTTTATTGTTAACAAGTTTCTGTGATTTCAGATCTTTCGACCAGGATCTTTCGGTTGTGTTATCTTTCGGATCATTCTTACTTAGCATTTATTTTGCTTATCTATCATGAATCCGAGTTGGTGGGGAAGTCCGGCTCCAGACAGTGGAAAATACATGAATACTAGTCAATCTCCATCATGGGCCGAATCTCCGGTATCTACATCCTCACAAACAAATGCCACTCCAGCTGGTCAATGGGCGTTTGTTTCAAATCAAACTCCGAGTATTCAAAGTCTTCTTCTAAGCGAAAGTGAAACCGGAAGTTTGAACAGGCCTCCAAAGTTGATGCATCTTCATGAATATCCAGGATGGGTTGATCGTTTCCATACATACATTCTTGGTCAAAATACAGAGTTGTGGTTACGGTTCATTACGGAATTCGATCAAACTATCGAGGTTGCTGCTTCTTCGACAGCTACATTTGCCGATCTTCCTGATGATCAAAAGAAGACGTATGACTTAGAAAAGAAAGCATACGCTATTCTTACTCAAGCACTGAGCAAGGATATTTATCATCAGTTCGTCAGTTTCAAGACTACGAAGAAGCTGTGGGATGCCTTGAAGACAAGAGGAGTAGGTAATGAAGCCACACGTCAACTACGACGAGATCTACTGAAGAAAGAATTCGATGGCTTCACATGTATGGATAAGGAGTCCTTGGGAGATATGACAAGCCGTTTCTATCACCTGCTTACTGAGCTGACAAACTTTGAAGTCACAACGACTCCAACAGAGGTGGTAAAGAAGTTTGCCGATGCATTGCCTCCTCAATGGAATAACTTCCTGGAAATCTTGAAGTACAACGGAACGTTGAGAACTACAAATATCAACGATTTCGTGCAGCTTCTGGAGAACAAGGATCAGGAAGAAACGTTAAAGGCAAAGAGAGTTGCAGTGCCACAGAATCCAGAGATGTATTATGGCACCTCCACTTCTTCATCAGCAAAAGCCGGTTCACATGCTCCACTTCAAACGGCGTTTGTCACAAGCACGGATATGTACGGCAATCCAGTGCAAGTTCCTGTAAAGCCGCCTCCAACCACAGATTTGTATGGAAATCCAATACAACCACCTCCTCCTCCTCCTGTTCAACAACCACAATATGCCTGTTATGGAGGAACATCATCTGCTGCAGGTCAACAATCAAAGTCAAATCCAGTACAGCTTGACACTTCAAGTTTTTCTAAAATCAGTGTAGAAGTAGCTAAGGAACACATGGAGCTGCTTAACACTGTAGTGAGCGCGTACTGTGGGTTGATAGAAGGTCAGATTGGAAACATTAATCTGACACAAGAAGATTACAGGCAGATTGATAAGGAAGAGATGGACTTGATGGACATCAAGTGGGCCTTTGCGAGTGCTGTGAGAAGAGCAAAGGATTGGATGGAAAGTACTGGAAGAACCAGCTTGGAGAGTAAGCGAGACACCAAGTATGGGTTCGATAAGCAAGCTGTTAAGTGCTTCAACTGTGGTGAACGGGGCCACTTTAAACGGGAATGTACAAAGCCAGCCCAGCACGGGAATCAAAACCCCTTCAGGAACCAAGGCAACCAGCAGAACAGAAACAATGATCGTACATTGGTGCCTGTCAACAACCAAACCAACCGAGCACTTGCAGTTCAGGTGGATGAAGGTTGTGACTGGTCAATCCAGTTGGGTGGTGATGCTCCTGATGGAACAGCATGTTTTGCTCAGATTGTGAAGGAGCTGGTTCACACCAATGGTGGAGAATCTTCTGCCAGTGGTGATGAATCGTCTGAAGATGAAGACTCCTCTGGATACAGCAGGAGTGTTGATGAAGAATCATCCAACTCTGGTGATGATCATGTGGGTGAGACATCTAATGTTTCGGATGATATTGACATTGATGAACTCTTGGGGGAAGCTGTAGCAGAAACTCAAAGAAGATCTATTCTGGTGGATCAAGCTGCTTACTCTTCGTCTTCTCTCCATTCAGCCTTTATGGCTAATGTCAACGGTTCATCAAGTCAGGTATGTGTCGATGAACCCACTGCTGTTAATTGTGATGAATGTGCTAGGTTGCATGCTAGATGTGCTGATCTTGAGAAAAGTATGTCTGAGTTGCAAGGCAAACATGATGCTTTACAAGCTAGTTTGTTTGACTTGCAAGACAAACATGCTACTGTGGATGAGAATTTGAGTGACTTGCAAAGTAAGCATGACGCTTTGCAAGAAAAATATGATGTGACCTTTCTCCACAATCAGAAGTTGACTGTGGATCTCTCTAAATGCACAGAAGCCAACATGTTTTATGAAAACCATGAAAAGGAATTTAAGTCAGTAATTGAAACATTAAAGAAGGATAAAACTGAACTGACTAAAATGGTTTCAAGAAAACAAACTGATATTAATTTGTATATATCTCGCCTTGAGAGTATGCAAAAAGAGATGGCTTGTGTGAAAACCGAAAGTGATGCGATCCAACTCAAGCTAGACAGTTATTTGAGTTCTAGCTATGTGTTAGATCACATCATTGACGTTCAGAAGGAAAAGAGAGATGTCACATGCATTGGCTACAAGAAGTGTCCACCACCAGTGAGACATAATTATGACGCCATGCCTGATGAAGAGGACAGAGTTTTCTTTGAACCTTCTGTGCCTCTAGATGTTAAGGAGTTTGCTGCAGGACTCGGATACCAAAAGGAAGTATCCTCAGATTCAGATGTGTCAGCAGATACATTTGTGAGTGCTGAACAGAATCAAGATCCTCCAGTTGTAATTGAGGATGCTGATTCGTCTGATGATGAATCTGATGATACTGTCCCAGCAAAGTCTGATGCGGTAGCCAAAAATGAGGACATACCTCTTGAGAATCACATTCTATGTGATCCCCCTGTTCAACCCGCTAAGACTGTTGCAACTGAGTCCTCATCTGCAGAAGAGTTGGAGAGTGTGAATTTGCTGTACACTCTTGTTGGTGATGATAAAATTTACTCAGACAAAGATTTTCCCATTAAAAATGTTAATCAATCCTTAATCTGTAAAGTCTTTGAGAATTCGACGAGTAAGTTCTTGGGAAAGGCAGGACCTAAAGTTACAGTCACACAGTGTCCTCCAATCCCAAAGGCTGAAGTTCGAAAGCATTTTGGCAACAAGAAATTGCCAACAGTGCCAACACAGCAAAATCACACCAAACCCAAAGGTAAAGCACCGGCTCCAGTGCAAAAGAAGCCGAACCAAAAGAAGAAGAAGAATGTTAACTTTGTGAAATCGACGGGAACAGACAAAATTGAGAAGTTTGAAAATCAATCTAACTTAGATTTTGTCAAGAAAGCTTTTGTCGAGAAAAGAAATGAACCAAGTAGTTCAAAACCTAGTACCTCGGGTTCACAAAGTTCAACATCATCGGCTAGACGATCACATGATTCTTCGGGGTTTGTAGAACGAAGATCATGTTTTGAGTGTGGAACCATTGGGCACATTATTAGAAACTGCCCATATCTTCATAAGCAGAAAGGAAAGGTTGATGATCCCCGTGGCAAAACTGACCGTAAGCCAACTGTTTCCACAAAACAAGATCCCCGCCTTGTAAAAGAAAGGGAAAAGAAACAGAAACGCCAACAGGTCAAAAAGATTGAAAAAGCGATTAAAACCGATGTGGTTCAAAAACAATCTGTTGTCGTAAAACCAGAAAACTCTAAAACTTCAAATCATCAAGAAGTTAAAATTTTAAAGAAAAACACTGGTGAAACCAAACAGACTTGGAAACCAAAAACGGTTGTTGAATCAGGGGGACCATCACAATTCACCAACCATCAAAGACAAGAAGTTATTGTCATTGATGAAAATGGAAGACCCAAGACCACAATGGCTTGGGTCCCCATCTCCAACTAATTCATTTGAGTTCATGTGCAGGGTGCTTCAGGAGGAACTATCAGTAGTCATTGGATTGTTGATAGTGGGGCATCCAGGCACATGACGGGCGACATGAAGCTTCTCTACGACGTTAAATCTATTAGAGGAGGTTATGTTGCTTTTGCTGGAGATAAAGGTGGATACATTACGGGAGAAGGAATGATATCCAACGGGATTGTCAGCTTTGACAAGATCAATTTTGTGCAACAACTTGATCACAATCTTCTTAGTGTTTCTCAAATCTGTGACAAGCAGTTCTCAGTACACTTTGATGCTAATGGATGTTATGTGCTGAAACCCGGCTTCAAAATTCCAAAAGAATGGATTCTCTTGTCGGCTCCAAGGATAAATGATTTGTACGTCCTTGACATGAGCCAGGCTATTACTACGTCTGCACAAGCAACTTGTTTCGTTTCAAAAGCCACTGAAAAAGACACTATCTCTTGGCACAGACGAATGGGTCACATTCACTTACGCAAAATGAATCATTTGGTTTCAAATGAATTGGTGAATGGTGTACCTCTCAAAAATTTCCATCTTCAAGACGTCTGTGTTTCGTGCCAGAAAGGAAAGCAAACAAAGAAGAAGCACCCTACAAAGAAGATCAACACAGTGGCAGTTCCTCTTGAACGTTTGCACATGGATTTGTTCGGTCCTGTCAAACACAAGAGTATTCGGGGTGATCAATACTGCCTCGTGGTTACTGATGATTATTCAAGATTTTCTTGGGTTGCGTTCATGGCACACAAGAGTGAAACCTTTGGCATTATCAAAAACTTGATCATTCAGATTGAGAATTTGTATAAGTTGAAGGTTAGGCGGATACGTAGCGACAATGGTACTGAATTTAAGAATCATTCCATGATGGAGTTCTGCACTTCAAAAGGTATTCTTCATGAGTTTAGTGCAGCTTATACTCCTCAACAGAATGGTGTCGCTGAACGTAAGAACCGCACATTGATCGAGACTGCTAGGACAATGTTGGTAGAGTCACAGTTGCCTATTCCATTCTGGACTGAAGCTGTGGCCTCTGCATGTTACACATTGAACAGAGTCCTTACAGTCAAAAGACACAACAAGACCTGCTTTGAGCTTCTTCAAAAACGGAAACCAGATTTGTCTTATCTAGAACCGTTTGGAGCTCCATGCACTATCATCGATCCTAATGGAAAGTTTGGGGCAAGAGCAATTGATGGATACTTTCTTGGGTATGCCACCCCTAACTTACGAGTCTGGAATCTAGAGACTAAAAGGGTCGAGGAATGGTCTGAGGTTAGAGTACAAAGGCACACCTTGCCAGTCAAAAATCCGGGTCAACCTTGGATGTTTGAGTACGATGACTTCTTCAATTCGATCAATGTTGAAGCCGTTGAAGAAAATGCTGCGGCTAGGATGTTTTTCGAGAGTGACAATGCAACAGATTCACCGGTGGTTCGTCCGATTCTTGTTAATCAAGAACTATCTTCTTCGGTGAACAACAATACTCTCAACAATGAGGATTTTCATGATGCAAACGAATTGAACGAATCTTCAGAGGATGATGAATTTCTAGATGCAGATCAAGAAGCTCCTACAACAGCCGGTTCCAGATGTCTGATGCAACGCCCATTGGTACCCCATTGCCAACTAATCACGGAATTACTCCAGACTTGAAGGGAGAAGCTGTTAGCCCTTCTATCTATCGCGCCATGATCGGATCTCTCATGTACCTCACAGCATCAAGGCCAGACATAATGTACCCGACGTGCCTGCTTGCCAGATATCAAGTTAACCCGAAGGCCTCACATCTTGCTGCTGTCAAAAGGATTTTTCGTTATTTGAAGACGTACCCCGACACCGGTCTGTGGTACCCTAGGGATAATAACTTTGAATTGGTAGCTTTCAGTGATTCTGATTTTGGCGGATGCAAAATCGACGGTAAATCCACAACGGCTGGATGTCAGTTTTTAGGAAATCGCTTAGTCACATGGCAGTGCAAGAAGCAGACGTGTGTAGCTACATCAACATGCGAAGCTGAATACATTGCTGCTTCAAGTTGTTGCTCCCAAGTACTTTGGATTCAACAACAAATGCGGGACTACGGTTTTGAATTCCTAACTACTCCTATTTACGTTGATAATTCTGCTGCTTTAGATATCACTAGAAATCCTGTGCAGCATTCAAAGACCAAACACATCGAAATCAAATATCACTTCATACGTGATTGCTTTGAGAAAAGGCTAATCGATGTTGTTAAGGTCCACACCGATGACCAACGTGCCGACCTATTTACCAAAGCTTTTGACAAATCAAGATTTGACTTTTTATTATTGGTAAATGGCATTAAGGTCAAGCAAGAGTAAAACCAACATCGGAAAATCATTTTTGTAAATATCTTTATGTGTTTTTAAATTTATCTTAGTTTATTGATTTTAGGGGGAGTAAATCCAAAAATCAGAAAATCCAAAAACATCGAAAAATTTCAAAAACACAAAAACAATAGAAAATCAAAAATGAGTTTCCTGGCGAGCAAAAGAGAAAATGATAGTACATCAGTGGTCTATCCTAACCTCTTTAAACCTTAAATGAAAAACGATAAGCAGCTCTATATAAGATGTATCGGTAGACTCACAATCATTTTAAAGTGTGCAGGGTGATATAAATCTTAATCGACTGAAGATCAGGTGGGAACCATTCATTGGCATATGGTCTTAGTACCGAAATTTCGTTTGATAGATTGCCGAGGTTCTGAGATATTCGGTCTTTATGCTGCTTATCATCTGGGTATCATGGTTGTATCTTTTACCGAAAAATAACGGGGACGCAAGTCTAGATCTTCCATGATACTATACATACGTGTACATATTGCATACTGCATTCGACCTCAATAAGTGATAAACAATCACATGTCCAAATCAAATAAGTGATAAAATATCACATTTATCCGGGTGTCAAGTTCGTCTCTCTGCTGTACGGAAGTACTGACCTGTTCACGGACTTGCACCTGTGCCCTCATGCATACGAAAATCAAGTTCCTCATCAATAAGTGATTATATCACAAAGGACTTGTTTTCAAATCAAAATAAGTGAGTATCTCACAATTTATACGGTCAAACAGATGATAATCGGTATACTCACCGGTAAGATGAACACTCGTGCATACCTTGATACGGGAATGTGTCGTGATGTGGATGAACACCGGTCGGTAAGTATAAATCATACATTAACGTATCCTCTAAACATGATTACATCTGATAAGTTGAGCTTAAGTGGACAACAATACCGATAATTGTTATAGGATGCTTATCTTAATGTTAACTAACTGAACAACAAGAGTGTTTTGGCATGACCGTACACTGATATGATTCTCTTACCCTCGAAACTCGCAAAAAGAATGTTTGTATATATTTATTTATTTACTGTTTAACTTTTATTATTTCTTTTAAACAGTTTCGTCGTTTGGTGCATATCAGCACGACATTAGCGGTGATGTCGTTTGATAACACTCAAAGGATTTTAAATTGTTGTCTTTTAATTTCAAAAATACCAAAAAGATTTTAGGCTTGTTTTAATATAAACTTTATAAAAGCCAAAAAGATTTTATTTCTGCTTTATTTTCGATCGTACGATGTTGGAGCTCAAGTCTTCGTTACCTGAAACCTGACTGAAAACCGAACTGACTAAATCTTCATAAACGGTCGAAATTTGCATGTTTTGAAAGTTAAAAACTAAAATTGACAAATTTTATTAAACTTTCAAACTGTCGGACGGTGTTTGATTATGACATGGTCATTCGTGTGTCATTTGTTTATACTATATTCCAAGCAATTGTTCTCATTACGCGTTTAGATTTCTTGCATGTGCAGATTCTAAAGGCTAGGAGAACATGGTAGTTGACGAGCTTTGGAATGAAGACACGAAGGCACTCAATGAATGAAGATGATCGAGTTGCCGCTGGCCATCATCATCACCTCAAGGATCTTACTTCATAAAGTTAAAGTCTTTTCACGAGCATAACTCAAGGGGGAGCTTATGTTAAGGGGGAGTTTGTCAACACACTTCCTACATGATACGGGTAGTTTGTTGATACACTCTCTACTTTCAAGACGTGAAGACTTTGAAGATCCTCCGGCATTGAAGACATGATAGGACATCAGAGTCTTGAAGACCTGAAGACCAAAGACTGTCGAAGTTCCAGACAAGTCTACACTTTTAGAAGAACAAGACAAAGCTTAGAGATCAAAGACAAAGCTACAGCCAAGGGGGAGTTTGTTGGTGCACTTGTGTCTGTACTTTGTCTGTATTCGGTCTGATATAAACGATGTCCTTAGTAGTCTGTAAGTTGACCAAGTCAACCATCCTCCGGTTTGACTTGGACAACAGTTGAAAGATGTTCTGATCGAAGGATAGCCTCGAAGGATACACCTGATCCTTCGAGGTGATCGAAAGATATGGTTCGACCATGGTTCGACCATTAGACCTCGAAGGATGATCCTTCGAGGTCCACGCTGATCTTTCGTGTAACATGTGGTCGACAGATGATCCTTCGGACCATCTGTCGAATCCTTCGAGCAGACCTGCTGAGCTGGGTATATATACCCATGCATGTGTTGAAGTTCTGCTATTTTTGCACCGAGAGATAGAAGAGTGTTGAGAGCATTCTGTCCAGAACTCACACACACACACACTTGAGAGTTTACATGTTAGATTTGTAAACATTGAGCTTGTAACCGAACCCTCATTGCATTAATACAACTAGTGTTAATCGGTGAATCTTTGTGTGTTTGTTTCTCTACTTGCTACTAACTCGGTTTGCTTGCTAGCTTGGATTCCGCACTCGCTAGTAGGTTTGTATAACAAGGTTTAGGTTCGTAATCCTCCGCGAAAAAGGGACCTACAGAGCCAACGGTTGTTAGCGAACTAGATGTTTTCTGGGAAAACTCTAGACTTCAACCAAAGAATTTTGAGATTAAAGTCCAAAATTCGCGAAGCCAAAATTTTTAAATAAACATGGAATTTTTATCATGTATGAAAACCATTGTGTGTTTATGTGCGTACCTGATTATCTGTTTATTTGGGCCTTATGTGTTATTTTTCATTTGAACACACACTTACTTTGTACGGTTATATATGTGACAGATGTCGCACGAGCACGAGGTCATCGAGATTCATGACTCAGGTAGCGAGCCAGAATTCGAGACTTCACCTTGGTCTGTTTTGCCAGAGATACCCCTCATGACTACACCGACTATTCATATGGCCGGATTTGTTTCGTTCTTCCATGTTGACCCTGCTACATTCGCCAGCCAGGTTGACCCCCATTATGCTTTTACAAGCAATGGATGGATAGACGACTATCACACCCCCAAAATCCACCTGCGGAGTATCACCGCTTGGGAGCGTGACTGACCAGGATCAAGCCACCAATCATATAGAACAATGTATATAGTTAAAGTAATAGCAATTAAACCAAACCAAATCCATATGAAAGGTGTTTCCAAAACATAAGTAAGTTATCACTGTTTAGCGGAAGCGTATAAGTAAAACCCAATATAAATAAGTATGTAATGTCATAAAGTGTTCAACAAACAATCACGATCCAAGCCCACAACGACCAGCTCCTCCCTGTGCAAGCTCCATGTATCTAACGACCTGCAAGGCATGTAACAGAGGATCAACAACTAGTTGAGCGAGTTCACAGTTTATAGTTTAGTAATTGTAATAGTATGGTAAGCCTTGTGTTCGTTCATTAAGTCATGTATCGTAATAGTTCGTATCGCAGCCCTCTAGGCATGTATGCGAAGATTAGGGAAAGTTCTCAAGTATTCTAGACTAGGTATGTTTGTATCGCGGCCACCCGGCACCTGTGCGAAGTTTTAGTGTATAGTTCGCGGCCTTCCTAGGCATGTGTGCGAAGATTAGTCATATTATCGCAGCCAACCCTGGCATGTGTGCGAAGATCAGTCATATTATCGCAGCCAACCCTGGCGTGTGTGCGAAGATCAGTTTTATAAGCATCACTAGTCTAGCAGTATCTTAACCAATCACCTTCCTCACCCGAGGATCATATCACTACGTTCCATTATCTAGAGAAGCACCAATAAATAAATCAATCCCATTCCCACCCTGGGAACCCCATGCCTTGGCTGTGTGAACTCACCTTGGTTTGCTCGGTATGCTATGCTCTAGGGTTTATCAAATGTCTAAGTCCGTTACACACGACCTAGGATATGTTGCATATGATACGATGTAAGTGTTTGCATCAAATTAGGGTTTACAAGTTTATGATATCAAGCAGTTGTGATCCGTGTGGTATTTGTGCATAAAATGACATGATAATGGTTGTTCGTGTATACGGTATCATTCAGTAAAGTAAAGTATCATATTGTTCCTCATACAGGTTACTGGACTTGACATCACAAACACAGTCTTTTCAACTGTAAGCAGAACTCAGCGCATGCAACGTCACTATGATTTAAATCATATATTCAATCACAATTCAGACAGTTCATTAATAACATCGGACCTTGCGTGCATACATTAAACTCAGACATCATGTATAAAACATACAAACTTCTGACCAAGGGTATAACATGCATAGAGTTCGGACATGACAGTATCAATACAAAAACTATAGCAATCCTCTTTCAAGAAGTCGGACAATAAATATCATCTCTATAAAACAAGTTGGGCTATGCATAACAATATTCACAAAGTCGGACCTTGAATCACATCATATTAAATAACTCGGACCCATGAAAGCTTTAAAAGTCGGATAGGCTTCAAGCCTTATGAAACTCGGACAAGAAGTGGGGTTTAGAAAGTCGGACCAAGGGTATGGTGCCCCCTTCACAACCTCGGACTCCTTAATGCTTCACAAAAGTCGGACTAGGGTAGAGCACCAAAAAGTCGGACTCCCCTTTTAAAGAAAGTCGGACCATGCTGGTGATTAGTCAAAAGTCGGGCAAGATCAACTGCCAAGGTCGGACTATGCTTTATGTTTTAAAAACTCGGATAACATCCACACCCCTTAAAACTCGGACCAGGTTGCAATATACAAAAGTCGGACATTATGTGTCCCTTATAATACTCGGACAAGATCCCTTCTCTTAAAGCTCGGGAAACATTTGATGAAGAGAAACTCGGATCATTCATAACCATTAACAAGTTCGGACTAGGTAACAACACAACAAACTCGGACATGTTTACATATAGAAACTCGGACCCTTGTGTTTGTATAAAAGTGTCACACCCCCAAAATCCACACGCGGAGTACCACCGCTTGGGAGCGTGACATGACCAGGATCAAGCCATCAATCATATCAAACATAGCATCTAATAATAATAAAAGTCATTAAAATAGTTTATCATGACATGATCGATGTTTCAAAACCAAGCATTGTTTAAGTAGCGGAAGCATTGTTGTAACCCAAGTTAAAAATACTGAAATGTCATAAGTGTCTAACAAAGTAATACGATCCTTGTCCACAACGACCGGCTCCCCCTTGTGCAAGCTCCATGTACCTAACGATCTGCAAGGCATGTAACAGAATGATCAACAAACTAGTTGAGCGAGTTCACAGTAAGTAAGTACGTAACAGTAAGTAACGGGTGGCTCTACTGGGCCGTTAGTAAGTTGTATAAGTGGGGGCTTCCCTTGTTATGTGAACCACTAGACTATTCGTATCAACTACTCGTATCATCCCTGTTCTTCTTCCGAGAACAGTAGCGCGTATGGGGTGTACGTAGGTTTTACGCACGTATCCTTCACAACCGAGGATAGGAGACGCGGGGGTGTACGTGGGTTTCACGTACGTATCCTTTGTACCGAGGATAGAAGTAAATAATGCGTACACGTAGGTTTTACGTGCGTGCCTGACATCCGAGGCAGTAATTGGCATATGACCACGTAGGTGTTATCCTAACCTACGGAACCGTCCTGACATCCGAGGATCATGGTAGGTGATAGTCTAGGAAAAGTATATGTACGTTCTTAGTCAATTGAAACCTTTATCCCATTCCCACGACCCGGGAATCCCATGCCTTAGTAGGAGTGTGAACTCACCTGGGTTTGCTCGGCAGACAATAAAATGCTCAAGTATACAGTAAGGGATCAACCACGTCCTATCATGGTTACTTACGCAAGTTAGGTTCGTATGTAGCACGTTTGTATCACGTATGGTATCAAGTATGATCATGGCAAATCACATAAACGTATCAGCAGTTCATATCAGGGAACGAGTCCAAGTAGTCGGCCCAATTAACATAAGCAGTCCAAATAAAAAACTATGTAAACAAGTCCAATAACATAACGATCATAAGGTCGGGCCCGTGACAGTGTAGGCCCAAAACAGTGTGCGTGCAAAGGGGGTCTCGAGTCGCAACCAGCGATCTCGAGTCGCAACCGGTGGTTACGAGTCGCAACAGGTGGTCTCGGTTCATCATGGCCCGGTTACGAGTCACAGCCGGAGATTACGAGTCGCAACAGGAGGTTGCGAGTCGCAACTGGTGATTTCGGCTCTTCATGGTCTGGTTACGAGTCGCAACGGGACTCGCAACCATGGTCTCGGCTTGTGCTGTTGTGGTCTCGAGTGGGGTACCGAGTCGCAACCGTGTGTGTAACTGGTTTCCATAATCATTCCCAACAATCATTCCGTAATTTCAGCAAACACTTTAGGCAGTTTCACAATTCAGATCAATTAACAGTTTACAAGAAATCAAACGTGTTCATCTCAAGAACATCAATATACCAATACACAGAATATATAATCGGATCTATGTGATTACAAGGATTACCAATTATCATGCAACTTAAGTCTAAATCCCTTATCAATTTACAGCCGGTTATTCAGCATGTATTCAAATAAAAACAATAACGATAACAGTAGCCTTCGATTCCGATTACTAGCATAATTCCCTAATTCATACATGATAGGATCATCTAGCATGGTAAACATAAAAACATAACATTCATAACACACAACCAACCAAACATACTAACCGATTACGAGTGAAGAAGGGTGATCCGAACAAGAGGAGGATCGGATGGTCTTGTGCCGTCGGGTTTCCAAGTAAAACGAGAGAGAACAAGAGAGCTTGTGTGTGTGAGTTCTTTATGGTTGCAAAGGTTGTAAAAACTAAAACCCTAAGATGTTTGTGTGTACATATACGTGTGAGGTGAGGGTGGGCCGAAACCTCACTTGGGCCGGCTTGTGATCTCGAGTCCATTACATGGACCGAGTGGGTTAGCAAACCATAGTAAAGCCCAATTGATCGGGTGTAGTGTTGTGTGGTCCAATAACACAACATTTAAACATTTAACCATAACATTCATTCAATCAAACATATAATTTTGTTCACATATGCACATAGTGTTAGACAAAGCAAGTCTAAAGTTCGAGTTGTCACATTATCCCCAACTAATTGGAAATTTCGTCCCGAAATTTGGTATGCACTCACTGAGGAAGCTAGGTAAGTTATAGCGTTCACTGGTTTTCCTGGGGTGTCACATCCTCCCCCCGTTGATCTGGAATTTCGTCCCGAAATTCCGAAGTAGTAGCTTCAGCCTCAGTAGTGGTAGCATTGGTTTCGAATAACTGGGGGTACTTTTCTGTCATTCTGTCTTCGCGTTCCCAGGTGTACTCTGGGCCACGTTTGGAGTTCCAACGAACTCGAACAAGAGGGATTCTCTTGTGTTTGAGGACCTTCACATCCCGGTCCGTGATTTCTACTGGTTCCTCGACGAACTGCAACCGCTCGTCGATAGTGAGTTCCTTAAAAGGAATGATGAGGTTTTCATCTGATAGGCACTTCTTTAAGTTCGACACATGAAAAACATTGTGAACTGCTCCGAGTTCAGCTGGTAATTTCAACTTGTAGGCTACCTTGCCAATCTTTTCTAAGATTTCGAATGGTCCGACGTACCGCGGATTCAGTTTGCCCCAACGGTAGGTGACACCCTTCTGTGTCAGTAGCGTAAGTGGTTGCGCGATCTTTGAAAAGTCTTTAATAAACCGTCTGTAGTAACCTGCCAAACCCAAGAATTGGCGTATTTCTGTCGGTGTACGCGGTGCAGGCCAGTTTCTGATCGAATCTACTTTGGATGGATCGACGTGAATCCCATCCTTGTTTACCACGTGGCCTAAGAAGTGGACTTCACGAAGCCAGAAGTCGCATTTCGAAAGCTTGGCGTACAACTGCTCCTTTCGAAGGAGTTCCAATATCAGGCGGAGATGCTGCTCGTGTTCCTCCTGACTCTTGGAGTAAATCAGAATGTCGTCGATGAATACTATGACGAACTTGTCAAGATAGGGTTTGCAGACCCTGTTCATAAGATCCATAAATACAGCAGGCGCGTTTGTTAACCCAAACGGCATGACAAGAAACTCGTAGTGACCGTAACGAGTTCTGAAGGCTGTCTTGGAGACGTCCTCATCCCGGACTCTCAGCTGATGGTAACCAGACCTCAAGTCTATCTTCGAATAGTAGCACGACCCTTGCAACTGGTCGAATAAGTCGTCTATGCGTGGAAGAGGATAACGGTTCTTCACCGTCACCTTGTTGAGTTCACGGTAGTCGATACACATCCTGAACGTACCGTCTTTCTTTTTCACGAAAAGTACTGGAGCTCCCCAAGGCGAAGAGCTTGGACGAATGAAGCCCTTTTCCAAAAGCTCTTGTAGCTGCTTTGACAATTCTTCCAACTCTGATGGAGCTAGACGATATGGTGCGCGAGCTATGGGTGCTGCTCCTGGAGCGAGCTCGATCTGAAATTCGACCTGACGATGAGGCGGCAAGCCAGGTAAATCTTCAGGAAACACCTGAGGGAAGTCACGTACGACTGGTATATCTTCCAATTTCTTTTCCTTTACTAATGCATCTGAAACAAGAGCCAAAATGGCTGTGTGACCTTTACGTAAGCACTTCTGAGCCTTCAAGAATGAAATGATGCCAACCACTGCACCACTCTTGTCGCCTTGAACTTCGAGAGGTTCCTGACCAGAACGTGGAATACGAATGATCTTCTCGCTGCATAAAATTTCTGCCTGGTGTTGGGATAACCAATCCATCCCAATCACGACGTCGAAACTTCCCAAAACTATGGGGATGAGATCAATCGAGAAGGCTTGACCAGCTAGGATAAGATTACAACCCTGAACTACGTGCGTGGCTTCTAGACTTTTACCGTTAGCTAACTCTACTATATGTTTGGTGGGTAAAAGTGTTGGTGCACGTTTTAGCAGTTGACACATTTTCACAGACATATAGCTTGTATCCGCACCCGAATCAAACAAAACAGTAACGTAAATATTGTCGAGGAGAAACTTACCCATAACAACGTTGGGATCGTTTACTGCGTCGCCACGACCTAGTACGAATGCACGACCACGAGCTTCATTGCCGTTGTTATTTCCTCCGTTGTTGTTGTTGCCGTTGCCCTGGTTGTTGTTGTTGTTCTGGTTCCAGTTGAGCTGTGGGCAGTGTCTCTTGATGTGGCCTTCAGCACCACAATTGTAGCATCCCTTGTTGCCCTGTTGTTGGTTAGGCTGAGCGTGAGACTGTTGCTGATTTTGGTTCGCAGGACGAAGGCTTCTACAGTCTTTGGCCTCGTGACCCATCTTGAGGCATCTTTGACAACGACCCTTGTTACACTGACCGTTGTGGTGCTTGTTGCAGTTGTTGCACTTTGGAAGATTTCCGCGATATCCACCCTGCCTGTGGCTACCTGACGACTGCTGGTTAGGGCTTTGATAGTTGTCAGTCTTTCGCTGCTGATTCTGAGACTGAACCGAAACTGATGCTTTGCTTGAATCCCCCTCCCATTTCCTCTTGTTGTCACTGAGGGTAACGGGAGTAGCTGAAGGAGTGACTGTAGCAGTAGCGCTGACACGCTTTGGCAGTTTATTCTGATCTACTGCCTGATCGGTGATGCGATGAGCGAGACGCTGGATTTCCTGGATGTTGTCGAGGTTAGCCGAGGTAACGTGGCTCTGGATTTCTGGTGCCAACCCCTTGAGATACATCTCGATACGCTTGTATGGAGGGTCTACCATAGTTGGACACAGCACGGCCAGCTCGTTTGACCGCTTGGTATACGCTTCAATCTCCGACCCAACCATTTTCAGATTGTACAGCTCGTCTTCTAGCTTGTGAATATCTTCGCGTGTGCAATACTCACGCTTGATGAGTTCCTTAAAATCGTTCCATGGGGTGGCGTTAGCAGCTGCCAACCCAAGAATCTGCACCTGCGCGTTCCACCAGGTTAGCGCGATTCCTTCCAAGGTGCCAGTAGCAAACTTGACCTTGCGAGCCTCAGGGCACTCGCACATCTCGAATACTGATTCTAGCTTCTCGAACCAGTGGAGGAGTCCAACCGCTCCTTCTGTGCCGCTGAAAGAGTTTGGACGACAGTCCATGAAGTTCTTGAAAGTGCAGACAGGCTGCTGCGCGTGTTGACCTATTGTGTACGAATAGGACGAAGTTAAATACAAGAGTGAATGTAGGATCTAGGGATCCTAGTGTGTGCCTATACTGCAGGATATACTACCTGCTTGAGCTGCTGCAACTGCCGCAGCAACTTGGGCTTGAACAAGAGCCTCTAACTGGGCTTGTGTCATGTTGATTCTTCCAGCCATTGATCTTCATGTCAAAGGCGAAATAGGTGAGAAAAGTTCGCGAATAGTGCGATGACAGAAAAGCGTAAGCACGTAAGGGTTCTTAAGCAATAGCAAATAGTGAGCATTGTAGTCTAAGCATACCACGAGCAAAGTTCTAAGTAATTCTAGCAAGTAGGCAATAAACATAAACCTTATTACCTAAAATGTCGAGTCTTGCACGTGGAGCGAAGCGTCGTTGTGGATCGTTGAGAGCACTGTTCTGGTTATAGTCCGGTTTTTAATAAAAACGTTTTCCCATATTAAAACCAAGTTCTCTATAACCAATGGCTCTGATACCAATCTGTCACACCCCCAAAATCCACACGCGGAGTACCACCGCTTGGGAGCGTGACATGACCAGGATCAAGCCATCAATCATATCAAACATAGCATCTAATAATAATAAAAGTCATTAAAATAGTTTATCATGACATGATCGATGTTTCAAAACCAAGCATTGTTTAAGTAGCGGAAGCATTGTTGTAACCCAAGTTAAAAATACTGAAATGTCATAAGTGTCTAACAAAGTAATACGATCCTTGTCCACAACGACCGGCTCCCCCTTGTGCAAGCTCCATGTACCTAACGATCTGCAAGGCATGTAACAGAATGATCAACAAACTAGTTGAGCGAGTTCACAGTAAGTAAGTACGTAACAGTAAGTAACGGGTGGCTCTACTGGGCCGTTAGTAAGTTGTATAAGTGGGGGCTTCCCTTGTTATGTGAACCACTAGACTATTCGTATCAACTACTCGTATCATCCCTGTTCTTCTTCCGAGAACAGTAGCGCGTATGGGGTGTACGTAGGTTTTACGCACGTATCCTTCACAACCGAGGATAGGAGACGCGGGGGTGTACGTGGGTTTCACGTACGTATCCTTTGTACCGAGGATAGAAGTAAATAATGCGTACACGTAGGTTTTACGTGCGTGCCTGACATCCGAGGCAGTAATTGGCATATGACCACGTAGGTGTTATCCTAACCTACGGAACCGTCCTGACATCCGAGGATCATGGTAGGTGATAGTCTAGGAAAAGTATATGTACGTTCTTAGTCAATTGAAACCTTTATCCCATTCCCACGACCCGGGAATCCCATGCCTTAGTAGGAGTGTGAACTCACCTGGGTTTGCTCGGCAGACAATAAAATGCTCAAGTATACAGTAAGGGATCAACCACGTCCTATCATGGTTACTTACGCAAGTTAGGTTCGTATGTAGCACGTTTGTATCACGTATGGTATCAAGTATGATCATGGCAAATCACATAAACGTATCAGCAGTTCATATCAGGGAACGAGTCCAAGTAGTCGGCCCAATTAACATAAGCAGTCCAAATAAAAAACTATGTAAACAAGTCCAATAACATAACGATCATAAGGTCGGGCCCGTGACAGTGTAGGCCCAAAACAGTGTGCGTGCAAAGGGGGTCTCGAGTCGCAACCAGCGATCTCGAGTCGCAACCGGTGGTTACGAGTCGCAACAGGTGGTCTCGGTTCATCATGGCCCGGTTACGAGTCACAGCCGGAGATTACGAGTCGCAACAGGAGGTTGCGAGTCGCAACTGGTGATTTCGGCTCTTCATGGTCTGGTTACGAGTCGCAACGGGACTCGCAACCATGGTCTCGGCTTGTGCTGTTGTGGTCTCGAGTGGGGTACCGAGTCGCAACCGTGTGTGTAACTGGTTTCCATAATCATTCCCAACAATCATTCCGTAATTTCAGCAAACACTTTAGGCAGTTTCACAATTCAGATCAATTAACAGTTTACAAGAAATCAAACGTGTTCATCTCAAGAACATCAATATACCAATACACAGAATATATAATCGGATCTATGTGATTACAAGGATTACCAATTATCATGCAACTTAAGTCTAAATCCCTTATCAATTTACAGCCGGTTATTCAGCATGTATTCAAATAAAAACAATAACGATAACAGTAGCCTTCGATTCCGATTACTAGCATAATTCCCTAATTCATACATGATAGGATCATCTAGCATGGTAAACATAAAAACATAACACTCATAACACACAACCAACCAAACATACTAACCGATTACGAGTGAAGAAGGGTGATCCGAACAAGAGGAGGATCGGATGGTCTTGTGCCGTCGGGTTTCCAAGTAAAACGAGAGAGAACAAGAGAGCTTGTGTGTTTGAGTTCTTTATGGTTGCAAAGGTTGTAAAAACTAAAACCCTAAGATGTTTGTGTGTACATATACGTGTGAGGTGAGGGTGGGCCGAAACCTCACTTGGGCCGGCTTGTGATCTCGAGTCCATTACATGGACCGAGTGGGTTAGCAAACCATAGTAAAGCCCAATTGATCGGGTGTAGTGTTGTGTGGTCCAATAACGCAACATTTAAACATTTAACCATAACATTCATTCAATCAAACATATAATTTTGTTCACATATGCACATAGTGTTAGACAAAGCAAGTCTAAAGTTCGAGTTGTCACAAAAAGCTCAGACAACTTGTGTTAAAGAGTTCGGACCTATCAACATGAAAAACTCGGATTCTATGCACACCATCTAAAATTCGGACTATTTCCTCTAGTTTTAAAATTCGGACAGTGCATAACAAGAAGAAAGGTCAGACAAACATTTCAATCATTCGTTCTTTGTGATTAAAGCAGTTACGTATAACATTCAGCAGTTGCGTTCTCTATGCTCAAGCAAACCCTAAATTCAATCATACCGACGGCAGAAATCACAATCAATCCACCAATGCTCAACAACAACAATCATCACAATAATAATCTATCAAGCATGCAATTAATCATCATCATAATCACAATTATCCAGGACCAAATCACAGAATATTATATGAGGAGCTAGGGTTTTCTATGAACACATAATCAAGAATCAAGGATTGATAAGAATCAAGTAATCAATAAACAATAATCATTTACCTTGTGTTGATTCTAGAGAAAGTGTGGAAATCAAAAGTGATGAATGTCTTGGTGATGATGATTGCCAGAGAAAGTGAAGTACGTGCCTTGGTTTCTTGTGTGAGAATGATTAGTGAACAAGGGATTAGGGTTAAGTATGATTTAGGATTTCACTAATTACCCTCTACCTCCCTAAGTATCATATTTTACACATGTACACCATCTCATAACAATTTCATAGTTTCACCACCAAGTTTACATATTTGACAAGTTTATCACAACTAACACATAACCATGCACAATCACACAATACACTTCATTGTAACAAAACGTATAAAATTCCATAGCAACTAATTGTGCACTTAATCAACTAAACAAGACAAGAACGTGTAGTAAATGCGAAATAGAATCTTGGAAATTCGAGTTGTCACATTATCCCCAACTTAAAAGAAATTTCGTCCCGAAATTTGGTACGCACTCACTGAGGAAGTTAGGTAAGCTGTATTGTTCACTGGTTTTCCTAGGGTGTCACATTATCCCCCCGTTGATTTGGAATTTCGTCCCGAAATTTCGCAGTAGTAGCTTAAGTCTCAGTAGTGGATGCATTGGTTCCGAATAACTGGGGGTACTTTTCTTTCATTTGGTCTTCGCGTTCCCAGGTGTACTCTGGGCCACGTCGGGAGTTCCAACGAACTCAAACAAGAGGGATTCTCTTGCTTTTGAGGACCTTAACATCCCGGTCCGTGATTTCAACTGGCTCCTCGACGAACTGCAACCGCTCGTCGATATTGAGTTCCTTAAAAGGAACTATGAGGGTCTCATCTGACAGGCACTTCTTCAGATTCGACACGTGAAATACATTGTGAACTGCACCGAGTTCACCTGGTAGGTTTAGCTTGTAGGCCACTTTGCCTATTTTCTCAATGATCTCGAACGGTCCAACATACCGTGGATTTAGTTTGCCCCGTTTGCCAAAACGAACCACACCCTTCCAGGGTGAGACTTTTAGTAAAACACGGTCCCCGACCTGAAATTCCAACGGTTTCCTACGCTTATCCGCGTATGCTTTCTGACGGTCGCGTGCTGCCGCCATGCGTTGTCGTATCTGTGCAATCTTTTATGTGGCGTCCACTACAATCTCCGGACCTGTGATCTGACTATCCCCCACCTCTGCCCAACAGAGAGGTGACCGGCATTTACGTCCGTACAATGCCTCGAATGGAGCGGCTTGTATGCTGGTGTGATAACTGTTATTATACGAAAACTCCACCAAAGGGAGATGCTTTTCCCAGCCGTTGCCGAAATCAATGACACATGCCCAAAGCATGTCTTCAAGAGTCTGGATCGTTCGCTCAGACTGCCCATCCGTCTGAGGATGATACGCTGTGCTCATGTCTAACCGTGAGCCAAAATATTTGTGCATTGCTTGCCATAGCTCTGACGTGAATCGTGCATCCCGATCCGAAATGATGGAGGTGGGCACCCCGTGCCTCGAAACAACTTCTTTAAGATAAACGTCTGCGAGAGTGGAGAACTTATCCGTTTCCTTAATAGCCAGGAAGTGTGCAGACTTGATGAGTCGATCCACGATCACCCATATAGTATCATTCCCACGCTGGGATCTGGGTAGGCCTGTAACAAAATCCATGGAAATTTCTTCCCATTTCCATTGTGGTATCTTGGGCTGCTGAAGTAGGCCCGCTGGTTTCTGATACTCCACTTTGACCTTTGCACATGTCAAACACTTGCCGACGTAAGTAGCGATGTGGGCTTTCATGCTAGGCCACCAGTATGTAGTTCTGATGTCGTGATACATTTTATCCGACCCTGGATGTACCGAGTAGCGCGACTTGTGCGCTTCATCCATCACAAGTTCGCGTAAATCGCCATTGAGTGGGACCCAAATACGTCCCGTTACATAGTAGGCGTCGTCTTCCTTTTGTTCCATTCGTTGCCTTGAGCCGCGTAAGGCTTCAGCTTTGACGTTTTCGGGCTTTAATGCTTCCATTTGAGCAATTCGTATCGGTGCAGGAAGACTGGACTGAATAGTGAGCTGCAAGGCTCGTACGCGTCTAGGTAGAGTGTCTTTTCGACTGAGAGCATCAGCCACAACATTGGCTTTGCCTGGATGGTACTTGATGGCGCATTCGTAATCATTAAGCAGTTCGACCCATCGTCGTTGACGCATATTCAATTCCTTCTGCTTGAAGATATGCTCGAGACTCCTGTGATCGGTGTAAATTGTGCACTTGGTACCGTACAGGTAGTGTCGCCATATCTTGAGCGCGAAAACAACAGCTCCCAGCTCTAAATCGTGCGTCGTGTAGTTCCGTTCATGAACTTTGAGTTGACGAGAAGCATAGGCAATAACTTTATCCCGCTGCATCAATACACAACCAAGCCCCTGTATCGATGCGTCACAATAGACCACAAAATCATCCGTGCCCTCTGGCAATGAGAGAATAGGTGCGCTGCATAGTCTATCCTTCAGGTACTGAAAAGCCGTTTCTTGTGTATTACCCCAACGATAGGTAACACCTTTCTGTGTCAACATAGTGAGCGGCTGTGCGATCTTGGAGAAGTCTTTGATGAATCGTCTGTAGTACCCCTCCAAACCCAAGAATTGGCGTATTTCCGTTGGTGTACGCGGTGCAGGCCAGTTCCGGATCGAATCTACCTTGGATGGATCGACATGAATCCCATCCCTGTTCACCACATGGCCTAAAAAGTGGACTTCACGAAGCTAGAAGTCGCATTTAGAAAATTTGGCGTACAGTTGCTCCTTTCGAAGAAGTTCCAAGATAAGACGTATGTGCTGCTCGTGTTCCTCCTGACTCTTGGAGTAGATCAGAATGTCGTCGATGAAGACAATGACGAACTTGTCAAGATAGGGTTTGCACACCCTGTTCATAAGATCCATGAAGACTGCAGGCGCGTTCGTAAGCCCAAATGGCATGACTAGAAACTCGTAATGACCGTAACGAGTTCTGAATGCTGTCTTGGAGACGTCCTCCTCGCGGACTCTCAGTTGATGATAACCAGACCTTAGATAAATCTTGGAGTAGTAACTCGACCCTTGCAACTGGTCGAATAAGTCGTCAATATGAGGAAGAGGATAGCGGTTCTTCACTGTGACCTTGTTCAGTTCGCGATAATCAATGCACATTCTGAAAGTGCCATCCTTCTTTTTCACGAATAATACTGGAGCTCCCCAAGGCGAAGAGCTTGGACGAATGAAGCCCTTATCCAAGAGCTCTTGTAGTTGCTTTGACAGTTCCTCCAGTTCGGTTGGAGCTAAACGATACGGTGCTCGAGATATGGGTGCTGCTCCTGGAGCGAGCTCGATTTGAAATTCGACCTGACGATGAGGCGGTAGACCAGGTAAATCTTCAAGAAAACACCTGAGGAAAGTCGCGTACAACTGGATGGTCTTCCAACTTCTTTTCTTTCGTTGATGCGTCAGTAACGAGTGCCAAAATTGCGGTGTGACCCTTCTGTAAACATTTCTGAGCCTTCAAGAAAGGGGTGATGCCCACCACAGCACCACTCTTGTCGCCTTGAACTTCGAGAGGCTCTTGGCCAGAACGAGGAATGCGAACAATCTTTTCATTGCATAGGATTTCTGCTTGTTGTTGCTGCTGGCGATTCCGATTTGCAGGACGTGGGCTCCTGAATCCTTAGCTTCATGGCCCATCTTGAGGCACCTCTGGCAACGTCCCTCGTTGCACTAACCATCGTGGTGTCTGTTGCATTTGTTACACATTGGGTGGATTCCCCGATATCCACCCTGCCCCTGACCACCAGAAGTTGGCTGACTCGGGCTCTGGTGATCACTATTCTAGCGCTGCTGCCGTGCTTGAGACTGAACGGTAGCGGAACCCTTGCTGGAATACCCATCCCATTTCCGCTTGTTGTCACTAGGAGTAGCGGGAGTAGCAGAAGTGGTAGCGGTAGTAATAGCGCTGATACAACTAGGCAGCCTGTTCTGTTCCACTGCCTGATCCGTGAGGCGATGAGCAAGACGCTGAATGTCTTGGATATTGTCGAGGTTAGCCGATGTAGCATGGCTCGGAATCTCGGAGGCTAGACCCTTGAGGTACAATTCGATACGCTTGCTTGGAGGGTCCACCATGGTTGGACACAAGATAGCCAGTTCGTTCGACCGTTTCGTATAAGCTTCAATTTCTGACCCCGTCATTTTCAAATGGTAAAGCTCCACTTCCAACTTGTGGATGTCATCACACGTGCAGTATTCCCTTTTAATGCGTTCTTTGTATTCGTTCCAGGGGTGGCGTTAGCAGCTGCCAGCCCTAATATCTGAACTTGCGCGTTCCACCAGGTTAGCGCGATTCCTTCCAACGTGCCAGTGGCGTACTTGACCCTACGAGCCTCAGGGCATTCACACATCTTGAATACTGACTCGAGCTTCCCAACCCAATGGAGTAGTCCCACTGCTCCTTCTGTGCCACTGAATGTGCTTGGACGACAGTCCATGAAGTTCTTGAATGTGCAGACAGGTTGCTGTGCGTTCTGACCCGTTGCGCGAGAAAGATAGGTCAAGGTTAAGCGCGAGAGTTGGGTCACGAGAGTAGGATCTAACATCCTAGGATAGGTCTGGAATAGCAGGTTATACCTCCTGCTTGTGCGGCTGCAAACGCCGCAGCAACTTGTTCGTTAATGAGAGTCGTCAACTGGGCTTGAGTCATGTTAACACGTCCAAACATGATCGAGCAGTAAAGGTAGCATAAGTATGAATGGTTCGCGAGTAGTGCGATGACAGAAGAGTGTAAGCACATAGGTGTTCTCAAGCAATAACAAGTAATGAGCAGTGTAATCTAAGCATACTACGAGCAAAGTTCTATGCAATTCTAGCATGTAGGCAATAAATATAAACCTTATTACCTAGGATGTTGAGTCTTGCACGTGGAGCGAAGCGTCGTTGTGGATCGTTGAGAGCACTGTTCTGGTTATAGTCTGGTTTTAATAAAAATGTTTTCCATATTAAAACCAAGTTCTCTATAACCAATGGCTCTGATACCAATCTGTCACACCCCCAAAATCCACCTGCGGAGTATCACCGCTTGGGAGCGTGACTGACCAGGATCAAGCCACCAATCATATAGAACAATGTATATAGTTAAAGTAATAGCAATTAAACCAAACCAAATCCATATGAAAGGTGTTTCCAAAACATAAGTAAGTTATCACTGTTTAGCGGAAGCGTATAAGTAAAACCCAATATAAATAAGTATGTAATGTCATAAAGTGTTCAACAAACAATCACGATCCAAGCCCACAACGACCAGCTCCTCCCTGTGCAAGCTCCATGTATCTAACGACCTGCAAGGCATATAACAGAGGATCAACAACTAGTTGAGCGAGTTCACAGTTTATAGTTTAGTAATTGTAATAGTATGGTAAGCCTTGTGTTCGTTCATTAAGTCATGTATCGTAATAGTTCGTATCGCAGCCCTCTAGGCATGTATGCGAAGATTAGGGAAAGTTCTCAAGTATTCTAGACTAGGTATGTTTGTATCGCGGCCACCCGGCACCTGTGCGAAGTTTTAGTGTATAGTTCGCGGCCTTCCTAGGCATGTGTGTGAAGATTAGTCATATTATCGCAGCCAACCCTGGCATGTGTGCGAAGATCAGTCATATTATCGCAGCCAACCCTGGCGTGTGTGCGAAGATCAGTTCTATAAGCATCACTAGTCTAGCAGTATCTTAACCAATCACCTTCCTCACCCGAGGATCATATCACTACATTCCATTATCTAGAGAAGCACCAATAAATAAATCAATCCCATTCCCACCCTGGGAACCCCATGCCTTGGCTGTGTGAACTCACCTTGGTTTGCTCGGTATGCTATGCTCTAGGGTTTATCAAATGTCTAAGTCCGTTACACACGACCTAGGATATGTTGCATATGATACGATGTAAGTGTTTGCATCAAATTAGGGTTTACAAGTTTATGATATCAAGCAGTTGTGATCCGTGTGGTATTTGTGCATAAAATGACATGATAATGGTTGTTCGTGTATACGGTATCATTCAGTAAAGTAAAGTATCATATTGTTCCTCATACAGGTTACTGGACTTGACATCACAAACACATTCTTTTCAACTGTAAGCAGAACTCAGGGCATGCAACGTCACTATGATTTAAATCATATATTCAATCACAATTCAGACAGTTCATTAATAACATCGGACCTTGCATGCATACATTAAACTCAGACATCATGTATAAAACATACAAACTTCTGACCAAGGGTATAACATGCATAGAGTTCGGACATGACAGTATCAATACAAAAACTATAGCAATCCTCTTTCAAGAAGTCGGACAATAAATATCATCTCTATAAAACAAGTTGGGCTATGCATAACAATATTCACAAAGTCGGACCTTGAATCACATCATATTAAATAACTCAGACCCATGAAAGCTTTAAAAGTCGGATAGGCTTTAAGCCTTATGAAACTCAGACAAGAAGTGGGGTTTAGAAAGTCGGACCAAGGGTATGGTGCCCCCTTCACAACCTCGGACCCCTTAATGCTTCACAAAAGTCGGACTAGGGTAGAGCACCAAAAAGTCGGACTCCCCTTTTAAAGAAAGTCGGACCATGCTGGTGATTAGTCAAAAGTCGGGCAAGATCAACTGACAAGGTCGGACTATGCTTTATGTTTTAAAAACTCGGATAACATCCACACCCCTTAAAACTCGGACCAGGTTGCAATATACAAAAGTCGGACATTATGTGTCCCTTATAATACTCGGACAAGATCCCTTCTCTTAAAGCTCGGGCAACATTTGATGAAGAGAAACTCGGATCATTCATAACCATTAACAAGTTCGGACTAGGTAACAACACAACAAACTCGGACATGTTTACATATAGAAACTCGGACCCTTGTGTTTGTTTAAAAGCTCAGACAACTTGTGTTAAAGAGTTCGGACCTATCAACATGAAAAACTTGGATTCTATGCACACCATCTAAAATTCGGACTACAAGCATTATTCAAAACTCAGACTATTTCCTCTAGTTTTAAAATTCGGACAGTGCATAACAAGAAGAAAGGTCAGACAAACATTTCAATCATTCGTTCTTTGTGATTAAAGCAGTTACGTATAACATTCAGCAGTTGCGTTCTCTATGCTCAAGCAAACCCTAAATTCAATCATACCGACGGCAGAAATCACAATCAATCCACCGATGCTCAACAACAACAATCATCACAATAATAATCTATCAAGCATGCAATTAATCATCATCATAATCACAATTATACAGGACCAAATCACAGAATATTATATGAGGAACTAGGGTTTTCTATGAACACATAATCAAGAATCAAGGATTGATAAGAATCAAGCAATCAATAAACAATAATCATTTACCTTGTGTTGATTCTAGAGAAAGTGTGGAAATCAGAAGTGATGAATGTCTTGGTGATGATGATTGCTAGAGAAAGTGAAGTACGTGCCTTGGTTTCTTGTGTGAGAATGATTAGTGAACAAGGGATTAGGGTTAAGTATGATTTAGGATTTCACTAATTACCCTCTACCTCCCTAAGTATCATATTTTACACATGTACACCATCTCATAACAATTTCATAGTTTCACCACCAAGTTTAAATATTTGACAAGTTTATCACAATTAACACATAACCATGCACAATCACACAATACACTTCATTGTAACAAAACGTATAAAATTCCATAGCAACTAATTGTGCACTTAATCAACTAAACAAGACGAGAACGTGCAGTAAATGCGAAATAGAATCTTGGAAATTCGAGTTGTCACAACGACGATGATGATGTTCCTCCCTCGATCCATGAGATGGGACAATCATCAGGTACCGTGCCAGTTGTCAGTGACATGGATAGACGTGTCCCTTTGCTTGGAGGATCTTTTGGTATCACATAAGTGGTGGACGCCACTACCGTTACAGCTCAACCATTAGAGCCATTGGTTATCCCACCTGTTGTTATTGTCGAGCCCACTACTGAGATCCCTCCACTCGTTGTTACTGAGTCTTATTTACCGTTAACTGACGTTGACACTACGACCGACAGTTCGCTACCCTACGCAGAGACTTGGGCTCAGTGAAGGATTAGATGAAGGGCTTAGAGGGGCAGACGCACTAGAGGATAGTAGAGCTGGAAGAGCTTGTTAGGAAGATGTTGGAATTCTTGGGTTTGAAGCGATAGTCGTTTGTTGTTTTTGTAGTTTGTTTTGTATGTCTCTGTTGATAAACCCTTATTGGCTTGCATGCCAAATTTTTGGATATTTAGTAGGAAATTTCTTATGGACTTGTGTTGGTGTTGTTGTCGACGCACCAAATTTTGATTAGTCTTTGTACTAAAAACAAGCTTCGTAATTTCTAGTATAAATATCGAATGGGTTTCTTTTCGTTTAAAAATTGTTCTCATTATTATGTGGATATGATACATGCGAATGTTTGGTCCACTAGCATTTAATGATTGAATTATTTTTTGGATATTGTCTTATGTTGTTATTATGTTGTAATAATAGAAATGATGAAATGCCGCCAAAAGCGAGACAGTGTCCTGGACTACCTACCACCCCAGAAGAGTTAGCATAACTCATAGCCTAACATGTTAATACTGCCATGGAACAGCGCGATGCTAACCAGAATAATAGCTAGGGACGTGGATGTGGTACTCATGGGCATGGTTTTGGTGGAACACGGATCGGAAACCCCCCAGGTAATATAATGATCGGAAAGTTTTAGTGTTATGATATAATCAGAGCGCAATCTTGATTTTTCATTAACTATGTAACCAGTACATAGGTGTACACGCAAAACAATCCAGGGTTGCAACCCAAGATCATTTACTGGTGCCCTATGCAATGACGTGGCAATGGTATGCTTGATGTCGGGCCATCACAGCGGGTCGACTATTGAAGTAATTCAACATTCCGAGCCTAGATCTGGGGATTTGCGGAAGCGAAAATCTGAGAGCTCGAAGAAGGATCCCAAAGAGATGCGTGAGAAGAAACGCAGGTTGGAGAAAGCGTGTCTAGCTAACTCTAGTAGGTCAGGAAAGGATAATGCCAAGGATGGCAGGAGTGGTCCTGAGAAGAAAACTCACAGTGATGAGCAGGGAAAGTGCGCCAGATGCGAACGAACTGGACATGTGACTCGCGAGTGCTATGCTAAGAGTACATCGGAGGTAGATAAACTCGAGGGATGCTATGTTACACCCTGATTTTCGGTTTATGCGGAAGCGTATGGCGAGGTGTGACGAGAGCGGCAATCGTTACAATCAATCGAGTAAACAACATATTTGAAGCATAAAAGATGTTCATCCATACATTTGATTCGAAACCATAATTTACATTACATATTTCTTGTTTAAAACTTGAAACAACAACAACTTTAACTACATTATTCAAAGTTCAAAACATAACAACTGAAAACGGATGACATCACAAAAGCTTGCGTTCTTGATAACCACTTGAACATATTTTTCCAAAGCCGTCCACTAATCTCCTGAAATACATGTTAATTTTGAAAACGTCAACAAAAGTTGAGTGAATTCATGTTATTTTGTTTTTGCATCAAATGAGTCTCCAAAACATTTGAAGTAATAAAAATCGTTTTTGTATAGTATGATAAAAAAAATTGTATGATCATTAGTGTGTTGCAAGGACACTAATATGTATGCCGAATAGGAGGCAACCAAACCTTGACAATTTATCGTGTGTGTCAACGAAACTAGTTTGGACACAAAGGCACTCTTGACGATCGTGGTTATCGTTGTCGTTAACGGTGGGGCTTGCCAAAACCCAAATAGATCTATCCGTTTGTTCCTCGGTACTTGTTTATTCATTAATGGCCCCTTTATTTTAACACCTATCCGCATGTGATCAAAATAGTTTCATTGTATTATCATACTATTTGTAACATGTATACATCCCCGAAGTTTAAAACTATAAACATTCAAAGTAAAGGGGGAAAACATGAACTCACAGATTCGCGTTCCGTGCAAATCTCTATTCGATTCCTTGTTCGCGGTTTGTTTCTCAACCTACAAGTGTTCTAATCTAGTTAGACACTTAGGTTTGTTTTTGTGTATCGTACAAATATTCTATCTTGTATTTTGTTTTTGTGTTTTCGTATATATATATATATATATATATATATATATAACTTCCTTGTATATATATATATATATATATATATATATATATATATATATATATATATATATATATATATATATATATATATATATATATATATATATATATCTATTCTATTTGATTTGTGTTTGAATGGGCTTAATTTATGTTTTAGAATTTAAGTCCATTGTGGGTATTTGATGCTTATGGGCCTAGCCCAAATAACTTTGTTTAAAAATATGGGTTAAGCCCAAATTAATTTGTAGGAGTGGGCCTTAGCCCAAAACATTTTATAAAGGTAGGCCTAGCCCAATTTAGTTTATAGTTGTGGACTTAGCCCAAATAATTTGTGTAAGAATGGGCCTAGCCCAAATTGTTTTCTAAAAATATATCTAGTCCATAATAATTGTAAAGATTGGGTTTTTAGCCCAAGTACTTTGTAAAGTGGGCTTTATCCCAAATTTGACTAAAAATATATTTTTAGCCCATTGTTTTGTAAAAGTGGGCCTAGCCCAAATTTTGTTTATGAGAAATGGGCATTAGCCCAATTTTAATTTATGGACCACCTTATAAACTACATAATTTTTGGGCTAGTAAATAAAATAAAAAATAAATAATAATAATAATAATAATAATAGTAATACTTGTATTTTTATAAAAATCTAATTTTTATAAAAATTGTTACTTATGCCATTGTTGAACATTTTAGTGCATAAACTTGTGTGACGGTTCGTATTTTATTCTAGTCATTTACTACTTGTCGGTTTTATTTATCCGTATCATTTATCCCGTTTGTGTGGTCCGTCACGTTTTACCATTTGCTTTGTTTGTGCCATTTTTGTTTGTCCAAAAGTCCATATAGTCCAATAGTGTCCGAATTTGTCCATTTGTGTTTTCGTGTCCAAGGATGGACATTTTATTTCGTTTTCAAGTTTATATATATATTTTGTAATTTTTATGGATGTGTAACAATTTTGCATTTGTTCCTACTAGAACTAACATATGATGTACACATCAAAATATATAAACTTATGATACTTGATGAATATTTTTGTAAGTACACATTTTATCCAAAAATATATACTTGTCATTTTTATTTAGAAATCTTTTTATAAAACATGGATTTATGACTTTGTCCAAAATTTGTTTAACCATGTTTAAAGACTCCAAGTAATTGTTTTAGTAACAAACTTCTTTGTTTAACAACTTTTAACACATCACAAAATTTATAAAAATTTTGCCATAGTTTTGTTTGAAATATGGATTTTTCCCCAAGTTTATACAAAACTTCTTTTCAAATTATTTCAATACAAAACATCATCAAGTATCAATATCTATCAAAATTTGTCAACAAAAGTAGCATGAACATGATATTGTTCTTAACTTTCCTAAAAAGGAAACTTTATTCCTTATTTTTGCAAGAAATTTGTAAAATGGGATTTTATGAAAAACTCTTGTTTTAGATGTCTTACAAAGTCATTAAAAGCATAAACATGTATTTAAAATATTTACTACTAACATATTTCTTGCTTTTGATTCTTTCCAGAAATGGAAACTTTATTCAACAAATTTTTCAAAAATTTATTTTCTTGTTTTTAAATGGTTTTTCACATTTTACTAGCATGCATGTTCATCAAAAACCCATGTTCATCACTTTGTTGATGAATCTTGGTTGATCCTACATGCATGTATGTAGATCATCTTTTTGAGTAAGAATAACCAACATTCAAGTTTATTAGCCTAGATTTCTCCAAGTTCATCTCATAATCATAGAAAAATCATGGTTAAAAATAATGATTTTTAGTTATTTCTTTTTATTTTTCTTATGTGATTATGATGAACTTGTAAAAGAAATCAAAAATAAAAGTGAGACTAGTGTAGTTTTCTTACAATTTTGCTAGAAAAATGAGGATGAAGATGCGAAAATCTTGATGATCTAAGAGCTTCTAGTTTCACCAAAATGCTTCAAATAGCTTTCCTAATCTCACAAATATCTTGCTTCATCCATAAGCCCCCATATTTGCATATGTTCTTGAGTTTGAATTTTTAAAAGATGAAAATGATGGTGCTTTTTAGTTGGGGCCGATTTCAAGAGAGAAAAAGTGAGAAGTTGTGGAGTTTTTGAGTTTGTTGGAAATTAGAGTTGGATGGAGTGTTTAGTTTAATTTGGATGATTTCTTTTGATCTTCCCAACACTAATCATTCATACAAGACTTCCAACACAACAACTAGAAAATAGGTGGGGTCCCACATACACCCCCATAACCGTATACAAGGGATGGGGTGGTGGTTTTGTATTAATTTTTTTTATTAAATAATGATTAATATATAAACCTTCATAACTTTGGTAATTTATATAAAAAAATTCTATAGCGTTTCAAGCTTTGACACTTTAAAGTAATGTGACACTAGGTAAGACTAATCTAACAAAATTTTTAGTTTGCAATTCGGGTGAAAAAGTCGGTTCAGGTCCTGTACCGGGTTAAATACTGACACCGTGTTTCGTTTGGATAAATACATAACAAAAATTATTTTTGCACTTGATTTATTATTCAAATAACTAATCCAACTTTTTGGACTAAAAATTTTATTATTTTTGACACGGTTCCGGTACCGGCTTTGCTGACTGGCGGTTACTGAACTAGCCGTGTAGCTTAACGCAATAAGATTTGATTGCGGATTTTGTGTCGTTTTTAATACCCATTAAATTATTTATGTCAAATAATATTTATTTTTGGGTTTTTCGGACAGTTACTGTTTCATTCTGCGGAATGCTGTATATTTCCGCAGGATTGCTGTATTTTTCTGCGGACTTGGACAATTTGGTTTTTAATTGGAATTTTGTAAATAATTAGGCACATAATATTTTTGGACAAAGCTTTTTTTTTTATAGAATATTTGTGTAGACATAACTGTATGTCTTGTTTTCATTGTGTCAGACTGTACCGCGACTAGTACTAACAAGTATCGTTTATTCGCGTTCCTATTGTTAGTCTAGGATATTGTTTCTAATCGCAACGGATTCGGTATCATACTTCACTATGATTTTAGTAATTCCTAGACTCTCAAGACTTTAATTAATTAAAATTAAGTCAAATACGCGAAAATAATAGTCGAAATAGTTGTTCAAGTTGTACGGAATTACCGGAATTTTGCCGTTTGTCACATTCTCCCCCTGTTAACGGAAATTTCGTCCCGAAATTTTTAATCTGCGTCCCTTCTTAGTTGAGACTTTCTTAAACAAATGAGGGTACTTCTTTTTTATTTCATCTTTTCGTTCCCATGTGAACTCGGGTCCTCGTTTCGAGTTCCATCGGACTTTGATTAGTTTGATTCGACTTCTCCTTGTTTTGGGAATCTTTGAATCTAGAACCTCAACAGGTTCTTCGATGAAATGGAGTTTGTTGTCTACACGGATTTCGTCCGGGGGAATAATAAGTGATTCATCCGAAAGACACTTTTTCAAATTCGACACATGAAAAGTGTCGTGAACGTTACTGAGTGTTTCAGGCAATTTTAACTTGTAGGCGACGTTTCCAATCTTTTCCAAAATCTCATAAGGTCCTATGTATCTCGGGCTAAGCTTCCCATGCTTACCGAATCTAGCTACGCCTTTCCACGGCGAGACTTTTAGCAACACCTTGTCTCCAACCTCAAAGGACAACGGTTTGCGGCGTCTGTTCGCGTAGCTTTTCTGTCTGTCTCGAGCCGCCTTGATACGGTCTCGAATTTTAAATATTTTATCAGTAGTTTCTTGAACTAACTCAGGACCTAACCGTTGTTTGTCGCCTAGTTCTGCCCAGTATACAGGAGATCGACACTTTCGGCCATATAATGCTTCAAATGGTGCGGCTTTAATACTCATGTGATAACTGTTATTGTATGAGAACTCCACTAGAGGCAAGTGAGTATCCCAATTTCCACCTAAGTCCATCACACAAGCACGCAACATATCTTCTAGAGTTTGAATTGTGCGTTCACTT